>NC_083287.1:20955402-21264741 GCF_963506605.1 Zootoca vivipara | reverse complement strand
GCAGTTTTGAGGGATAGATGCATTTTTGCAAGCAAATTCCCTTAATGTAATGCATTTTTATACGTTATTTTCATTAATATAGGAAATATATTTTCCCTAATATACAAACTGTTTGGTAGGAGAATTGAATCTCAAAATTCAGAGAAGTGTAAACAGCAAAGTATAGTTGTGCTTTGGCTCACGTTGAGGTCTGAGAAGTATGAACTAGATAGTTTCTCATTAAATGCCAACAAAATCAAATTTCTCTCCCATCCCTTCTAAGGAGTAAGCATCACTGGACACAGTGGGACTTACTTCTGAATAAGAACACATAGTACTTCATTTTTAAATCAGCTGCTGTAATTGTCTGTTGTTTTATTTGATTATATTGTAAACATTTGTGAAACACTTTTAGTGTATCCTGATTCCCGAAAGTTCAGAGAAATAAATAATAACTCTCAGGCTCTCAAAGCAATTCAGTTTTTTTTTTCCACGACAAATTGGTTTAACAGCACAATCCTGTGTACACAACTTACCGGTAGCTGGGAGTAAATTGCTTTGAAGACTCTGCAACTTATTATTGTGTGTGCATACGCAGAACTGCACTGTAAATAAAGCAATGCTGTTCTTATACGATGGATGACAATTGCCCATTGTTCAAAACACATGAATACAGGAAATATTATTTATATAGCATTTTTATTTTTCACCCACTTTGTCTCTGCAAAGGTTTAGCAGCCTATATGAGAACGGTTTGATTCCTCTTTCGAGTTACAGAGAGAAATCATGTTTGCATAATAAGACTATATTTAAAATTGGACTTTTTTAAAAAAATTATTGTCTAATGACTTATTCATCAGTAAAGCACTGTAGTTTCATTGTCAGAGATGTGCTTTTTTGCAGGGAAGGCATTCTGATTTTGTAACAATTTACAGGGGGGATCCTCAAATGGTATCCTTTTCTGCAAAGTGACAGTGGTTTCCAGCGCAGCGATTGCTTTATTTCTCAGGCTCCACCAATTTGCTTTTGACACTCATGGCTTCCAATTATAATGGGGTCTGTACCATAACATCTTCCAGTTACAAGGGGTCTCTAGACCATAATAGCATTTTTATTTTATTTTCATCTTTGGTCAAATCTGTCAGCATTTCATATGCCTATCAGAGCAGCAGCACCTTTGCACTAACTACCGGTATGTGTCACTTCTTGTCTTAATCAAACCAAGGCAGATGGTCCATCATGTTTGTAAATGGGAATTAGTTTTCCCAAAACAAAGCTTTGTGGGCTGTAAAGACTTAAGTTCTTTTCTGCCAGGTGAGATGCTGAAAGGTGTGCAAATCCTGTGAAATTCAGTGCGGGAGTCAAAGCCTGACCTTCCAAGTGGAGATGGTCATTAGGCTTGTATGTGTCACAAGAGACATTCAGTCTAGCGCCTTTGGTGGTCACGCTCTTTTTCCTCATGATGTTTCCTAGTACACTGGGGCATTTCTTTTGCCCACCTCTGTCCCCTTTCCTAACTCCCAACTACAAAATCTACACATTAACTAAGTTGTATAATTCGAAATATATACAGCATATTTTTGTTGTGCTTTGAAATCACCTAAATAACAAAGTCACTAAATATAACTGAACCAAAAGGATGATGGAGCTTTTCCTTTTAGAAAAACCTCCAGCCACAAATAATTTCAGCCATATGGAAATGTTAGCAATACATTTTCTGGAAAGGGGGTAGTCTTATGGCTATATATATATATATATATGGTTGATTGCTGGATAATTAATAAATAAATAAATAAATTATTATTTATACCCCGCCCATCTGGCTGGGTTTCCCTCTTGATGTCTCAGCAATAGTTAATAATGGCATGATAGCTGGAAGCGCTCTCTAGGTTTTGACAAGCGATATACCCATCAGAACTGATGCCCTTTCAAGTGAGTAGACAGGCAAAGACATACCAAAAAAAGCAGTCAGAGAGGAAGGGACGATGAGCTGAACATTTCTCGCCAGGGTTAGGTGGAAATGGGTGCTGGCTTGTGGACATGGGGACAGAGGAAGCTGTTGTGCTGAATCAGACCATCCATTTAGGTGCTTTCAGGGGTATACAATATGGTGCTCATCAGCACACATGTGCCTGCACTATTCCCTGGTGTCCACAAGACCTCCTTCCCACATTGAAGAAGCACTTTATTGTAGCCAGGTTGCAGTGCATGCTTTGTTGTGGTGCTGCCAGGCTTCGGGGAATCGGATCCCTCCCCCGGTGGCAGCAAAGAAGGGGATATAAAAGTAGAAGAGTTGTTAAAAAGGTAAAGGGACCCCTGACCATTAGGTCCAGTCATGACCGACTCTGGGGTTGCGCGCTCATCTCGCATTATTGGCCGAGGGAGCCGGCGTACAGCTTCCAGGTCATGTGGCCAGCATGACAAAGCCGCTTCTGGCAAACCAGAGCAGCACATGGAAACGCCGTTTACCTTCCCGCTGTAGCGGTTCCTATTTATCTACTTGCATTTTGACATGCTTTCGAATTGCTAGGTTGGCAGGAGCTGGGTTGTTACCTATTAGTTTATTCAATAATCACAGTGAGAGGCAAAGGAATACAATCTCTCTCTAGAAATGGTGTTGCTCCAAGTAAGGCCAAACCCCCCTTCATCTCTCTTATCATACCGGTATGTCAGCCCTGTGTCGGCTAATCTGTGCTTTCCATCTCTAAGCTTTCTGTTCGGCTACTCTCAGTGCCCGCCTAGTTCTGGGAGAAGGGGGCTCAGGAATGCTCTTCAAAGACACTTAGTCTGTCAACTGTCTCTTTTCCGGTGTTTCTTCTTCCTGCTGTTCCTCTTCCAATATTTCCCAGTTCAACTTCCGAGGTACGACTGTACTGTCCTTCTGTTCAGGAGGTTCAAGAGAAGGGGGGCAGCCCCCAACATTCCTCCTCAGTCCAGCCCCTGACAGGTGGCCCATTGCACATTCACTGGTTTGCACATGCCCCCCAAAGTGACCCTGCTGATTGGCAGCTGCTTTCCAGGGTTTCTTCCATCCCTACTTGGAGATGCTGGAGATTGTACCTGGGACCTCCTGCATACAAAATGGATTTTATACCACTGTGCTGTAGCCCTTCCACAAAGGGTGTGTGGAGCTTCCTATGTCAATCTCTGGAATTCTGATGCAAAGTTTGGCAATTTGATGCTTGTAGTAGAGTGCAGTTTGCTTCTTCCACTATTCTTTGTAGTTTTGTAAAATAATTACAAAGAGACTGTAAGTCTGCTGTGCTCTCCCATCCAAATAAACAAAGCCCTGTAACAATACCCCCAGAATTTCTTAGTGCACAGAAGTTGCTAGCACTTAACAATACAATAGCACCAAGAAGAGATATTTAGACTACAATCCCACACCTGCTTCTGCATAGACACATATAGTGTTGCACTGTTAACAAAGCGGTGCCATTTTTCTTGATAGAAACTGTTAAATATGTTTATGCATGCACAGAGTTACACTGCTGTATGTCTACTCAGATAAATACGATCATAAGAGCTAAAGAGCCTCTGGCAAAAGATGGGCATCTCTTATAAATGTATGTCTATGATGAATATTATTTGTCAAGCAGGTGCCATTGTGTGGATTTCCATAAAAGATAAAAAGCACCGCCTTGACCGGGGGGGGGGGGCAGACGGACGGACGGACGAATTACTAATGGCAGCACAAGCAAGCAGACAAACCATTTTTACTTATCTTTGCATTTTTTCCCTGACAAACCTGTTCCTGTTTCCACAATGATCTCTCTTTGTTCATGTTAAGAGATTTAACAGAACGCCAAACAGAAACAAGAAGGGAGGATCAGATCAAAATCTCTGTATTTACAATTAGCTGTAAAAATGTTTTGTTGCATTTCCTTCTTTACTGTAGGTAGCTGTCTGAGGAAAGTGCCTAAGATGTCTCATAAGTTGCTTAGATGTCAGACGACTTAACATTCTTGATTTAAATTCTAATCAGCTTTGGAGCAGATACAGCACCTGAAAAACGATCTCTCTCAAAGGGCATAGAACATCTATTTGGCCGTGGAATCAGATACATATCTACACGGAAGTAAGCCTTGTTGAAATCAGTAGGATATACTGCCAGGTAAATGTCAATTGGATTGCAGCCTGAAACACTGTGGGGTGTATCCAATGAAGTCATCCTGTGTGTGCAAGGAGTTTATCTCCCTCTCCTCCAGCTTTGGATGGTTGGGGGAACCCCTAGAACAGATATGGGGGGGTGGGAGGGAGAAGTCCTGTTGTGCATGTGGAACTCCTTGCACTAATGCAGCTTCTGACAAATTAAAACACAGTAAGACATCAAACACTAAAAAATTCCCTATACAGGACTGCCTTTGGCCTTCCACAGATGTTGCCAAACTACAACTCCCAGTTTGTTCTAGGAAGCGTGTCCAATGGCCAGGCATTTTATTTATACATAAAAAGGATGCAAAGGAACAAAGAGGCAGTGAGGAAGAGCAGAGCCAATCAAAGTCATTATCACTGAACATAAATATGCAGGCGTATGGTGCGAAAACTAAAATATTGACTGAATCCATAGACCCTCTGCCTCTTGGGCTCCAGACAGTTAGTTCCTAACAGTGAGTATAACATGTATTTATTATTATTAATTTATTTATTTTTCCTCTGAACGCTAAGCCTGTCACAAAATGCATGCTTCCAAATCTTGCTTCCGGTGTTCTCAAGACTTGCTTGCCCAACAGAATATACTGCCTCATCAATTTATTGTATTTATTGTCTGAAAAAGATGTATTTTATCTTTCCTACCTGAAGCAATGCAAAACATTTGAGTGCGCTAGTGTGCATACTACTAACTCAGAAGAAAGTCCCACCTTTTTTTCCAGTGGAGCTTACTCTCGAGTAAATACGTTCCAGACTGCAACCACGGTAGTCTATTAAGGATGAAACAAACACTTTTGTCCAAAGCATAGTTTGGCTCCCAGGAATGTGAAGTATATAGCCATGGATTCCTTGTAGTGATCTCATTTCCTTCCTTGTTCATCTTGGAATGTCCAGCTTTTGTTGCATTTAGGGTTGCTGTTTTTGAAATTGCTTAATTCAGATAAAACAGATCAGAAAATCCACTGAACTACTTTCAACGCAGTCAACACAGATCAATCACCGTCTTGCAAGAAGAGGAATTCTTAATATGTATGCTATGTTCTTTTTTATTGAGGGGGCAGCTCTGCATCTACATCCCTGTGTGCTCACCAAGCTTCCCTTTCCTTGAAGTGCTCCAAGACAACCAGGGTGGCCTATGCCAATTCCTGTATCTTACTGATGTAGATAATGCAGGTCTGATGAAAGTCAGATTAGCATCAGCCTGCACATGCAAGGTTTTTAATGAGGTCATTTGGTACGCCATTTTATCTGTACTTTAGATACAATTAACTGATCTAGAAGTGTGTTGGAGGTGGTGGAATTATGAGTCAGTGTAACCCCCCTTGCGTGGGTTGGTGCAGCCCAGAAGGATTGAAAGCTCAATAATATTTCTCGGCTCTTATTACCTTGCATAATGAAAATTAAAATAATGTCTATGTATGACTAATTAGCTGGGGGATGGGGAATCATTTTGTGTGCATCTGGCATTATTTCTTATATTTGTGTCATGGCTGCAGGTCTTTATCCTTCAAGGTGCAAATGACAAGTTTGCAATTGTCGTGTTGCTTTGTGACTACAAGTGTTGCAAAGAAACAGCTCTGAAGTGCCCAATTCTTTGGTAGGTTTTTTTATATATATAAAAAGTTAGGATTGGCTGCTTACGAAGCACCATGCACTTCCACTTTTCTCTTTGGACTCAAAGGGACTATTGCATTGTTCATGTGTTAATTACTTCTGCATTTCGCTCTTTGTGGGCAAATGCTATATTGTTTTGTACTGTGGTGGTTAGTGCTCTCTCAAGCTGGTGAGGTTGCAATGAGGTCACAGAGGTGTAGCCAATGAGATGTCACAGTGGCAAGTTCTGGTGTGTCCCCCCATCCTTCTCCCTTGCAAAGAAATAGTGGACAATTAAACATTGCAGTTTTATTAACGCTTAAAACCTAAAGTGTCTTAACATGGTTCAGAAGGGGGCCCTGCTGCCACAATTTCTAATGTGAGTTTGTGACACTTTTACTTTATATTTCTCAGATGTGAGCTGCGCTGAATTCCATGGGGATTTCTATACAGGACTGCAGTCTGAATTGGTTAGTCCTAAATAGAGGTGGAAGGATCTGTCCATTTCAGTTCTGTTAGATTCTCATTTTTCCAACCTTAAATTCAAAGAGTCTGGAGATCCATTTTTCACTAACCTCATCGAATTCTCATAAAATTCTTGAATTTTGTAGAATCTCATGGAACCTCCCTGACTTTCAGAGAGTTATATTTCCCCCCTTTCTCCTAGGTTTTCAGCCATGTATATGAAGATCAGTGTCTCTCTTCAGAATGTTGCAAGGGATGTAAATCCTGTTTTCAGCATCAGTGATCAGATGGAGGCTTTTCACAGACAATATTACAGATCTGACCATGAAGGTGTTAAATGACACTTGCTGGGGAAACTACATTGACAGTGTAAAGGCAGCGAAGCACCAGATGACTAAAGTTCATGTTCCCTTGTTTGAGTAGCACAGTCAAGCCAAAACAGGAATCAAACCATCACTGACTTCCAATTTCTGGTCTCATTGTGGTTTGGCATAATACCATGTTCTGTGTAAACATTGTAAGCAAGGCATCACAACTGCAGCCAACCTCAGCATCTCAACCACTACTACTTTGAAGAGACACTGTCTTTGTTTTGTTGTGGCTTACAGAGAAACCAGATTTGTAAATGTAATTACATCCCCACAAGGAATGACAGGAAACCTGGGTGTTGACATTGTCTTCAGTGAGATATATAATCACCATCTCAGTTTGGTTACAATCACAGAGAAGATTATAGGAAGCTTGGGAGAAAATTGAAAAGGGAAATCCCCCATGGCTTCATTAACTATGAACACCAATATCTGGGATCCCCTCAAAACCAGTGCCAAAGTTTTGCAGGCATTTTGCAGCGAAAACCCCACATTTTGCAGTGCTCCACAAATGGATAAATAGCCACTCACTCCCAGGGGTCAAGAGCTCACCAAAACCCCAACATTGTCCAATTCACTTCAAACCAGCACCGGACTTTGGCAAACGTTTTGCAGTGAAAACCCTGTGTTTTGCAGCACCCCACAAACGGTGCAATAGCCACTCAAACTCAGGGGTCAAAGGGTAACCAAAACCCCAACATTGCCTGACTACTTGGGAGTGAATCCATTGAAATAAATGGACTGAAAACAGTTAGGTTTATTATCTTAAATGGGTCTGCTTAGTGTCTAATGTTGTATACAACTCAGTCAGCTGGATATCAGTATGGAATTGCTTTTATATATGAACTCTTTCAAACGGTAATGTGAGGGACAGGGGATATCTCGAAGTCCCTCCCCTCCTGAGTTCCAGCCCATCCCCGAGCGCAGGGGAAAGCAGGGAGAGTTCTGACGCAAGTGGGGAAGCAGGAAGTGGGGTCCGAGGCTCAGGCAGGGTAGAGGAGCCATCGTCCCAGGTGGGACAGGAAGGGGAAAGCAAGGGGGGCAGACCTATCCCCCCAACTCCAGAATTGCGCAGAAAACGTAGGGGGAAGAGGCTGGGTCTCCCCAAGTTGTTATGTTGGAGAAAAACGCGCCAAACGCCATTCGGAGGTTCTGACTCAAGCGGATAAGATGTGTCTCTGTAAATAGTACTGCCTTTAGCACTGTAAATACGCAGCACCAATAAAAAGATAAAATGCAGAGCTGTGTGGAGTCGTTACTCTGAAGTAGCCCACCCAGGCCACTGTGACAGGTAACATGAATTTTTATTTTTTATTTTTTACATATGCAGTTGGTTTAACAGTACCAGTGCTTTTTTTCGTGGGGTACTCAAGAGTACACAGTACCGTCACCTTTTCTTTTATCCAGATGTTAAAAGTGTGGCACTTACTGTAACAACTTCAGGATGAGTACAGGCACCTTCCCCCCCCTTAAAAACCAAAACACTGCCTGTAAACTGTTTTATGTATGTTTTTATTGGTCTGTAAATTGCTTTGGGACCCAGGTGGCGCTGTGGGTTAAACCACAGAGTCTAGGGCTTGCTGATCAGAAGGTCGGCGGTTGCTCGGTCCCAGCTCCTGCCCACCTAGCAGTTCGAAAGCACATCAAAGTGCAAGTAGATAAATAGGGACCGCTCCGGCGGGAAGGTAAACGGCGTTTCTGTGCGCTGCTCTGGTTCGCCAGAAGCAGTTTAGTCATGCTGGCCACATGACCCGGAAGCTGTCTGCGGACAAACGCCGGCTCCCTCGGCCTATAGAGCGAGATGAGCGCCGCAACCCCAGAGTCGGACACGACTGGACCTAACGGTCAGGGACACTTTACCTAAATTGCTTTGGGGTGCCCCATGGGAAGTTCATAAATGAAATTAATAATAGTAGGCAGGAGAACATTCTGGGAATTGCTGGGCCTGAGTTGCCCTACCCTTGCATGAAGCCTTGGGTTTACAATTTTGGGAGAGGGGAGACTGTGGCACTGGGGAGCAGGAGGGCTGGCGAGGCCCCCTAGATTTAGAGGCCCTAGGCTTCGGCCAACTTAGCCTGTACATAAATCCGGCACTGCTGGTATCAATAGTAGAAACATTCTTTAAATTTCGATAATTTCTGACAAAAGAATTGGGTCACCCTGGAGAAGTGAAAACCAGCATATATTCCTGTTGGCATCAAAGACAACTAAATTAATAAATCCAAGCAGACAAGGCCGTAAGAAAGGTCATCAACACTGCTAAAGAGTCGGGTGGTGTATCTAGGGGCAATGTCACAGCTGCAAAGCCTCTTTTTTTGGGGGGGGGCTTCATTCTAGCTCTGTTTATAATAGCGTAAAACCAGGAGAATAACTTAATTTTCAATGGTACAAATATGCTTTGTGAGGGAAGGTTTGTTGGTTGTTTGTTTTAATGGGAAAGATTTTGTACTTTGCTTTTTAATGTTTGCACTAGGCTCATAAGACAGCGGGAAAAAACCCTCAATTTATGGATTTTGTTTAATGCATGCTTTAGGGCATTCCTGCAAATTCAGCAACTCACAGCTATCAAAATGACCCCGACAGTTAGAATCTGTCACAATAGACAGGCAGCGCTTACCTTTTACTTACTGTTTAGTCAAGAGACGAGCTGTAATTATGCTCACATCAGCGGTAATCATCCAGCAATCTCACAAGTGTGTTATTTTGATCCTGAGTAGCAAATTCCCCATTAAAGAACCCGGGGGGGGGGGGGAGTTGTCATTTTTTTGAAATGTTAACATACTTTGGGAAATAATGTATCTCCTTGGAATTTCAAAGAACAAAGGGTACAGTATATTGATCCTGATTTAGGATTTTGAAGGCCGGGGGGGGGAGAGATTTTGCTACGGGTCAGCCCAGTAAGAGACCCGGGCAAAGCACCTGTGTGTTGGCCTCTTTTTGAGAAAAGCCTAAATAAAATGTGTTAAATGAACAAGGCAATAATTAAGCAGCCTATGTTTCTGTCAGCAGTGCAAGAAAAGTGAGAAATAATTAAACAAGCAGTTGCTGAAATCGCTGCTGACCATCCAAACACACACACACACACACACACACACAGCTCATTAGTTCACATTCCCACAATGAAAGAAAGGCACAGTTCAGTGTAGTTTTAAGAAATATAATTATAGTGATTAGCATTACTCATTCTGAGTTGGCAGCAATTCTTTTCATGTACTTTGTCATGTTGTGCTGTACAGGACATTTTTTAAAAACCGTTCTTGGGCAGTCGTGCACTGGAAATTTGCATGGTTTGCAATTCTACTGTGGATTGCGGAATATCACCTGAGATAGAGAATGAGATCTAGCAGCTGTTAAAATAATCTTGATCATCTGAGGTTTTATTATTATTTTTAAAGGGCAGGTTTCTAGAGCTCATCATTCCGGTTTCTACATATTAATTATCACAGTCAGTTGTTTGAAAACACATGATTTTGGCAGGAACCCTTAGAACAGTGCTGGCCAGCATGATGCCTCCCAGTCCTTTTGGATTAAAACTCCCATCAAGCCCTTGCCACCGTGGCCAGCCAATTGTGAGGGATAATGTTGTCCAAAACATCTGGAGGGCATCAAATTGGCTACCCCTCCCATAGAAACACCACAAGAAAAATAGGTGTAGATGTTGTGGACTGGTTGGATGCAGAGAAACGGCGGGAGGAACCAGCTGGGGAGCCACCAAGGAAAGAAGGTGCAGAGCCCAGGGAGTTGTGATGGGACAATAACAAGTAGTTAGAGGGAGAAGATGGGGAAGAGGAGGTGTCAGAAGCTGAAGAGGTAACAGGGCTGACTGAGCTGGGAGAGTCTGTGACAGAGAGAAGTCCAGAATCAGATGCTGAAGTTGGCGAGTGGGAGGAAGGAGGTCAAGAAGTAGAGATGAGTCACGCTGGTGAAGAGTTATGGGTATCTCCCCCTCCTGCTGTGACACGCTCCCCTCCTCCCTGTCTCCCAGAACCAGGAGAGGCAAGAAAAGGGCGGAGGAGAGGTTGGCTGCATGCAGGCAGAGTCTCCAATTGCTCGGAGAAAGCCCTGGAGAGGAGGAGACATAGACAGTTGTGTGGAGGCAGGGACCTTTAGTCTTGGCAAGTGATTTCATGGAGTAAGACCCACAGGGAATGAGCCGCTGTGCTCCTTAGGCCTGACCCTGAGCCAAGTCTGTGGAGATCATGCTTTTGCTAATAAAGAATTAACTCTAACTTTGAACCGTCTGATTTCTGACCAGCATGCTCTGTGACAGTATGTCACAGTTACCCCAAACCCATAGGATGAAATGAGTGTGTTTCTCTTAACTTAGAAGCCCACTTAGCTTAGCCCAGCGGTTCCATCGACCAAAGCATTGCTTAGATCCTCTAATCGCTTCCAGCGGTTTGAGACCCGCGGGCGTTGCCTAGCTTAAAAAAAACCTTTTAAAAACTCAGAAGCCCACTTCAGTAGCCGTCATATTATGTTAAGTAGCTTTAATCATCTTTTCAGAGAAGAGGACATAGTGGAGAAACAGATAAAGGACTCAGCTATACAGCTGCAAATATAATGTTTAAAGCATGTTTTAAGTGCATTATACAAATGCGACACTAGATGGCAACGATGAGCTAATGGCAAATTCCATATATTTTACTTTTTTTAAAAAAGCGTTTTCACAGCGTTTTTTTATATCTGTATAGATTCAGCCTTAGTTTTTGCCTTCTATTGCCACCCACCAAATGGAAAGTAAACAGTAGCAAGCACAGCCTGATTATTATACAGTAGTATGATACTTTATGATCCATGCAAATGCCTATTTGCATGTGCCTTTCTTCTTTTTGGATTGGGTTGTAAAAGGAAGTACCACCACTATCCCATGGTAAGGGCAGATTGATTATGATGGTGTCTGAAAAATCTTAAGACTCCAAGCCATTTAATTTATGTCAAGTGTTTCTCAATTCTTTTCTGAAACTCACAACTTTCTCTTTGTGTTAGTTTATATCTTGGTAATTAAACCCTGCTCATTAATGAAAATCCCTTCTGTCTTGTTTAATGTTGAAATGACAAAAAAGGGAACAGACCCATTTAAATCCTTGTTAATCTTGCAATAATTTCCTTTTTTTGCTCTCTTTCAGTTTTAAGTGGTTCGCATCAAAGTCAATTTTCTAACATAATGCTCTAAATTTAGGCTCCTCGTATGGCTAGAAGACGTTGAGGAAGACTGCAGGGTGGTTCTAAGGCAACCACCTTTTTGTATGAGAGCTCAGAAATAGAAACATTTTAATCGTTTACTAATTCGGTTTCCCTGTTATTTTGGTCAGTTCAGAGAAAACTCAGGATAGCAGTGCAAATCTGTGGTGTACGGTGAGGATATTTGTAAAGAAGAGCCCCACTAGGTCAGGCCAAAGGCCTATCTACCCCCATATCCACCCCAGGTGCCTACTGGAATCCCACAAGCTTTTACTTAGGACAAATACTCAGCAAAACTACTCTTCTGGAATAACATGATGGTTTGCCAGCCACTTTCATTTCTCCTGTTACTGGGTGGGTGGGTGGGTGGGTAGAACAGAGGCTGTTAATAGCAATAAGTTTCTAAAGTGAGGGCCAAATTAGACATGAAGTTAATTAATCGAATCTAATCAGTACATTATGTTAAATAATTGTTTTTGTTACAACCTCCCCCTTTACAGGGAACTAGACAGAGGGCCTTCTTGGCAGTGGCAACTTCCCTGTGCAACGCCCTTCCATCAGATGTCAAGGAGATAAATAGCTACCGGTATATGACTTTCAGAAGACATCTGAAGGCAGCCCTGTACTGAGAAGGTTTTAATGTTTGATTATGTTTTTTATATGTGCCCAGAGTGGTGGTGGCAATGAGAGAGAAAGAGAATATGGAACCATATAGAGTACAATCTGAAGGCATACTTAAACTCAACAGTATTTGGATGGCAATGGAAGACTCTCAAGGAGGGTTCTTGCAGCAGGGTGTTCCATATTTGGGTGCCACCACAGATAAGACCCTTTCTCCTTTTCCCACAAACCATAGTTCTGATGGTAGTGGAACATGTGGAAGGCCACACCGACCTACTGACTGCAGTTTAGTAACCACAACCAGATGGCCATGGTCACAACTAAATAAGACTTTAATCATCATAGCTGCCAAGTTATCCCCTTTTTTAAGGGATTTTCCCTTATGCTGAATAGGCTTCCTCGCGAGAAAAGGGAAAACTTGGCAGCTATGTGTGATGGATCCCCCACCTCACTGCTTTAACCTCAGAGGCTCTCCCTGTGCTTCTCCACAAACAGGAGAAAAAAACCTCCAGAGTCCAAATTGGACTTGTCTCCAGAGTACCTCAGGCTCTGCATTCGAAACCTATGGCCACCAGTGGGGTCTCCCTCCCTGGGATCCCTACTGCTACAGTGTGCCTCTCCCTTAGGCAACTATGTGGCTCCTTCGGCTTTGCTAACCAGCCCTTTGTATGACAGGAGAAACAGCAAACAGTTTCCTCTTCCCCAGGAAAGCTTTGTTCTCCCCTCTTTGTCACACCTCTGAAGGTACTGAGACACTGCCGAGTCAGTGAACGTTTAAGCACATTTAACTTTATTATTTAACTTATAAACATGAGTTTCTTTGGTTCTTAAAAGCACATATCTTCTTCTTTTTATTTAACACAGTTTTCTTCATACAGCTCCTGCATCCCTCTTTAACACTCTACCCTCTACCAACTCCCTAACTCCCAACTGTCAATTGCCAACCACCTAACTGACCAAACCGCTCCTCTCTCCTTTTAAACTGGGAACAGTCCCGCCCCCATCAGAATGTTATGTCAGTCAGGCTGGAGGTGGATTAACTCTTTTCCAGCCAGGTAGGAATAAATATTTCAAAACTGTGTCAATCCGTTACATATCTCCCCCACCGCAAAGACATTGCGTAGGCATTACTTACTCCTTTACAGTAGTGCCGAAGCAATGGGTCAGGGTTCCTTCTCAGACACACACCTCTAATATGCTTTACATAACATAGAAAAAATTACAACCATACATATTGTCAATATACATAAATAGTCAATACAAAGATTTGCTATCAACATTACCATGTGACCTATACCCTTTAAGTATGCACAAGGCACAAACACACTACCAACTTGATATCCACCCATATATATATTTAGTATAGAGTAAGATTATACTTTTTCTTACAGATAAACTAGGTATTTCCTAAATTTTAACGTTGAACCTTTCTGAGCCTCACATAAAACAGAATTCAAAATACACTTCTTAAATCACTTTCAAGATTATAACAGAATTTGAATACCTTGCTGCTAAATACGCTTCTCATATCTATTTATGTAAACCCAGTCAGGTGTTCATGTATCTTATAACACTATTTTATATCTTTGACACTTATGTATTCCTCCTCTCCTCCTACCTTTATACTAACCTGTTGTATACAGCCACAGCACCAAACAATGAGATAAATAAGATCTGAACCTGCAGTTAAGATTTTAATAATTAATTCAGTTGCAGTAAAGATATAATGTTTTCAACATTTCTTCCGGTGACTCCTAATAATCAAAAGGCATTTTTACAAAAGACAATGATGAGTTTGAAGGAATAAAGTTCAACAAGTGATGCAGATGAAAGTCTCAAACTGGAATGGTCTGTTGAACTTTTGATGACTCTGCATTAGGAGAAACGTGCTGCACTTTACTGCGTTGCTTTTCCTCGTCCTGCCGCGTTGCTTTTCCTTTGATGCACTGCACTTCAGCTAGCCCGGCGATGTGTCGTTCATCAAACCCGACCTGGTGACCTTCTACTTGAGAAGTAACACCTGCCTCAGACTTTGATTGGGTGCACAAGTGGTCGTCCGGTCTCACCATGTGAGCATCTTCCTTTTCCCGCTTCCTGGCAATCATTTTCCTGTGGGTTTCTCTTTGCTTTCGAATCCTCACAGGATCAGATTCTGCATCAGCAGGACAATGATAAAATGAATGCAGAGCATATGCACATCTTTGAGCTGCTCTTTGGTCATACCTTAGATTTTCATACATCCATGGGTATTCTTCACCTGATTTCAGGCAATGCTGTGCAATTGATATTTTGCCAGCAGCTTGCTTTCTAAGCTCCCGAAAATAACTCTGCAGTTGCTGTATGATATATACAAACACTGTACGTTCTTTGCTCTCTTCTTCCTTATATTCAGAAAGCAGTAGGTTTAAAGGTGCACTAGTTTGCATCCTCTCAGTTGTAGTCTCAAAATTCTTTTGCCCATCAAGTGTCAGAATCTCTTTACTAGTTTTTGACGTTAAGGCATTTCCCAAGTCGATTATATCCTCCCTAGGAAAGACCATCCCTCTTTGGGAACAACTCTCATCAATATTCTTGAATACACAGGGATCCTCTATATTCCTCTGTGTATCAATCAATTGGTCTTTTCCCCCACATTCTGTTGATGTTATATCCCCTTTATGCTCCTCCAAGAACTGACTGCTGTGCTCTTGAGCAATGGGCACATCATACTGTGAGGTGCTTTCCTCAGCAACTTCAGGGCTTTCAATAATGGCTGGTGGGCGACTCTCCATCACCTGAGCCCGCGCTCGGGTAATGACACTAACCTCCTGTTGTGGCTTGGCTAAGTCATTCCCTTTTACAAATTTTGGGAATCTCTTCAAACTACTGGAGGTACTATAATTAGTAACGGGGTTCTGAGGTAATCTTGCCCGTAATTTCATCTCCTCAAGCCAAAAAGAATACATCTCTCTCTTTCTCTCTGTCCTCAATAGTTCCAGCTGTATTTCTTTCTCTGCTTCAACTCTACTTTGTTCTGCTTGAACTCTACTTTTTTCTGCTTCAACTCTACTTTTTTCTGCTTTAATGCGAGCTATTTCCAACTTAATCTTCAAAATTTGTAGCTCTGAGTTGGAATTTTCTTCACTAGTTTCAACTTCCTCAGTTCTCACTTCTCCCTTTGCCTCTCTCCCCTTTCGTAAATGTGCCATCTTCTGACAGGATTTGTTTGTCTTATTCGACTTCACTCAGCGTGTGGGTGTTGTTTTCGAATCACGACGCTGCCACCAAAAATGTGATGGATCCCCCACCTCACTGCTTTAACCTCAGAGGCTCTCCCTGTGCTTCTCCACAAACAGGAGAAAAAAACCTCCAGAGTCCAAATTGGACTTGTCTCCAGAGTACCTCAGGCTCTGCATTCGAAACCTATGGCCACCAGTGGGGTCTCCCTCCCTGGGATCCCTACTGCTACAGTGTGCCTCTCCCTTAGGCAACTATGTGGCTCCTTCGGCTTCGCTAACCAGCCCTTTGTATGACAGGAGAAACAGCAAACAGTTTCCTCTTCCCCAGGAAAGCTTTGTTCTCCCCTCTTTGTCACACCTCTGAAGGTACCGAGACACTGCCGAGTCAGTGAACGTTTAAGCACATTTAACTTTATTATTTAACTTATAAACATGAGTTTCTTTGGTTCTTAAAAGCACATATCTTCTTTTTTTATTTAACACAGTTTTCTTCATACAGCTCCTGCATCCCTCTTTTAACACTCTACCCTCTACCAACTCCCTAACTCCCAACTGTCAATTGCCAACCACCTAACTGACCAAACCGCTCCTCTCTCCTTTTAAACTGGGAACAGTCCCGCCCCCATCAGAATGTTATGTCAGTCAGGCTGGAGGTGGATTAACTCTTTTCCAGCCAGGTAGGAATAAATATTTCAAAACTGTGTCAATCCGTTACACTATGCTTTAATCAGCCTTTGCCATTGTGAGCTTTTGTAATAATCCAAGTGTACAATATGCTAGCTTGCAACAACGGCATGATTCCAAGCAGCAAATATTAAGGTATGGGGATCGGGGTGGGGTGGGGGTGGGGACAGGCCCTGACTGGCCTTTGGCCAAAGGATCTGTGATTGGCACCTTAGGCACATTAGGAATTACATATCAAACTCTGCCATTAGTCAGCTTGCAATCATTAAAAGCATGCAAAATCATCAAACCAAAAGCTACATAATCTATTGAATGACTGCAGATGCAGGAGTTATGCTGCTGCCAGTCATTGGAGAGCAACTATTTTATGCATTCATATTTGGCACGCTGATATGATGATCCTTGAAAAGACGTACTTCTGCTGATAATGTCAGGCTTGAGCACCTGTTGTGGAGAGAATCACACGTACATTATCATGTTCTCTTATTTTCTTCAGAAATCAAGTATCAAATTGTGTGCAGGAAATTTCATCAGCTCGTTTCAAACCGAAGCACTCCTACAGAAAAGTCCACATGCCTGTGTTCATACCTGTTTCCCTAGGACTTCATTCTTCCTGTTTTTCTGAAACATTTGAACAATGAAAGATGCTTGGGAGCTCGAAGCAACTGAGCACCCAACAACAGTGGGACACACACACCACACATATAGGTGTTGCGCTTTCCTCTTTCAAGGACAGCATTTAAAAGCTGTTCAATAGCTGCCAGGAGTATTAAGCAAAAGCAAATGCTAACTCAGCCTTGGGAGCTATATCTGAAGCACACAAAGAACGGAAAGGGGGAGGGGGGAAAGTTTCCTCAACGGTGGAGAAAATGGAGTAACCACAATAATGATAGATGTTATGCTCCTAGCTCCTAAGCAGGAAAATTGCATCAAGCACAATTTGTCATGCACTGCAATCTTTGGCCACATGACCTGGAAGCTGTATGCCAGCTCGCTCGGCCAATAACACGAGATGAGTGCCGCAACCTAGAGTCGATCACAACTGGACCCAATGGTCAGGGGTCCCTTTACGATATTTGACCAACTTTTACTATTTTCCCATATGATCTGGGTCTGGGTTTGTATAATAAATGTATTTCCAGTTTTCTGTGCACAATACCGAGAATTGTACCCATAGGTGGCTAAATTCCTCTTCCTGGCGCTCAAGTGTCGGAAACGTATAATCGAATGTCTTGATGTGGGTTACTTGTAGGAGGTTTAGTAGCGCGGTCATACCCCATTTATGTATCCCGCTGATGCCCTCAGTTTTATATTTTTATATTTTTATGTATCCCTCTGATGTCTTCAGTTTTATATTTTTTTATATTTTTATGTATCCCTCTGATGCCTTCAGTTTTATATGTTTATCTTTGTATTGAGAAATGTTTTTGTTCTGACTATCGGTCGAATAAAGTATATTGATTGATTGATTGATACCCATAGGTGGTGCTTATGTTTTGGGGAGATAATATTTTCAGAGCATTAAAAGTGCCAAACTGTGTGTGCTTGGAAAGTGCAATCCTTCATCCAGAGAGCGCATGTGTTAATATTGTGATTGCTGTGAGGAACGTCGTTGCTTGAGTGTCAATAATGCAGTTTGAGTGGATTCATATGGTTTATGAAGCAGTTAGCGATGAGCAACACAACCCAAGCCTTTGTTTTCTCTATTGCATTCTGAATTCTCTGGATGCTCTGCAGTTGCCAGCTGCACAGCCCTCCTTCTTAAGGAAGGGCCACAACTCAACAATAGAGCTCCTGTATTTCATGCAGAAGAGCCCCAGTTCAATCACTGGCATTTCCAGTTAAAGGGATTAGGTATAAGGTGATGTGAAGGGCCTGGGAACTGCTGTCAGGCAGGGTAGATAATACTTTGCTAGAAGATTGATATATAGTATAAGACAGCTTTTTACGTTTAGCTCCCATGCAAGAGTCCAGTGCTCATCTACCTAGAAAAGTACCATAGTTTTTCCACCAGCTTTTACACAGGGCTACCAGGAGGGTACAGCAAGGACCCAAGAATATGAGCTTTTGTTTTGTTTTTTAAAGTAAGTTTCTAGTCTGTCTAGAAAGAAAGTTATGAAGCAAAATGTGCTAGTCTGGCAGCTCCCACCTATCAGTGCTTCTAACCAATGAGTGGCGTGATTGACAAGCGAGTCATTTGGATACAAGACAATATGAATTCCTGGGGTCCTAAACAACTGTTGTTTGCCTAGTGCACTTTTACTGCTTCTGTCTTATTTTCTAGACGTTGGGATCTCTGTAGTTTGCTTTCCCTCTCACTAGCAACCAGTATGCATCTTTCCTAAGGTATATTTTTCTGAGATGAGGTACTCTCTATGCAGTTATTTTCTGCATATCCTACTTAGGCATGTCTGTGCTGTGCACTCATTAAAAACTCAATGTATCATTAAATTACAGTACAAATGTAAAGGCAAAGGAACCCTGGATGGTTAAGTCCGGTCAATGCTGACTATGGAGTGTGGCATTCATCTCACTTCAGGCTGAGGGAGCCAGTGTTTGTCCACAGACAGCTTTCCGGGTCATGTGGCCAGCATGGCTAAACCACTTCTGACACAACAGGACACAGTGATGAGTGCCAGAGTGCACAGAAATGCCGTTTACCTTCCCGCTGCAGTGGTACCTATTTATCAACTTGCACTGGTATGCTTTCGAACACCTAGGTTGGCAGGAGCTGGGTCAGAACAACGGGAACTCACCCTGTTGCACAGATTCAAACTGCTGACCTTCTGATTGGCAAGCCCAAGAGGCTCAGTGGCCACCCACTCTCTTACTTACCGTATAATGGTGTATATGTCTACTCAGAAGTGACTCTTTTGTGTTGGACTTCCTCCCAGGTAGGTAGGTACAGGATTGTAGCCTAGGATTGTCACTAGGGGAAAAGCAGAGTTCTTGTGCCTTTAACAGGTGTGTGGTAGACAGAAATACGGCAGGTTAAGCCTTTCCTGCCGTAGTATAAAAATACAGTTGGGGGGGGGGGACTTAGAATCATAGAATCATAGAGTTGGAAGAGACCACAAGGACCATCCAGTCCAACCCCCTGCCAAGCAGGAGACACCATCAAAGCATTCTTGACATATCGCTGTCAAGCCTCTGCTTAAAGACCTCCAAAGAAGGAGACTCCACCACACTTCTTGGCAGCAAATTCCACTGTCGAACAGCTCTTACTGTCAGGAAGTTATTCCTAATGTTTAGGTGGCATCTTCTTTATTGTAGTTTGAATCCATTGCTCCGTGTCCGCTTCTGTGGAGCAGCAGAAACATAGCTGCCAAGTTATCCCTTTTTTTAAGAGATTTTCCCTTATGCTGAATAGGCTTCCTCGCGAGAAAAGGGAAAACTTGGCAGCTATGAGCAGAAAACAACCTTTCACCCTCCTCTATATGACATCCTTTTATATATTTGAACATGGCTATCATATCACCCCTTAACCTTCTCTTCACCTGTGTCTGTCAGGCATTTTATTACATGTGCAGCCACTGATTGTTGGTTCCTCCACTCCACCTGCAAAAGAAAACACAAATTTGCATATGTAATTGTTATGTAAATCTGCATCCTCTTTTGCAAGTAGGACAGAGGACCCGATCCTTATACAGTGCACTGGGCCCAGAAACCCCTGTTGGTGCTTTTACACGCGGGTATAATATTGCAGTATTGCCACTGAAAAATTACTTACATTACTTGTCACATTGGATGACAAGTCCTTGTGGCACACTTTTCAAGATTGTGTGGGAAGAAAGCCCTTGCTATTGCAACCAAATAATTATCATTGTTCCTAGATGTATGTGGAACATCCTAAGCTCATTATTGTAATTGCTACAGCTCTATATCATTTCTGCCATACAAGAGCACGATCTAGGGCTTTGAAATTATTTTTCCCTAGGTTGAAAAAAAGTCAGATTTATACTCAGTAGGCCTATTCTAGCCAGCAGCTTCCAGCTTACACTTTTCAACTCCGGGAAAAGATTGACATTGGATCATCATACCTGCTTTCGGTGTCCAATAAAGCTGTCACCTTTTCTTACCAAGGTTCTTAAAAGCTATTGGCGCTTGCCAGTCAGAAATCCAAAAGGAAAAGCTTCTTCTGCTCCCCCATTTTGTCATTTTCTTGTCATCCCATCTCCACCCTAGGAAAAGTAGCTAAATTTCTGTACTGGATGTTAAAAAATATGGAGGAGACTTTTCTGACATCAGGCCAAAGACCTTAGAAGCAGGTTTGCCACTGGAGGCTTATTGTTACCAAGTCAACAGAAAAAGACTGTGGCTCTGTACACACTTTAAAGTGGTTTTGGTGCATCCCATGTGAAGTGTAGGTGGGTTCCCACAAGGCAAGACTGTGTGATAACAGCAAGAACCTTTATTAACAGAACTGGACAACAGGGGCAAAGCAACTGCTTATATGCATTTCTGAAGGCCTGGGCCACTCCCACTCCCAACGTGATTGGCTGTCTAAACTTCCAAGCTGCGAGTCATGACTCAGAGTTTAAGGGCCAATGGCATAGGGCCAAAACTTGAAATGTTCTGTGATTGGATATCATGTATCGAATCAGAACACAGGGGCTCAGATTCCTTAGTTGAGACTCAAGCTCAGGCAAACACAGATCACCTGGTCCTAATACATAACACCACAAGTGCACCTTTTTGTGGCATCCACAGGACAGTGTCCTCATCCAAGTGTCGGTCCACACTTCCAACCCTTTTGATTCAGATTTTCCTGATCAGTGAAGTTATTTGGTAAGGAAACAAAATCAAATTCACTATCATATATTACCCAATTGTGGGTTTGCTGAAGTACATTTGTGTGATCAGTTTTGGGGTGTGTGAATGAGGACTGTGTCAGGGACAGAAAGAGTTAAACTCTTCCACTATCCCACCTCCAAGGTTGCTTGGGCCTCCTTCCAGCTGCTATTTACCTAACAAAATCTGTTGCATGTTAATTGCAAGTGTCACATCCAGCTCAGTGCTAAGAAGTGCCAAACTGCGGTCTTAACAATGTTATGTTTTGATACGAGCTTTTAGACATTGATTCAAAGAAAGCTTTCTCAATTTAAATTAAAATCATCTAGGTAGGTAAAGGTAAAACCTATCTAAAAAGAACTCAGACCTATGCCCAGTCTCCTGAAGTGTTTGTGGTAGCTCAGAAACTTAATTGAGGTACTAGCATTCACCATGTTCCATAGAAATGTTTCCAGACGTTATTGTATGACTCATTGTTCATTTCTAAGGCGATCTGGTGCTTTTGATTTCATGGAGGATTTTTTTAAAAGTGGTATTTGGCTTTAATCAGGAGTTTGAAACAGGCAGTTGCAAAGTTCATGCTGAAGCATCTTGGTATTCTGAGAAGCGTGGGCAGTAGTTTATTGCTGAACAGCGGCTGCTAGTCAGTAAAAGGGGGGGGGGAGAATGCAAGTTTTCACATAATGTCACATATCTTAATAAAAGAAATAATCTCAGTGCACAGACCTGGGAGCTTCAGCTTGCCCAGGTTTCATGGCTGAATACAGATTAGAACTCATTTGATACTCGCCAAGATGTTGTGGACTACAAGTCCCATTAGCCGTAGCCAGCATGGTCAATGGTGAGGAATGATGGGTGTATGTGTGTGTGGTTACCCTTGGTAGAGTGTCAAATGAGGCGCCTTTTTCCTCATCCCCACTCAGCTGTGAAAACTCACAGTCCCGAGGCTACTGTTCAGCTTGATAAACCTCACAGAATTGTTGTGAGGATAAAAACGGCCGGGAACCGTGTAAACTCGAGAAGAGCAGGAGAAAAGATGGAATGTAAATGTAATGGAAAAAGAGGAAGAAGAAAGCAATAATAACAAACAAGCAGCTTTGAGCATGCCTAGAACAGCTTTCCCTCGTTCTGGGAACAGAACCAGCCTTCAAGCATTAGATCCCAGGCTGTTGGAGATAGCTCAGTCAGTAGAGCATGAGACTCTGAGTCTCAGGGTTGTGGGTTCGAGTCCCATGTTGGGCAAAACATTCCTGCATTGGAGGGGATTGGGCTAGATGGCCCTTGGGGCCCCTTCCAACTCCACAGTTCTAGGATTTCAAAATAAAATCCTAGATGGGGCAAAGTAAGTACTCTAAGCTGGCCATCCCTCCCCCTGCTGGTCTCATCCCAGCTATTGCCTTGCTGGGCCTCCTGTTATGTTTCAATGCATAACAGATTGAAAAACACCACCCTGAAATGTACTGCTTTGGGTGATTATCTCTTTATTTATTACATTTTGTATCTCACCGTCTCTCTGATAAGCTCAGAGCAGCATAGAACGCCCCCTATTTTATTCTCACAACAACCCTGTAAGGTGGAGAGAATGTGACAAGTCCAAGGTTATCCAGTGAGTTTCATGAGTCTCTCTGATCCTAGCCCAACACTCTAACCATTATAATACACTGCCTCTCTGATTGCCCAGATTCTTGGGATCACTCACAGGGGACTTCTAAAAATCTGGCCTCTTTGGCTAGTCTTTCTGGTTCTTTCTTCACCAGAATCATCGCTAGGACTTCCTTAGAAAGTAAGTTTAACAAGTTGTCACGACTGATTTTAGCAGCTCTTGTTGACACGCTCCTGTAACGATAGGATAGTGACATGTCTTTAGAAATAAAGAGAAACCATTTGCATGCACACACACCTCTCCTTGGGATAAGCATTTATTTTGCCACTGATGAAATAAATATTCTCACAACACTTCAGGAGTGACATTGTACAAATATTTTGTTGATCTCTGTGCTGGAAAGCAGCCCATGTAAGGAAGGCCTGGCAATCAGCTGGCTCCCTGACCTTGAGGGCTCTCAGAGACATTTGGGCACTTGCACCATTGGGCAGGGTAACTTATTAACAAAACCTTTAGACTTTAAAGCTTTGCACCTGAGCAACTGCTTTGGACATGTAGGCTGACCTCATTCACCAAAATCCCAGCAGGTCAACTGGCTGTTTGCCCTCTAAGAACAGGTTTAGCAGGATGCAAATGGGCATGCTACACTTGGTGCCATTCATCAGCCAGAGGGGAAACAAGATATTATATTATGTGCCACAACACAGCCATCATTTGGACTCGAGGTACACCATGGCATTAATGCCTGACACTAGCTGGGGATCACTGACTTCCTTCTATTCTGTAGCTAATTTTTTACAAAAACTACATTTACATTTCTTAAAGTGGAAGACTGTCTCATTAAAATTATGCATGATGTGGTTTTGGCAAAAAAAAGCCTGCCATTTTGACAAGCAGGGTGTACATGGAGGGAAGTTCTATATATTTCAGGAGGTTTTATGTGTGGAGGAAAGAGGATTCAATGAATTCTGGATTTTCCCAGATTTCAAAGGCAGAACTGATGTCAACAATTTTGGGGTTCGTCTAACAAGTTTTGGGGTGTCCTGGTTTTTACTTTTTGAAATATGGTAACCATCCCCTGTACACAGAAATGCCCTCCATTTTCATGGGGTCCCTGCTGGCGGCATGCCTTATGAGGGTCGGTTCTGTCCCTATTGCAACATTACCCCAAAGTTTAGTAACCGGAGTACAGCTCCAGCTGCAAGTCCCCTCCCTCCAACTACCAGCTGTGATCACTGAGGTCACTGGATGGAGGAGGAGAAGCAGGCCTGCCATTTACCTTTGATCCATCTCTGCGACCTGCTGAACTTTGTAGCTAAGAACAAGTGCCTGGGTTTTCTTTTTGCTTCCACCCAATCCTTTTATGTTGGGTCTTTCAGATTGTAAACCTGAGGGCAGGGACTTTCTTATTATTGATATTATTATTGTTATTGGGATGGGGGATAAGCCTGTTCTCTGCTTGTGGTGGTACCTAAATCTGGAGTGAAGGATACTTCCCCACCCGTTCATTACCCATTGCCCCTGTGTACTTATTTCGCTTGACACATAGAACTCGGTTTCAGAAGCCACTGAGAAGCACCCCAGTTCATATCTACACAATCCCATGCCTTTCCACTATCTTCATCTGTTTTCAAGTGGGCACACTGTGGAGTAATGCAGAGTCCCCGGAATAAAAACAGTTTCCCGAGAAGCACTTTTCAGGGGCGAAATATATGCATTAGATCTAGATTGTGCGTAGACCAGGCACCCCCAAACTGCGGCCCTCCAGATGTTTTGGGCTACAACTCCCATGATCCCTAGCTAACAGTAGACTGAATAGGGGAAAAAACCCCACAAGTATCCATAGTCTCCGTTGATTCTAGATTAAAATGCCACATGTATGCAGCCAAAGATATTTGTTGAAGATTGCGTTTCTGTCTTGGGCTTCCAGTGAGAGCTTAGAGCAGCCTTTTAGTGTCTGTGAGGTAAGTTAAAGGTAAAGGGACCCCTGACCATTAGGTCCAGTTGTGACCGACTCTGGGGTTGCGCGCTCATTTCGCGTTATTGGCCAATGGAGCCGGCGTACAGCTTCCAGGTCATGTGGCCAGCATGACAAAGCCGCTTCTGGTGAACCAGAGCAGCACATGGAAACACTGTTTACCTTCCCGCTTGGAGCGGTACCTATTTATCTACTTGCACTTTGACGTGCTTTCGAACTGCTAGGTTGGCAGGTAAGCTAGATCCGGAAATAATAGCCTGCCCAAGGCTACTCCACTAGCTTTATAGCTGAGTGGGTTTCCCCCCTATAAAAGGTACCAGGCTTGCTGTTCCACTGCGAAGTACCACTGCGAAGGCACCTTTGTTAGCCTAAGTTGCACTAGCACACACAAATCTATTTTAATATCAAAGCTTTGACTTCACACTTGTCATGTGCTTCAGCAGATGTTTCTCCACCAGCATCAATCTGGGGATCACTGGGTAGATTTTGCCATCTCTTTACCTTCCACAAACCTTTGAGCTCTTTTGTTCTGTTGCTGAAAATCACAAAGCCAAAATCAGATTCTTAATAGGTAGGCCTGGTAGGCCTCACCTTTTAATTTATCTCACATTGGGAGTTCTAATTAAGGATGGGTGAATCTGTCAGTTTTGAGCTGAGCCAAGTTTCTCCTTCATCCCTAACCAACACCCATATGTTCATGCCAAACATATGAAGACACACAAATTCACATGTGGCATTTAATACAGCTGGGACTCCTGCGTGCGTGGGAAGCCTGATCATGTGGAATGCCTATGTGCAACCAGCTCCTCCCATTTATGCGCCCCTTTGTAGACGTTTGGCATGAGTGCACAGGTGCAGAGGCTGGACTGGGCCAGGGGTGCAACCTTTCTTTTCTCTTATCCACACAGGGGTGAAGAAAGGGGTGTGTGGTGGGGGCGGTCTGCCCCAGGTGTCACCACTGGGGGGGGGTTGACAAATTGCCGGGGACACTCAATGCGGGACATGCAGCGCGCCCGAGCCATGCGTCTCTCCTGGGAGTGATGCGATGGCTTGAGCGCCAGCAGGCTCCGCACTGCCCCAAATGGTCCACCCACCGCCTCCCCCTCAGCTGTAGGGTGGCTGAGTGGGAGGAGGAAGGCAGACTCTGGAGGCCCCGTGGAGCGTTCTGCCCTGGCTTGCCTCAATCGGCTTACTCTGCCACTGTATCCACGCATAGGTTTTATGGGTGATTTAACAAGTCAGTAGAGCTTTCCATCCGTTCCATTAAGCATTATGCTTTTGGTTCTCCCACCTCCATGTATCAAACTATATTACCGTCAGTAGTTTAGACCAAATAGCACCCACTCAAAGGAGTTAAAAATAGCCTGCGTGCCCCCTGCTTTGTTACTTGGGAAACCAACATGTTGCTGTACATCTGTGTCGGTGGAATTTCAGCCTGCATTACCCTGCTTCCTAAACTCGATGTGATCGAGGGATCCATGGTTCTGTTCTTCTCATGCATATATAAATAGGGAGATTGGCCCCGCCCACCGCTCTGGTTTCTTTCTTTTTATTAATTGCTTTTCTTAAAAGCTTTCAATGGATAACAAAGGTACCTATAACATCGCTGTTTTCAGTTCATAGAGTCAGTGACAATTGGTGTGGGACATTGCTATCATGAGAGGTGGGAGAAAAGAAGGTGGGGTTAAGATGTTTCCTTCTTTTGCATAGCGTATGTGCAGGGGTTTTGTGTCTGTGTCCTGTGAAAAGGTTCTTCATCTATTCATTTATTAGTTTACATCAAATTAGCCATATTGATTGCAGTGGGGCACATGGACGAAAGGAGCTGAACCCCCTCACTCTGTTATTCTGGGTACTTAATTCCCACCCCTATTCTGAACCCTTCCCCTGAATGACCCTTTCAACGCATTCATTTATAGTTGGACAGGGCAGGTACACGAAGAACCATACAGGTTGTCCTCTTTCCATCTGTCTTAGGGTACATCACAAGGTTGCCCACACCCTCAAGTTGTACAAGCTGAAAGGTGTCTCAAATCTAGAAAAATGATTTTCATCTCCGCCCTCTATTATTATTATTATTATTATTATTATTATTATTATTATTATTATTATTAGAAATGATATACCACCCTATACCTGGAAGTCTCAAGGCGGTTCACAGAATAAAATCAAGATATAAAACAGGCATAGGCAAACTTGGCCCTCCAGATGTTTTGAGACTACAATTCCCATCATCCCTGGCCACTCGTCCTGTTTGCTAGGATGATGGGAGTTGTAGTCCCAAAACATCTGGAGGGCTGAGTTTGCCTATGCCTGATATAAAACCACAAAATACACAATAAAAATAAAAACAACAACCCAAAGCCCCCCCCCCAAAACACATTTAAAAAGGGCATAGGATGTAAATCAGATCAACCAAAGGCCTGGTTAAAAAGGAACGTTTTTCCCTGGCACCTAAAGGTGTATAATGAAGATGCCAGGCAAACTTCCCTGGGGAGAGCATTCCACAGACGGGGAGTCACTGCAGAGAAGGCCTGTTCTCGTGTTGCCACCCTCCGGACCTCTTGTGGAGGAGGCAAACAAAGAAGGACCTCAGAAGATGATTTCAGGGTCTGGGTAGGTTCATATGGAAAGAGGCGGTCCTTGACGTATTGCGGTCCTGAGCCGTTAATATAATTAACCACCACGGCAAAAGAATACTTGCCCTCTGTAGTCTCCACAAGAAGATTAGCAGTATTTATTTATTTATCTACAGCATTTATATCCCACCTATTTCTCCAAGGAGCTTGAGGTGGCTCTCCTCATTTACAGTACTTTTTATTTTTCTCCCCACTCCAAAAATTATACAGTAATACCTCGGGTTACGAACGCGATCCGTTCCGGAACGCAGTTCGTAACCCGAATAGTTTGTAAACCGAACGCAATGGGCGCCGCCATTTTGCGCATGCGCAAAGCGCGATTTTTGTGATTTTCGCGCTTTGCGCATGCGCAGATTGCGTGCGCGCTGCTTCTGCGCGCGCGTGCGCGGCGAAGACACTTCCGGGTTTGCGCAGTTCGTAACCCAAACTGTTCGCAAACCGAGGTGGTCGTAACCCGAGGTACGACTGTATAAGGAAAAATCACCCAACTTGAGAAATAAGTATTATTTTTCTTTGTCTTCAAGACAGCCTGCCCCCACCCCACAAAAAAATTATTTGCATGTGCAGTGGGGAGTAATATTAATTGAAAGTGGAGACCAGAACAAAGAAAAAGAAAAAGATTTGCAGTGATGGAACATTTAGATATCCCTGCTCTGCTATTTTACCTTCTGAACATCAGAGGGAGCCAAAGGAACAGACTCTTGAGCGTCTTGCAAAAAAAGAGAGAAAAGATTGAAAATAATGACCTGGATATCCGGTGCTTTTAAGAAAAGGATGACACATAAGTGATGCAACACATATGTGATTCATGAAGACTAATTTGAGAAATCTAATCTTTTCTGAAACTACAAGCAAAACTGCAATGCTGGTACTATTTGTCAGTGCCCAAGTCTTTTAGGGCTATAAGCCACCATGTCTATGTTAAGTTTAACTCTGACGAAATAAGAGTTTATAAGATGTCTCTATAAGGTATCCAATAGGGATGGGTACATCCAACTCCTGTTTGCCCAGGAGGAAAAAGATGCCTTTTTGGAGCATCAGAGTGAATACTCAAGAGTCCCCGTGTGCTTGGATTCATGTTGTTGGTGATGCTCAGAGTATCACCTTCCTGCCAGGGATTTGGGGACTTGCGGGCGCAGTCCCCATCAGTGGGAAAATATGCTCCACCAGGGACCAGGAGCATGGGGCAGCTGTTCCAGATGGCACCTCCCTTGACTGACATCTCCCTTGGGGCAGAAGTAGGTGGCTGCGGAGTGGCTTGGTTTGGGCAGAATTTGTGAGATATTAGCATCTCAAATGCATATTGTAAATGGTCAATTGCAAGAGCTGTAGAACTCTGCAATGTCACACGCTTGAGGCATTTATTTTCAGTTGGTACAGTTATGGCATATGGTGCAACAGACAGCCCTAGACAGCATCTTAAAAAGCAGAGACATCACCTTGCCGACAAAGGTCCGTATAGTTAAAGCTATGGTTTTCGCAGTAGTGGTGTATGGAAGTGAGAGCTGGACCATAAAGAAGGCTGATCGCCGAAGAATGGATGCTTTTGAATTATGGTGCTGGAGGAGACTCTTGAGATCAAACCTACCCATTCTGAAGGAAATCAGCCCCGAGTGCTCACTGGAAGGACAGATCCTGAAGCTGAGGCTCCAATACTTTGGCCACCTCATGAGAAGAGAAGACTCCCTGGAAAAGACCCTGATGTTGAGAAAGATGGAGGGCACAAGGAGAAGGGGACGACAGAGGATGAGATGGTTGGACAGTGTTCTCGAAGCTACCAACATGAGACTGACCAAACTGTGGGAGGCAGTGGGAGACAGGAGTGCCTGGCGTGCTCTGGTCCATGGGGTCATGAAGAGCTGGACACGACTAAACAACTAAACAACAACAACAGTCTTAACAGATTGAGCAGCAGGTACATTGTGTTGTGCTGCTGTCTGTCTCAGAGTTAGGTAGTCTGTAACAATTTAATCTATGTAAGGGTGAATCTACACAGAAAGATAGATAGATGATAGATAGATAGATAGATAGATAGATAGATAGATAGATAGATAGATAATATACATGTTGTGAAAATGTTTTTTTAAAGAAAAAACATTGTGAAATATATATGAAATTTGTCATTAGCTCATCACTGCTATCTAGTGTCACATTTGTATAATGGACTTAAAACATTATTATTTGCAGTTGTATAGCTGAGTCCTAAGACATATTAGCAATTTAAGTATCACCCGCCTACACTGTATATTTAATCTGCAACTGCAAGTACACTAAGTAAAAGACGCAAAGGTAGACACACTACCCCAGAGGAGCATGACATGTCCCCCTCCAGAGGTGTTAAGCCCTCCACTAACACCCCATACACCCCAATCATTGAGGCAACCTATTTCAGGCAATTTGGGGCTTTAAACATTATTACTGGCTCTTTAAATTGAGCTTGGAAGCAAATTGGTATCCAACACAATTATTATAGGACAGATGTAAAATGCTCTGGACCAGCATGCTCCCATCACCATCTGGTGAACAGCCGTGCATTGTATCTGAGCTGTCTTTAAAAGCAGCTCCACAGAGAGAGCATTGCAGCAGTCCAGCCTGGATTGTGCATGCGGCCAGATCTTCCAGAGGGTCCCTTGGCATCCCCCCTGTTGCTGAATGAACAATATTGATTTGCCTTATTAATCCTGTTTTGCTTTTTTGTATGTTATGGGTCAGCATAGCTCTGGCTGCAACATTACACAAGTGCCTCAACTTTTTCTCCTCAAGGAATGCTGAGGACAGAAACAGCAAAACTGTGCCAAAGGCAGCTTTGCGCCTACTTTGAATTTTGTGCATTTGCTGTAGTACATAGTTGTTGTGTTTTGTTTCTCCTCCCTTCACAGATATTTTGCAGGATGGGGCGTGCGTTGGCTTCAGAGAACTCAGTGGAAAGAACATGAGAACCCAATGACCACAAAAATAACACTTGGGTGAGGCTGAGCCAGCCTGAGATTTGAGATGACATGTCACTTAAAACCGTGGAGTTTTCTGTCATGTTGATTTTATTTGGGTGTTCTTTTTACACTTAAGAAAACAACAACAACCCTACTTGGCAGGTGTATGCTGTGAAGAATGCAAACATAACCGTTTAAAGTGTCTTTGATATTCACGTAAATTGCAATAAATTGGTGTCCAATATTAAAGTGGCTGCTCAGACGGAAGCAAAGTTCTTAACCCGAGGTACTATTTCTGGGTTAGCGGAGTCTGTAACCTGAAGCGTCTGTAACCCGAGGTACCACTGTACATAGGGGGGATCAATTGTAGTGAGTGTTTAAATGACATGCAATGAAAGAAAGAAACATAACCTTAAAACAGGCAATTCCTTCTCTCACATGCAGCAAGGAGTGTCTGTTCTGGGAAGATGCTTGTGTGTGTGTGTGTGTGTGTGTGTATGCCTTTTGTTTCAGAACAATTTTTACTCCTATGCAAATTCAGGCAAATTTAACTGATTGATTAATCAACTGAAACTCATGAAATTATATGATAAATTTGTCTTTAATAAGGGAGCGGCCCTTGTTTACTCTAAAGCAAGGAATGTTTTTGATATGCTGCAAGCAGCAGTACAGGTGAAATTTGGTCACAAATCTGTGGCTCTGTGTGATGAGGCCTCCAGTTCCCTGCTCCTGGAAAAGTTAAGGGAAGCATCCAGTGGCACACACAGATTCCTAAAACACTACCATCAAGAAAAGGGAGAGCAACTGTTTATCTGGGCATCTAAGGGGACAATGCAATGCATAGTCTCAAATTGCAGAACAGCAGATTTAGCCTGGATAGCAGAGGGAAAATGTTACAACCAATTGGCAGTGGAAGAAGTTTCCCAAGGAAGTGGTTCAATCAACTTGCTGACTAAAACATATCACTCACATGCAGATTTTGAGTCTAGACAATTTATCGGGTACAGGGGTCGGTTTGATGACCACAAAGTCTTTTCCAACTTTGCAGATTCTGCAGTTCTATATTTGTGGGAGAAATGGCTTTCAAATGATAACTCGATCATCTGGTGCGATATTATCTTTATCCTAGTGTGCACTAACCAACTGATCTGGACCTGGGAACTTGGCTTGTGGGCTAGAAAGCTTCCCCCCACCCCACAAGCAAATCATCGAGGGCAGCCTCAACACCATATCAATCCTGATTCTGTACACTTCATTGGATACGATGACAACTTTCTTCACTTTCAGTTGCAAACGGGACCTTGGAATCGCACATGCTGTCAGACAATCGGTGGGTGGCGTTTCTCCAGCCCCAGAGCTGGTTATGGCCATTGCAGGAGAACCTTTCAAGACCAGGCCCTGGAAGGCCTATTTCACAGAAGCAGAAAGTTGAAATGAACTAGTTACTCATCAGATCTAATCCCTTGTCCCTAGTTAGCATCTGGCACATGTTATCTCCCCTATAGACTAAGCTATTAAAAAATCCAAACATGGTGCACAACAAGGACTGAGCAGGAGTGTGTAAAGTCTGGTTAAGAACATAAGAAGAACCATACATGAACAGACCAAAAGTCTGTTCTGATCCTATTTTCCAATTTTCCAACCAAAAACCCACAATAGAGCATGAAGGCAATAGTGATCCACAACTGCTGCCCCCCAAACATTAGACATTCCCTATAGTCTCTGTGACCAATGGCCCTTGAGAGTCCTATCCCCAATTTATCTGCCCAACCTCCTTTTAAAGCCTTCTAAGATGAAGGCTATCGAAACATCTTATGACAATGAATCCCATAAATTAAGCATGTCTCATGTGAAGAAGTTCTTACTTGTATCATTATTTGTCACAGGAATGTGCCGGTCAGTAATCGCACAGTTCAAAGATGGAGTTAACCCGTTATTAGCAAAACACAAACTCTACAGGCTTGGCTCTACAAGCCTAATGAGCAGAGCAGCTCATTCCTGGTGGTCTTCCTCCATGAAAACCAGTTGTTGAGACTAGAAATCCCACCACCTCAGAGTCACCTAAGTCCTCTCCTAAACAGGGCTTTCCCCAAGCAATCTGAGACTGCTCCTGCATAAAGCCCAACCTCTCCTTCGCCCTTTCCATGCCTGTTCAGGTTCTGGGAGATAACCAGGGGTAGGAGCTTGTTGCAGCAGGAGGGGGAGACACCCGTGACTCTTCACCAGCCTGACTCATCCCTGCCTCTTGGTCTCCTTCAACCCACTCTCCTGCTTCAGCTTCTTCCTCTGATTCCGTACTTCTCTCTGCCACAGACTCTCCCAGCTCACTAAGCCCTGTTACCTCTTCAGCTTCTGACACCTCTTCCTAGTCTTCTCTTGCTTCTCCCTGTGACTGCTCATCACTGTCCCACCACAACTCCCTGGGCTCTGAGCATTCTTCCCTTGATGGTTCCCCAGCTAGACCTCCCACCATTTGTCTGTGTCCAACCAGCCCCTGACATTATTTACCAGAATTTTATCCTGCCATTCCTCCCAGAGGATAAAAATTCACTGTGATAACTTGCATAATCAGAGCTTCCAGAAACAAGGAGACCAAATAAACTAATATCCAAAGAAATCTGTATTGCACCCTTCCAAAGGGCTGTGCCTTTTAAGATTAAGCTTGGTCCCAAAACAACATCAGCAGCAACAACAACAAAAAGTGACAGAGGAATCCAATTCAGCATCTGCTGGGGGATCCTCAGGCCCCTGGGATCAGTAACTTTTTCAAGAATGGAGATGCAGAAAACCATGGCTATTTCGTACTGTAAATAATTTTCTTTTTTAAGTGTATGCATATACAGTTTTTATTTTTAAATCCTTGATTTAGGAATTACCGTATATTATGTATTTTATTTTACCTTCCATCATTTGTTCTGGATTTTTACTCCCAAGGGAAGACTTTCTAGGGAGAAATATAGGCAGCTTGTGCTACTGTAGGGTAAGTCTATTGATAAGACTTGAAAATCCTTTGAATAAATTCATGGAGCTTCGCAATGAATACAAAACCAACAAAGAGTACTTAGGGAAGGGCTTGTGAATGTCTAGGTTGCTGCAGCTATTCAGCCCCTGAACAACGATCAGACATACATCAAGAACGCTGTGTTTGTCTACCAAGGCTGGGGAATTTCTTTCATTGCATTCTTTTCAGCCCTTTCGAGAACAAAAATCATGGCTATACAGAAATATTCCGAATAGTTTCTGCTGCAGGTGAAAGTTGGCACATACTGTTCTTGCTGAAACTGCACACAAACTCCACTCCACATATGAACAATCAAAGTGATTGTAGATGCCCCGACTTGATGTTTTAAAGAAAGTACATTTTGGGACAATGTAAAAAACAAAATCTTTAAAGGAAACTTTTTTAAAGGCAAGAGTATCACATGGCTATTATACTTTCTCTCTCTCTCTTCACATAGATGATCTACCTAAAGTTGTAGCAAAACAAGCGTTTCCATCTCATTTCTTGAATGATGTCATACTTGGCTTTTCGCCACACAGAAATGATCTCTGTGGGGAAATCATCAGGTGTACAGCATGTTTATTTGAATTCCAGTAATTTGCAACATCACTTCACAGTTCTGCTCTGCTCCTTGATTTCAGGTCTAACTTAGTGCCCTCTTTTATATCCTAGCAACTTCCATGAGATTTGTCTCTCTCACAAAAACTATTGCTTAATTTGAGAAGTCTGGAGTGGATGAAGTGAATAATGTTTATATATAGCGGTCAGATGAAGAATCAGTCATTCTTTAGCTTCTTAATCTTTCTCTCCTCTCGTTTAAATCTTTTTCTGTTCCTTTTTCTTTATCTCTTACTCTTAATTTCTTAATTTCTTCCATTCTCTTTTATTTCTCTCCCCCCCTTTAGAATAATGTTTTAATTTGGACAAAATAAAAAGATATTTGATAATAATCTTTGTATTTTTCTTTACCATAGTGGTACCTCGAGTTAAGAACTTAATTCGTTCTGGAGGTCCATTCTTAACCTGAAACTGTTCTTAACCTGAGGTACAGTGGTACCTCGGTTTATGAACACAATTGGTTCCGGAAGTCTGTTCATAAACTGAAGCGTTCATAAACTGAAGCGCACTTTCCCACTGAAAGTAATGGAAAGTGGATTAATCCATTCCAGACGGGTCCGCAGAGTACCTAACCTGAAGTGTACTTAACCCGAAGCATGGGTGTAATTGGTTCCGGAAGTCTGTTCATAAACTGAAGCGTTCATAAACTGAAGCGAACTTTCCCATTGAAAGTAATGGAAAGTGAATTAATCCGTTCCAGATGGGTCCGCGGCGTTCGTAAACCAAAAATTCATAAACCGAGGTGTTCATAAACCGAGGTTCCACTGTACCACTTTCTTTAGCTAATGGGGCCTCCTGCTGCTGCAATTTCTGTTCTCATCCTGAATCAAAGTTCTTAACCCGAGGTACTATTTCTGGGTTAGCGGAGCCTGAAACCTGAAGCATCTGTAACCTGAAGCGTCTGTAACATGAGGTACCACTGTGTGTGTGTGTGTGTGTGTGTGTGTGAGAGAGAGAGAGAGAGAGAGAGAGAGAGAGAGAGAGAGAGAGAGAGAGAGAACTGCACAAACATTTCAAGACTCCTGTCTCTATGGGATGTTACATTGCCTCTCTACCTCTCTTCTCACCTGGATTTGTGGCTTCCCATGGCTACTGGGCCTTTGTATCCTACATGCAACTAAGGATGACTTGGAATGGGATATATGCGTGTGTTTCTGTCTTTTTTCAGAATAGTTTGAGGGGCTTGCAAAGTGGAGTGAAAATGTTCCCGCATCCAGAATGAGGGCAGTAATCTAATGTCTTAGCCAAATCTGAATGGTTGTGTGATGATGTGAGGTCAACGCATTGTCGGTGAGATCCCTTATTGACTTGGGCTGACTCAGGACGAAGGCTCTACTTTTTTTAATTCATGATGCAAAACCTGCACATTTGGAAAAGAAACTGCTGCAAACAGAAGTGGAAAAACATGCAGAAAAGGTAAGCAAGGTTGTGTGTTTTTGCCCCAGCCAATCAGGGATCCAACTGACAGTGTATTGACATCACATCTTCACATAGCTAATCCTTGTACATGCAGTTCTATAACTTTCAGACCAGAGCAAGCATGTTCTCACCAGAGAGCAGATAGTTTTCCAGTTCCTTTTCCTTTTATTCTTTTTCCTGTTGCAGGAAATTAAGTTGGGAACGAAGTGTGCACTAATGAATAAGTGACAAGGGGATCTAGAGTTCAAGGACTTGAGCCTTATGATTGACAGCACCCAGAACTATTTTTCTGTGAGAAGCAAGAGGAGAGGAAAGGTTGACATGTCATTTAAAAAAATATTATCAACCCATCGATTAAAATTATTATTATTATTCCCTCAAAGAAGCACCCTAAAAAGTGCTGGTGACTCACAGGCATAACTCCACTAAGTGGGTGGGTGTGCCAGCACTTTAGCAGCTTTCCTATTAATCTCTTGCTTCAGAGGACACAACCCTGGTCTAGCTGCTACTGCCAACCAGACACATTTCTTTCCGATGAAAAATGTCTCCTTCATCTAGGCCAGCCTTCCTCAACTTGGTGCCCTCCAAACCCTGTTGGCCTACAAGTCCCACCTTCACTGATCATTGGCCATGCCAGCTGGGGCTGATGGGAACTGTAGTCCAATAACATATGGAAGGCATTAGGTTGAGGAAAGTTCATTAGAATTCAATGGAAATGTCCCTCTCCATTTTTTGGCTGGCTGTACCTTTGGGGCGCAAGGAACAAAAGTAGGTTGACCATGTGGAATCCAAGACTTAGTCTTTCCTCATCACTGGCTTCTACCAGGATTGCTATTTTTCATAAGAGCTGCAGCTGGCTTGTGGACAAGCCGAGAGCAGTGCACTGTGGGTGCATTTGAAGAAAAGCCTGGATGTTGTGGCCAGAGGCGGAGCTAGTTGCTCTGGCGCCCGGAGCGGTGCACATGCTGTTCACCCGGGGGCAGGGCGAGCGCCCCAGGGGGGTGCCACCCACGGTGAGCGCCCCGGGGGTGGGGGGGCAATGTCACCCCCCTCAGGGATGACACCCAGGGTGGGCTGCACCTACCACACCCCCTTTCTCTGCCAGTGGTTGTGGCCATAGCTGTCAACCCTCCCTTTTTTTTGCTGGAAATTCCCTTATTCCAGCGCCGTTTCCCGCTGCTATCCTGGATTGTTAGATATATTGTAGACTGTCCCCGGGACAGGTGAGGCTGCTGATCCCTTATTTTCAAATCCGAAAGTTGACAGCTATGGTTGTGGCCACTTCCTCCTCACCTCCATGACCCCACAGTTTTCTTGAATAAGGTCTAGATGCTATTGCTACTTGTTGACAGTGTCTCTCTTCCCAACCAAGTCCAGGTGGAGTTCTGGCATCCCACAGTAAGCAATGAGCAAAACAAAAGGAAGCGGATTGTGGACATTTCTATTGCCCTGGAACATAAATCAGGCAGATTGCAGGCATGATGAGAAGACTGAAAATGGGAGCTGGATGATTCAAGAGGAGGAGAGTGAGTGATGAGGGGAAGGGATGGGGTGGAAACAATCAAACCTGGTAAATATGTACCACTTGGCATAAAAAGTTTAATCAATGGGGACAGAATTCCTTGGCAAAATAACCACTATTTCAACTGTATAAAATACTTCCACATTTTATCAGGCTGAGCAACGCTGTATGCATCGGTTATTGCAAATTCTTTGGCACAAGCTTGTTTCTTTTTGTTCCTCTAAATTCTGCCCCTCTGCTATTGCATTTGATCTCTCCACACTGGAAAACAAACAAAGGGTTTTCAATGAGTGCCATGCCAAATCACTGTGAGGTTTCATAGAAAAAGAGAGCTGGAAGGGACCTCAGGGTTCATCTAGTTCAACCCCATGCTGATGCAAGAAATGGACTATAGTACTACTACTGCATTCTTGGCTAGGTCTACACAGCTATAACAAACGCTCTGGAAAAAACCGTTATAAAGCTCACAATTGAAAATATTATTGAGTTGTGATTTCAGCTCCACAGCGCCATCTGGTGTCACAATGTTATAACACATTTATAATGCTGTATTTTGACGGAGTCCCTTGACAGCTGGCCCCTGCAAGTCTGCTACTCCTCTGGACTACCACAACCAATCCTTTAGAAATTGTAAAGGAACAATGTGTTCTTACAAACCTGTTCACTTCTAAGTGTAATGCAGGACTCAAGAGTTTTGGTAGATGGATACAATTCTGCAGGTGGTGCCTTGGGAAGGAACTATATACAGACAACAATATGTGCTGTGCTATTGGATGAAGAAAACCTCACTTGGTAAAGTGAGATTTATTTCATTCACATGCTAGTGAATTAGAATAGTGGCTTAACACAGACTGGCCTGTATTGGTGGTGGTGGAGGAGGAGCACAACAATATTTGGCTGGGTCAAAGTTTAGCTGGCTGTAGCAATCAGTCAATGACAGCGTTGCAACTGGTGCGATTCATGCTCCTGATTTAGTGCTGTCTTTTTGGCCATCCTTGTATAGGTTTGCCAAGAGAAAGGGGAGATTGTGCTCCCTCCTCACTCCTTTATTGACTCTGCGGGAGACAAAGCAAAAGACCAATAAAGGGGGCTCCCTAAACAGAAATCCTGGCTGCAGCAGAGGGATGCTTGTTCCATCTGAGTTCCACTTGTACGAGTATCTCAAGCATCCCACAACTCCCTCAAAGTCTTGAGATTCTGTTGTTATGTACTTAAGCTTTGCTGGGTTTATCAATGTATAGTTTCAGTATTATTTAGGAAGCACTGAAATTGGTTTTTGATGAGCTCCACTTTGGTGTTGTATTGGTAAGGAATGAGTAGGGGAGAATCATTGAGCATACCCTTCAACAGTTCTCTGATGAAAATAGAGACTTCCTATTTCATAATAATAATTTTACTATTTATACCCCACCCATCTGACTGGGTTGCCCCAGCCACTCTGAGTGGCTTCCAACATATATAAAAACGTAATAAAAAAATTAAACATTTAAAAAAAAACCTCCCTAAACAGGGCTGCCTTCAGATAGTTCGGAGGCTGGATAACTCCATACCCTCCAATATTTCTCCAATGAAAATAGGGACGTCCTAAGGAAAAGCGGGACATTCCGGGATCAAATCAGAAACTGGGACAGCTGTAAATCCAGGACTGTCTCTAGAAAGGGACACTTGGAGGGCCTGTTTGAGCCCATGTTTTATTGTTATTGATAAACATTGTTGAAAAATTATGTATAAACATCAAAATATAAAGCAGGCGATGATAAGCAATAGTAGTTCTTAAATGTTTCTTTTTATATAGTTTAAGCCTCAAGGTAGTTTAGACAATAGGCGAATAAGAGGAGGCTGGCAAAATTGTGGATAATGTGAAGAAAATGAACAGAGAAACGTTTTTCTCCCTGTCTTATAACACTAGAACTTGGGGACATCCAAGTCTATCAATGGCTTCTAGCCACGATGGCAATGTTCTTCCTCTGCTTTTGGAGATAGTATGCCTCTAAATGTCAGTTGTGAGGAGAATGCCAGACCCTCTAAGTGTCCCTGTTTTCCAGTTTCCCTCTGTTTTCAGACTCCCTTTGGGCCTCCGGTTAGCCACTGTGAGAACAGGATACAGTACTGGATAAGATGGGCCATTGGCCTCATCCAGCAGAGTTCTTATGTTTTTCATGTCTTAAAGATTTTAATTGGATAGCATTTTTCTTAAGACCAAAGTACAATGGTACCTCAGGTTACAAACACCTTGGGTTACAAACACTTCGGGTTACAGACTCCGCAAACCTGAAAGTAGTACCTCAGGTTAAGAACTTTACCTCAGGATGAGAACAGAAATCGCGTGGCGGCAGCAGGAGGCCCCATTAGCTAAAGTGGTACCTCAGGTTAAGAACAGTTTCAGGTTAAGAACGGACCTCCAGAAGGAATTAAGTTCTTAAACAGAGGTACCACTGTATTACTAGCTGTGTGTATGCAAACAGTTCAGCTAGCAGGTACACGGTCAAGCAGTTACAGGTAGGTAGCCGTGTTGGTCTGACGTAGTAAATAAAAAAAATAAAAAAATCCTTCCAGTAGCACCTTAGAGACCAACTAAGTTTGTCATAGGTATGAGCTTTCGTGTGCAAGCAGCTCCAGCTGGTAGGAAGATTATGTACGGAAACAACAGAGCATATTTATACCATTTCATACTGAAGTTTTCTCCAAAATGACCTTTGTCCCTAAATTAGGCTCACAGCATCACTATATCGTTATCCGTAAATAAGCAAAGAGAGACATGTCGTTCTTCTAGATTTTTAAATTTATGAATAAATTCATTTTTTAGTTAGATATTGAAGGAATAGTTAGAAGCATGATGCTAATCATGCCAATGTTGTGGGTTCAATCCCCGTATGGCACAGCTGCAAATTCCTGCATTGCAGGGGGTTGGACTAGATGATTCTCAGGGCCCCTTCCAACTCTACAATTCTATGATTCTAAATTTTGAATCAGAAGTTTTGACAAATCTTAGCTTCTGCTACCACCTAATTATAGCAAACATACACAGTACTCGGCTTATCATATTTACACGCTTCTTACACAAAATGTATTGACCATTAACTGATTAGCAAAACTTTAACCTTGAGTTATAGCTTGAACACCCACCAAACGACAGATAAACATCTGACCTCAGACAGTATCATTTGTACCTCACCATTTCTCAGATAGCTCTCTAATCTTTAAATGGAAGGGTTTTAACTGAACATTTTTCTCTGTTTATAGAAATTATAAGTTTGCAATTTAAGTTTAGATAAGCGCCCCAGAATTCATTATCAACTTACTTTGTGTTTCCTGGATGCAATCACTGCCTTGTACTTTTCCACATCTCAAAATTATTATTTAATTGTTTTAAATGGCACATGCTTAGAACTGCCCATGTCCCTTTGATTTTTTTTTTAAAGGCAAAAGCAGTTTGGGAGGATAGAATCTGGATCCAGGATATGATGCAATGGGAGAGAGTTTTCCTGTGTCATTTTTCTGCCAAAAATTGCCCCCTTCTCAAACCTTTGAACGCAAAGCTACCTTATACCACTTTCGACTTTCTTGGGCTACTTTAGAAATGCCTTGCCGGTTTATTATCCTTCCTAACTGCTGTGCTGTTTTAAAATATAAAATATTTAAAAAATCTCAAACCAGGCTGAGAGTATAAAATGTCTTAAGGCCAGTCATAGTTTGCCACATGAAAGAGAGCTTATTTATTTCAGTGCCCTGGCACAAGAGTACAAGGCTGTGCCAGGGTATAAGACTAAATGTACTACACCTGTTGCAAAACCAGGGAGAGTTTAAAATTACGCTGGATTAGACTCTGTTTTCTTCGGGAATCTTTGAGTCTGGTGACGGCAGGAGTTATGAAAGAGAACACTTTCCTGGAAAAACGCTGTTATTCTGAAGTCTGAACTTTCTCTGCACTCTGTTCCCCTTTTAAACTTTAATAATAATAAAAATAACATTCGATCTGCCCTGAAATTATGAACCTGTTGGATTAGCAGGGCTTCTTGAATCAATACAAATTAAATCTCTGCCCCAGATGCCTAACCTCCCAAGTACCTGTCACGATGACTGGTGAGCCCCAGTACTGGCCTAGGTGGTCTATCTGCTTGGTGGGGCAACTACAAAGTTTTGAAGATGGCTTCAGCCTCTTCCTCAACACCCTGGTCATTTTAACGGATTGAGGGCCTAGCATTCACTAGGAGGTAACTGATGCATGGTTGTGGGGAAGATATGGAGGAGATAGTGTTAGGAAGGGGATAATAGGACTGGTAAGGTGATCTGTAACCTGGAAAGTAGGTCATTGGTTGTGTTTTGAGCCTTACAGTATCTCAGGGGTGAGGAAATATTTCAGGCCAAGGGTGACATTCTCTCATGAGTAAGGATGTCAGGAAATTCTGTTGGGAATGGAAATGGAAATTGCCACAATTTGCATGTTCGTTCGAGGTCAGAAACAGACACCATGCAAGTGACTATGAGGGGTATTCACTTCTATTGTTTCTAACTGTTTTGTATTGATAATTTTAATATTTCTTGTAAAGGTTTTACTACAATCAAGCAATATATTTATAGTTTTTTATATATTTAAAAAACTGGCTTTAAAGCTACCTCTGAACGACTAGCTACTATTTTGTCTCAGGTGCTCTCTCAATGGCATCTTGAAGTATTTTGTACAATGAAACATACTATGTGCACTGAGAAGCGAAGACTTTCCAGCATTGCTTTAAGGGGCTGGGGAGCCTTTTTTTCTGCTGCGGCCCATGTTGTCTTGTGGGTATTCTGTTGTTGTTGTTGTTGTTGTTGTTGTTGTTGTTGTTGTTGTTGTTAATTGTATTTATATCCTGCCCACCTGACTGGGCAGCTTTCAACAGATATAAAAACATAATAAAACATCAAACATTAAAAACTTCCCTATACAGGGCTGCCTTCAGATGTCTTCTAAAGGTTGTATAGTTACTTATGTCAGGGGCTGGACTGAGGAGGAATGGTGGAAGTCACACACGCCTCTCTCTGCACCTTCCCGGGAAGAGGAAGACAGTATAGATTTAGAACAGTGGTTTGCAGAAGGGCATAGTTCAGAGGCTGATGAGGGGAAAAGCTGGGAAATATTGGAGGAGCAGGGGGAGCAGCAGGAAGAAGAAGCACAAGGGGAGAGTAAGCTGGCAGTCTCAGGGTCTTTGGAGAGCATTCCTGAGCCCCTCCTCTCCCAGAACTAGGTGTGCACTGAGGGTGATAGAAGAGAAATCTCAGAGACAGAAAGCACTGACCAACTGGGGCAGGAGTTACATAGATTAGGAGGGGCTGAAGGGGTGGGACTTTACTTTGAGCAACGCCATCATTAATGGAGACAGCGTTCCTTTGTCTCTCTGTGAATACTGAATAAATTACATGGTAAGAACTCTTTTCGGTTATCTGCCTTTTGACTGCCACCAGGGGCGGAACTGTAATTCCCTGAAGCCTCGATAGAGCCTTGACACATAACTCCATACCCTTCAACCTGCAAGAGATTGGTGCCCCAAAAAAGGACTTTTGAGGGGGCAAAACCATGAGATCGGGGTGCCCCAAATGGCCGCTGTGCTCTCGTGTGAGAAAATGGGATGTCCCAGGTTTCCTGGGGCAGTTGAGGGGTATGAGAGAGTCAGGCCCCCAAGTGGTGCCACAATTCTCCAGGGTAGGTGTGAGGAGGAGGAGTATTGTGAAGACGAAGGAGGCGATGTGTGATGTTGGGTGGAGGTGCAGCAGAGACAGCTGGAGTAAGGTGCACAGAGGGACCATCGCACACTGAGAGGAGGTCAAGGCCAAGAGGAATGAAGAACTGCTAAGAGCACCCAGATCCAGGACAGGTGCTTTGGGTGGAGGGAGCTGGAACTTTCTTGAATTTGGTGCTGGGCCACAACACAAGGGCTCCCGACTCTTGATGTAGTGGCATGCTGCCACATCCACGTTATACATTTAAAGCCAGTATAATATCACTTGTAGCAGTCGTGGCTTATCCCACCCCTAAGAACCCTGAAGACTGTAGGCTGTTGAGAGTTGTCAGGAGACCCCTACTCACCCTCACAGAGCCACAGTTCCCAGAGTGGTTTAACAATCCATCTCTCTTCCCACAGAGCTGTTCCAACTCCTTGCACTACCGCAGACTTAAGCTGGCAACCGGCCTTGTTCCTATAGATTGAGATGCTGCACTCGTGTGAGGTAATAGTTTCCCCACTAAGGTCAACGGTGTTTTCACAAATCATAAAGCGGTGTTGCCATTGGCATTGCTCAATGTGGATTTATTCAGCACTGACATCTGGGCTTTCTTGGCTTATGATCATAAAGGCGTAGATCCTACTGATGCCAAATAGCTGTCCAAATAGCTGTAGATAATTGGGCACCATCTTTTATGAGTAGTTCTTGCACTTATGAGAATTTTCTAAATTGGGGGGGGGGAATTATGTATATATTTTCCTCCAGGACCATTTGCTGGGCAAGCCAAAACACCTATTTTGGCATTATTCTGCAAGATGTGCTTCACCATTTTGTAAAATGAGATTTTCCTTTGGAAAAAGAAGATCAGTGAAGGCAATCAACATCAGCCACAGGTTCCTGTACCTCTTTTCTACACAGCCAACACCCCACAGATTAGAAATCCTGCTTCATATATTCCCTCATTGTAGCTCTTTACCAGACATACTCCAGTTGTAACTTTATCCATTATAATTTACAGCTATAATCAGAATAATAATTTAACCTCATTTGAATGTTCCTTTTAGGCCCATAAGAGTAATTATAGAGAGACTTGATTGCTATTTTTTACCACAGTCTTGCAAACTACCTGTGAGAATCTAAAACAATTTTTTTCTTTCTGTTTTTCTCCTGAAGGTGGTTTAATTATTGGTGTTTTGCTGCTGCTGGTTGTCGAGTTTAATTAATTCTGAGTGGGTCAGTTGTTTTATTAGTATAGATAGATGCATGTTTAGACCTTTAAACCTCCCCCTTAAATAAATTCAGACAAGACTCAAATTTTGGTTTGGTTTTTGGCAGAATTTAGGCCACAACTTTATTGATTACAGCAAGTGAGTGGTTGCATAGGCTCTGGTTCGACTAGCTCCCTGCATCATTGCAGGTAGCGCTGACCCAGGGTTCCAGCATAGGTCAGCCTAGGGTGAACACCCAGCTAGGCAGAAAGCCAGGAACAGGCTATGTCCACCACCCAGATGTCCCCCTGGACTCAGGCACGGGCACAACCCCCTCACAGGGTTGACGAAACCATTGAGTCCCTGGATTCCTTTAATGGAATACCCTCCACATAGGGATGGCGAGAGCATTCCCCCATCCCTATCACCTGAACCAGAGCCTATTCACCACACGAGCCCATGCTTGCCACCAACCACTCACACCTGTAACCAATCCCTTAACCCCACTGACATGGAGGTCAGCCAAAAATCATTCCCAATCACAGACAGATGAACCCCATCAAGCTGGTAAAGGGACGCATTGCGAAAGGTAATGCCCGGGTGGTGGATCACCATCCCGCCCAAGGCCAGAACCTTCTTGGCCAATGCGCTCTGGCCCTCTCAGTGGCAGCTGGGCAACAACTTCCTCTCCATTCACGTTGCTGCAGCAGTTGCGACCAGAAAATTTTGAGTCCAGGAAGGGCTGCTTTCACTCCTCCAAGTCCTCCTGCATGCGGGTCTGCAGGCTTAAGCTGGGAGCTTCTGGAAAGGTTGTTCTCATCCAGCTGCACCACCATTGCCACAGGCATGCCTTCCGCAAACACCTTCGCCTGCACCATTAGAAGAAGCTCCTCCCAACGCATTCCACATCTGGACACCCAGGAGATGCACACGTGGTCGGGGAGCCCGAGCCTGTGTCCGAATCCAGACTCCACCGCCCTCCTGCCGGCCCAGTGGACAATGCTGTGCCCGACTATCCAGACGTGCAAGGTGGGCGGACCAAGGAATGAACAAAACATTAGCAACTGCACCTCAATGCCGCTTCCGAACATAACCCTTGTATGCTTTAGATTTCCAGCAGCCCAGATCTTTAATCCTGTCGACGGACAGGCCCCGATGTGCAGCAGTGGTAGCTTCCCCAATACGGAAGGAATGAGGTGCGAACTAGCTTGCTGACAGGCCACATGCTGTGATTGCCTTACGCATAGCTGCAGCAAATTGATGCCTCCTTAATAAGGACCCATCCTCATGGACCAGAAAGGGACCATCCCCAGGCGGGCGAAGTGACAGATATTTCTTGGCATCCTTAATTGGACAAGGGCCGGGCTTACCAGTGGCAGCCAGCCTCATCAAGGCGCCTCTGCCCAACTGGTCAGTTTTTGAATTGCGAATAATGAGCACCAGCTCAGCATCAGACAGCTGAGCATAAACAAAGAATTAGAAAATACCGTACTATGAGATTACAGGTGTAATGTAGTGTGATTACATATTATCATTAGCTCTTTTTTCCCAAAACATCAATAATAAAATTAGTCTGCCTTCCTTCACATGCTACATAATAGTTTAAATGAACTACTAAAATAATGTTTCATGTAACCAGTTAGTTATTGCAGACTATTTTTCTTGCCACACTACAGCAATCTTAGCCACAGGCAAAAGTTGGGTAATAATTTCTAAATTCCCAACACAGAATTAGACTGAAACACACTGTCTTGGACCAGGGTTCTTCCGTGTTTTTTTTTGGTGTGTGTATGTGTGTTTATTATTAACTAGCTGGCCAGGCCATGCGTTGCTGTGGCTCATCCCTGTGATTCCCCCCACCCTGTCCCGATCCATGACCTATCCCATCCCCTCCTACCCCAAACCCACACCCAGGTGAGTCCCCACCTCCATTCAGCCTAGTCTGTAAAGGTGAGCCTCCATTCGGCCTAGTCCGTAAAGGCGAGCCTCCATTTGGCCTAGTAGCTGCAGTACCAGTGTAGCCTCCAATAGAGGGCCAAGGTTTTCTAGCTGTAGTACCAGTGTAGCCACCCACTAGAGGGTGCTGTGTTGCAACCACTTCTGCCTTCTATTTCCCAGCTTCCCCAGATGTCCACTGGAGGGACCACTCTTTTGTACAGAAATCCAGGTTTCTACCTGTGCTAGGTGTGTCATCTGGTCAATGTAAGTGGATGGTTACATCCCCACATGTGACTCTGATGTTGTGGGCAAAGTTGAGGGCGATCAGGCAAGCGGTTGTGGAGAAAGGTGCGGAATAACAAACACACACCATATATATATATATATATATATATATATATATATATATATATATATAATTATATATATATATAATATTTTCCTCGTTTACATTCATGCGTTACATACACATGCGTTGTTTCTTTCTTCAGGTTGTGTTTTCTACAGACCAGTTACATTTGTTGTAACACATTCTATTCATGTAAAAACACGCTGATTCCCGGACCGTCCATGGGCCGGATTGAGAAGGCGATTGGGCCGCATCCGGGCCCCCGGCCTTAGGTTGCCTACCCCTGCTCTTGGGCTTGCTGATCAGAAGGTTGGTGGTTTGAATCGCTGTGACAGGGTTATCTACCATTGTTCTGTCCCAGCTCCTGTCAACCTTGCAGTTCAAAAGCACACCAGTGCAAGTAGATAGCCTGAAAGCAAGATGCGCGCCACAACCCCATAGTCGCCTTTGACCGGACTTAACCATCCAGGGGTCCTTAGTTTAAGGAGAAATTTTAACGGGGTGGGAGTGGGGAGAGAGAGGGGTGGATTCCCTGCCACATCTGCAGCCCTGCCATCTCTTCCTGGCTAGGGAGGCAGGTGGAAGGCAGTTTTGTGTTTATTGTGCAGGGCCAATTCTAGGCTAGTACAATGTAGGGCCCCAGATCGGAGCAGCCCCCAGGAACTGGGCTGGCTTTGGCTCCATCGGCTCCATCACCAGCTTGGCTCTGTCACTGCCCCACCAATAAATCATCCCATTTCAGGGCAAGATGTCAGCTACCACAGAGGAGGTCCTGGTGGCGGTGGCGGTATGTGGTCAACCATGCTTTCGGTTGTTCCATGGTGGCAGATCCCTCACTAGTGGAGTCCGACACTTGCACCAAATCCTAACACCTGTCAGCAGCGCAGATTCGGGAATAGGATTGCTCTGCCTGCCTGGATTCAGTACAGTGAAAATAAATCTAATTCAGGCGTCCCCAACCTGCAGCCCTCTAGATATTTTGGCCTACAACTCCCATGATCCCTAGCTAACAGGACCAGTGGTCAGGGATTATGGGAATTGCAGTCCAAAACTTCTGGAGGGCTGAAGGTTGGGGATGCCTGATCTAATTCATAATCATTATAGTTTTCATTCACATTCGTCTTTTATCAATTGCAGTGGATACCTTTACTATTGCCTTCTTTCTCGCTGTTTTCTTCATTTCTTGCCAAGTTCATGACACAACATAATGCTCCTTGGGCTCATTTCATTACTTTAAAGCAAATAAATTATCTGAACTTGTCAGGGTTTATTGCACTGAGCGAAGGTGGCGTCGAGAGAGAAACTAATGGGGGGGGAAGACGCACTTTGGGGACCCTGTACATGACTTAGAAACTATCAGAAATTCTGCTGGCTGTAAACTGATACCTGTTGCCCTCCCAACACCTTCCTCTTTACATAATGGAAACTAACAAATCTGCCAGCAGGTTCACATCAACAACGGGAATTAGCCAAGGAAACCACAGCAGAATAAACTCCAAAAACACTGCAGCTCAAACCACTCTGCTGAGTTGCTTTTTCAATCAGGGAAAGGATTTCTTTGCTGAAGGCTGGTGTTCTTAAAAGCCCACTAAAACCTTAAATCACAACAAAACCACATGTTTTCTCTAGTTCTTTTCCCCCCCAAAGCAAATGTCTTATGGGAAATGACCTTCCTTACCATGACTCATTGGGACGTTTGAAGCTTTCCCTTTTTCATATTTTTATTTTCCCATGGTGCTATCAAATCTAAACTACTCTCTTTTTGGGTAGATCTTTGGTTGCTATAATGTAGTCATATCCACACAACATCATGTGCAGATTGACTTGCTGGAAAAAAATAGTAATATCCCAGACAAATACCCTGTTTGGGCCCAGACTATAAGCCTGCAGAGCACAAGGCAAAGTCAAGAGGAGCCTGCCTAGCCTTGCAGTGAAAAGAGGTAGCACAATTCAGAGTCCAGAAGGTTAAAAACCTAGCGCTCTTAGACTCTCAAGCAGAGCCTGATGACTGACTACTGGTGCTCTGTCCTTCATGTGAAATGATGGAGACTTTAAAGTGGTACCACTCTAGAGTTCTGCCTTGTACCATCAACTGAATGGTTTTGGCTTGTATTGATTTGATTTGATTTGATTTATATACCACCCTTCATCATAAGATTTCAGGATGGTTCACAGAATAAAATACAGGAAAAAAACAAGTAAATAATTAAAAACAAAACAGCAAAACAATTACAACCCTCCCTTCCCACAAACACATTTAAAAGGTTGTAGGATAAATCAGCCAAAGGCCTGGTTGAAGAGGAATGTTTTTGCCTGCTGCCTAAAAAGCTCTCCACAAACGTGGAGCCACTACAGAGAAGGCTTGTTCTCATGTTGCCACCCTCCAGAAGCACACATGGAGGAAGCACACAAAGAAGGGCCTCGGATGATGAATGCAGAGTCTGGGAAGGTCTATATCAGGAGAGTCCTTGAGGTATTCCGGTCCTAAGACTTTTGTCTTCTCTGATGGAGACTTATTATTTTTTCAGCATGCAACTTTGCACTTTATTATATAGAGAGGAGCCCAGCTGATAGATGAGTTAATTCAGACCACATCTGAGGTGCAGTTTCCAGACCTGGGGGTCTGGTAACTTCATCCCTCCTCTTCAGAGAGATGTTTGTGAAGTTCCATCTCAAGACTAGGTTCAGTGGTGTCATGAGACCTCCTGGACAGATGATCCTCTGTAGAGATAGATTATTATCACAGGAGTTGATACAACAAATCCCCTTAGGCTAGGTCACAACAACAGATCTGCTACAAAATGGAGAAGCATTGATAGAGTGAGATTAAGTTAGGACAGACTTGGCAGTTACTCTACTAGGGGTGACAGAACTCTTCGGGAATTTAGTGTGGTATGTCTGGCACCAATTGCTGCCCCTATTTCGCCTATGTATCTGCATAGATGGAAGAAGGAAAGGTCAGAATCACACCCCAGCTATTCTATATTCAGGCCTCATGGGAGTTGGAGTCTAAAAACACAGGTTCCTCATCCTTGATACAGGGAATAAATGTTTTCAGACTCCCCCCCGCCCCCCATTTTGTGTCTGTAATGAATGAATGAAGTTTGGATTGCCTGACTGCAACTGTAGGTATAAGAATTTCTATTGCTTATAACTTCATTCTGGCCTTCCTTTTGTGATTTGGGGGTGGGGGTATAGAGGGATATCCTTGGTTCATTGCACGCAGCAGCGACCTGCCTCTGGAAACGTTTCCCAGCATATTTCGTCTTGGCTTTGTTCCACCTCTACAAGTCAGTTTCCCCGTTTCAATATCTTTTATTGCCATGCTTCCAAACACACTACACAAGCCTCAAGAGGTGATTTATAGGGAAAAATCATTAGAAATTCAGCTGCAGCCCAAATGAGCGTTCACCTCCTACAAGACATTTTCTCATGCAGCAAGTCGTTACACGGTCATATGCTTGCATGCTTAATGTTTTGTTCAAACAAACAAATGATTCAATCTGCACAAAATCCCTTGAAAACCATTCAGTTCTTGTAGTCATGCTAAAACGTATATCCTGCTGGAGGAAGCAGACGGTGAAGACTTTTCCCAGAGTGCCTGAGAGAGGGTTATATATGGATGTGTAATATTTGCACTGATGGCCAAATTGTACCAGCTGCGTGTACGTCATGCCACTGCTTTGATTTTTACGGCCAGAGGCAGTACCATCCGAAGGCAGCATGAGAAGATGTTAACCCTCCAGAATAATAAACTGCCGGGGGGAAAAGATTTCTGTCACTGCCCTAAAGGAGGTTTGGAAAGCATACAGCAGGGATGGGAAACCTCAAGCCTGAGGGCTAAATAAGTGTCATGGACTGGTTGAATGCAGAGAAACCAAGAGAAGAAAGCTCAGAGCCTGGGGGATGATGGTGGTGGGACAACCATGAGTGGTCAGAGGAAGAAGACAGGGAAAAGGAGGGGTCAGAAGCAGAGGAGGCAACAGAGCTTAGTGAGCTGGGAGAGTGTGGCAGAAAGAAGTCCATAATTAGAAGCTGAGGCTAAAGCAGGAGGGTGGGACGAGAGATGCCACGAGGCAGAGATGAATCAGGCTGGTGAAGAGGCACAGTTGTCTCCTCCTGTATAAGCTCCCCTCCCCTCATCTCCCAGAACCAGAAGAGGCATAAAAAGGGCAGAGGAGAGATTGGTGACACACAGGCACAGTCTCTGATTGCTTGTTAAAAACCGTGGTGTGGTGAGGAGGGGACTTAGGCCGCTGTGAGGAGGTGGGGACCTTCAGTCTCAGCAACTGGTTTTCATGGAGGCAAGACCTACCAGTGATGGGTTGCTTTTTCTTTTCTTTTTTTAAAATGCCTGCTCTAAAGGTCATATCTTACTAAACTAGGGATTATGTAGCTATATCTGAAATTTCATGCATATCAATTAATATCTTGACCCTGCTCCACTGAATTGAAATTTCAGCCTTCACAACATAGGAAAATGGCCAAGTAAACAGCTATTTTCATGGAGGAGGGTCAAGATATTAACTGATATGCATGAAATTTCATAGAAGGGCAGTAATTGCTCCTTGATAATTTGTCACCCCCCTCCATGATGGCACCTGGGGCAGACCAACCCCCCTTCCTACCCCCCTGAGTGTGTGTGTGTGTCTAGCCCCACCTGCATGTGACTCCTGGAATCTTGACCAGAAAGAAATGTGGCCCTTGGGCTGCAAAAGGTTCCACACCTCTGACAAACAGCCTAGGGATTGTTTGGGTGGTGCCCTTGATATTACTAGAGTAGGGTCTTTTTGTGTGTGTGACTCATGATTCTAGTAGCACAGTTGTAGGCAACCTGGTGTCCTCCAGATACTCTTGACTACAACATCCACCGTTCCTACCCATTGGCCATGCTGTCTGCGGTTTATGGGATTTGTGGTCCAGAACTTCTTGAAGGCACCAGGCTGCTCACCCCTGATAGTAGCACATCTTCTGCTGGTAAGAACTGGTCCATGGCTGGCTTTTTGCAGCAGGTGACTGATGCACTCATATTTGGTTCCTCACAGCATCATTAATCTTTTCAACATAAACAGGCACAGATTGTGAACTTTGGACTTCTTCAGATTGCTACTATATTCTGTGTTGAATAAGGAACTAGGAACCAACTTTGGCATGGCCAAACACCACATATAAAGCTTTTGCAGACTCAGCAATTGTGTCCTTTTCTTATCTGATTTAAGACCTTGTCTAATCAAGGTCAAGCAGGGGTGTGTGTGTGTGTGTTTGTGTTTGTGTTTGTGTGTGTGTGTGTGTGTGTGTGTGAATTCAAAGCTATTTTCCGAATCCAAACATTTCACTTTCTCTCTAATAGAATATATTTGTATTATATGTCTATTCCTCTCTTCATCTAATATCACATGCCATCAGACAAATACATGAGGACATTTTCCTGGACTATGTTGTCCTTCTGCTTACTGGAATGACCACAGAATGAAAAAAACAGAAAGGCATTTGCTGAGTACTTGTGATTTGCAAGGGGGGAGGGAACTATTACTGGAATGACCACAGAATAAACAAGTGGGAAGGCATTCATTTGAAGCTATTTATGATCTTGAGAGAAATATTAGCCTGGCCTCTTGCCTCTGTGATGTGATGCTTGTGATCAAGAGGTTCACATACTGAACTTTGTTTACAAGGCATCACATCAGATGCACAAGAGACGACAGACTCGGGAATGGGGTTTCTTTTATTTCCCTTTTCTCTTCCAAATTCGCTGTTGGTTAAACCACAGAGCCTAGGGCTTGCCGCTCAGAAGGTCAGCAGTTCAAATCCCCACGACGGCGTGAGCTCCCATTGCTCGGTCCCTGCTCCTGCGAACCTAGCAGTTCAAAAGCATGTCAAAGTGCAAGTAGATAAATAGGTACCGCTCCAGCGGGAAGGTAAACGGCGTTTCCGCGCGCTGCTCTGGTTCGCCAGACAGAAGCAACTTAGTCATGCTGGCCACATGACCCGGAAGCTGTACGCCGGCTCACTCGGCCAGTAAAGCGAGATGAGCACCGCAACCCCAGAGTTGTCCGTGACTGGACCTAACGGTCAGCGGTCCCTTTACCTTTATACAACAGTCTGGATCCCTGTAAAGTTGCACTTTGCATCTCAGTGGAACCTTGCTACTGTATACCTTTAATCCCTTAATCCTCGGCCTAGGACAGGGATGTGAAAGTGGCCCTTCAGATTTTTGAACTCCAACTCCCCAATTCCAAGGCCAGTGGTCAGGGATTATGGGAACTGTGGTCCAACAACATCTGAAAGGTCATAGTTTCCCCATCCTTGACCCAGTGGGTGCACGTCTTCCTGCAGGTAGTGGAAATGCAGTCTGAAGAGAATAGAATGTCAGAGCAGCAGATTCTTCATTAGGCGTTTATTGTAGTGTTACAGGCCACCCCAATCTCTGTCGCATGATGCAAGATTCCAGGAGTCTTGGCACTTAAGCAGGGTTTGCGTTTCCTTTGGAATGAGGCACAGCAGAGACTGTAGTGTCTTTAAGATATATGGTTTCAGTTACACCTGTGTCTACTGTGGAGAGAGTTCAGAGCATTCCCATCTCTAGAGAGGCTTGCTTCCTGCAGGAGCGCAGTTTTGGATTCCAGGGCAGCCAAAATGTCACCTCTGTGTCTCTGCTCCAGCTTGTCTCGGCCAGCCGCCAAGAGTCTGCCGAGCCCCACTTCTCCCGCTTTTTAAGCCTATTGCAAAAGGCCACAATTTTTCCTGCAGGTTGCCTCATCACCCTTGTAACCCTGGAAACCCCTGTTTTCACAGACTCAAGGCTCTTCCTTTGATGGGTTGATGACTGCCCATCATTTCCTTCGTTCTCCTTAAAGGCTTCTTTACCAGGAAATGCTCTGGTCAGGGGGGGGGACAGCTTACCCTGCATTTTTGCACTGCTAAGGCGTCTCTCACTCAGGCGAAGACTCAAAGCATTTAGTAATTCCAAATATTTAGTACTCTTTGGCATTTGCTAACTCCAAGAATTATGGGTGCCTTTGCACTCACAAACTCTGGGATTCAAACACACAACCAGGGCTGTCTTTAGCGCTGGGGTGCAAATATCCGCCCAGTGTCCCCAAATTACCACGGATAGTGTTGGGGTGGCCATAGCTGCGCACTGCCAGCCATCCTGGAGGGGGGCGCAACTCTCCCCTATGCCGCTGTGGGAGAGCGATCCCCACAGAGGCTTGTGAGTGAAGTTGCGCCCCTCCCAAGCCTCTGCAGGAGGAGAGTGATCCTCGCAGAGGCTTGGGAGACTTGGGAGGGAAGCTGTGTGCCCGCCAGCCATATAGTTGGCGGGGCGCAGCTTCCATCCTAAGCCTCTGCCGGGATCGCTCTCCTCCCGAGGATGTTTGGGGGGGAAGCTGCATGCCCGTCGGCCTTATGGTTGGCAGGGCGCAGTTGCCGGGCATGCAGGGAAAGGGGATGCTGCTGGCAAAGCCGCGCAGCTCCCCCACTTGCTGGGGCTCCCCTGAGAGGCCGTCACCCTGGCGCGACGCACCACTGAGCCCTATGGGAAAGACGACTCTACACATAAAAGTATCGTAAAGAGGGTCCCTTCTTCTCCCCTCATAATAATGCACCTACAATGTTACTTTAAAAGATCTTCAATGCACTTGATAAGCCAAGTATCTTGATGATGATGATGATGATGATGATGATGATCACAGAATGAAGTGTGGACAGTCCATTATAAATCTTCCACTAGTGCACTTTTACTGCATACATTACATGTTGCAGAATACACTTGCCAAAAGCACCCCAAACCCTAGTCTGAAGGAACTCATAGCCTCTCCAATATTCTTCCTGCGGCCAACTTTAGATGAATAGTAGCTTCAGAGGCAGTAGAGGTCTGCATTGCCAAATCTTCTAATAATGTTGCTCTTTCCCCTTTTAATTGCTTTTAAATATTTCCCCACAGGGACGACTGGCTGACAAAACAAAGCTTTCTGTCTCTACAGAAATCAGTTTTGCAAAACAATTAAACATGGCTTGGTGGTCCCCCTCCCATAAGGCAGACGGCAAATTAATAGAACGATTCAGTATTTTCATTTCAGTGAGTGTTGAGCAACATGCTCCCACACTGTTCAGAAGAACTGGGCAAGCTTGTCTCATTTGTCATTTTTCAGCACTGATTATATTTTGCCCCCTGCCCTGGTGTTATTAACAGGGTCCATGTTTATTAATGCAGCCTTGCTCTATAGAGAAGAGTTTACTGTCCCGCAAGTGCAATTCATTCCACCCTCCATTTTCCCTAGCCAGCTCTTATTCTAGCTTATCAAATATATGAGCTCTTCCACCATCATGTCCAGCAGTTGATAAATATGTCTGATTTACCGCTCGCCAAATATTCCCACCGCCTTTTCCATTTCAGTGTTTTCTCCCATTTATTTTCAGCCACTCCTCTAGTTCACTTTTCCTCCCCCTTAGAATACTGCATATTAACGGTGGGGGAGGGGGGGTTGGCTTAAACTTGAACCAGAACAGCAAATGCTTCTTTCAACCAGCCAACTAAAGAACATACCCAGTAGAGCTTACTGTAACATTTTGGGGTGGGAATTTAGCACAGAGCATCACTGATCATTCCACATTGAGCTCTCGCATGCAATGTACATGTCTAGAGTTGGTAACGATAAAGGCCTCTCCCTTCTTTCTTTGAATGTGACATTTATTTGAAAATGCCTCTTGAGATCGTTAAAAAAAAAAAGTGCAGTTGCAATGAACAATCAATCAACCCAGGAAACATTTAGCTAACAGCTTATTATAAATAGGGTTTTTTTTGCTTGAAGTTCTTCTTTATGCTGAGGTAATACATAAACTATGTAATTAATTAAGATGTACATGTTATTAAAATATTTTAGGCCACCCTTTCAGTGGTTCCACCAGAATGTAATAAAAATAACAGGAATGTATTGATATGCATTTAAATAAGTACGATTTAATTATTCATTTTAGATTTTAAAGGCAAATGTAAGCCTAACAGAACTATTTCTATAAATATTTCTATAAATAGTTCTATAAACTATTCAAAACTGGAGCAACATTTCTATAAAGCAAACATAAGGGGGCAATTAATTGTGGCATCCTATTTCTATGACTGCTATCCTATGATTATTTAGGCGCCAATGATTTGTGGCCATCAAGAAGTGAGTGGGATACTTTTAATGTATTTTGGCTTTTTGGTTTTAATGTACCTATGCGGGAGTTTGTTTGTTTGGCTGTAAGTTGCTTTAGATTGCTTTGGGCAGGATAAAGCAACTAACAAATTCAATTAATAATCATAATCATAATACCATTCAGAACTCACCTAACAGCAGCAACAAAAACTGACCAGCTCTACCCCCTGCATATGAAGCTTTGTGCAAATCTTCCTCTGTTGGGAACATTCATTTATTTTATTGAAATGGTTCGTGAAGTTAAGACTTTTCTTTTTAAAAAGTGTACGGTAACTCAACGCAGGATGATATAAAACATTTACGAGACATACTTAATGCATCCGCACAGCAGGTACAGGCTACCTGCCAAGTCTTACCTCAGTTAGACTGGATTTATTTATTCTGGCTTGAGCTTTCTAGATTGTTCTTTTCCCACCCATTCTAGAGCAACATTGTTTTCCAGATCCTGACTTTGAAGTGTAAATGGATATGATTTTCTGGTTTCACCCATTGCTTAACTCAGGAGATCCAGATGTTTGAACTGGGGATAGCAGCTGTTCTAAAACGTTTCCCTCCATGGACCTCTTGAACACTGCTGTGGGACTCAGCAGATCCCTTAATAAGCTGCTGCATTATGATCATCGCTACAGACCCTGGGCCAGGCTGCTGGGGATGCTTGAATAGCAAATTGTTTGTACATTATCAGCAGTGTCTTATTCTGAAAATCAGGACCCCTGAGCCAGGGCCTTGTCAGTAATCTGGTCAGAACTACAGTCGTACCTTGGAAGTCAAATGGAATCCGTTTCGGAAGTCCATTCGACTTCCAAAACGTTCAGAAACCAAAGCACTGCTTCTGATTGGCTGCAGGAAGCTCCTGCAGCCAATCGGAAGCCACGGAAGCCCTGTCAGACATTCAGCTTCCAAAAACAGTCACTTCCGTGTTTGTGGCGTTCAGGAGCCAAAACATTTGAGAACTAAGCTGTTTGAAAATGAAGGTACGACTTTACTCTGGTCTCTTATCAAGGACACATTGATTTATTAACTTAATTTTTACACTGCTTCATAACATAAGATTACTTTATATAGTTGATAACTCATGGTAGTGCTCTCCTTGATTATTTCATATCCGTTCCCACAGGCCACATGAATGACACATCCAACTACAAAACTTCTAGGTAGATAAAATATTGTTCAAAACTATCAAGAACTTGAACGAGCATCATTCTGATCTTCTTCCTAGACTCCTATGGAGGGTGGGAAATGGAGGAAAAATTTGGAAGCTTGGTTTCCCCAGATCTCTACATGGCTCCCCATTCCCCCTCCCAGTTGGCTCCTCCCTGACTGGACGAAAGCTATAAATGCTCCCATTTCACATGAGCACATAGCTTGGATGTTGCATGTCTCTGCTCAGAATACGGAATTAGCACAATTTTGGTAACAACGGCAAAAAGGTACTAGCCAAAGATAGTTAATCATGCTTAAATCCCACTAAAATCAACAGGACTCTAAGTGTGCCTGAATCATTCTGGATGACACCCAATGAGTGCAGAAAGGACCCATAAAACTGCCTGCAGAGCAAACATTATTGTTTTGACTCTCATCTAGAAGGGTGATGGGTAAAGGCAAATAATATCTCCAAATATTCCCAACTAAGGAGAGCATAGGGAGACAGTGGTATTTGATCACATGATGAATGTTTCCTCATCTGTCTAGCTTATAATATATCATTGAAATGGCAGCATGCCTGGTCTTTGGAGAAAGCCTAAGTTGCACAGAAAATGGTTTATATCTCTGACTTGTGGCCGCCACATTTATGATGTGCCAAACAGTAGTGTGGGAATGTTTGCAGTCTATTGGCACTTGTGCAAAAAGAGCAAAACAAATGTGCAAGAGGACCACAGGAGTTTTATGTTTTGGCAAACCCAGATGCTGATCTTACAGACCCATTAAAGGTCTTGGGGCCTTTACAGAACCATCAATTAGCATTCCCATATATTTCCATTGTGTGCTCCAAAGTTCAAAATGGATGTACTCAAGTTTACCTTTTCATAACCTCACCCACAACCCTCCTTCTAATCCACACATGCAATAAACACTTTGCTGGAATATTCTGATTTTAACAGCGCACCTAATCTAGTCTTTGCAATGCAAAAATATACTTGGTATAAATGTAATGGACAGTGCAGCTAATGGGAAACAACTAATTCTGCTATGAAAGGAAGGATTTTGTGTTGTTCAGAATGCTATTGCTTAAACAATTTCAGTTGTTAAAACGAAACTGAAGCTTTGTTGAGACTGAAGAAAACCATTTAACAATTTCATTATAAGCTATCATCAAACAATCAGAATCCTCAAACACATTTAACTTGCATGCCAAATGGAACAAATTGGAGACTATGGACTCAACCCCATTGCCAAAGAAAAATCACTCTATATGTGTTGTTTATGCATTCTAACACTGTGACACCAGATGGCACTGTGGAGTTCCGTTTTTGCTAACCCGATTTCTCATACGTTTGCAACGCATTTAACTGAAATGCTTCTTTGATGTGTCTAAATCCAGCCTATGTATATCCACAATAAATAGATACATCACTTTACCCACATGATCATTAGCTATTGCTCTGTTATCACATGTAAAAAAATCATCACTTTAAAAATAACTTCACAACAGATGTCATTTTAATAACGCTAGAGTAACAGAATTATCAATGTTCTAACAGCTGAGCTCTTATGTAAACCTCTTAAAGGTTTCTTATGATTAAAGCCGTATACAAATTCTGTTCAATAATACATAAATAGCATTGTCTAAGCATCACCAACCCCTCTCCAGTTTCCATATACAGTTGTACCTTGGATCCCGAACACCTTGCAAGTCAAACATTTTGGCTCCCGGACGCTGTAAACCCGGAAGTGAGTGTTCTGGTTTGCAAACGTTCTTTGCAACCCAAATGTCTGACGCAGCTTCCGATTGGCTGCAGGAGCTTCCTGCAGCCAATCAGAAGCTGTGCCTTGGTTGTCGAACGGACTTCCAGAATGGATTCCGTTTGACTTCCGAGGTACCACTGTATGTGCTCACCTAGCATTGTGGAGATGGTCAAAAGACCTGGTAGTTACTGATTCCCTAGGGCTGCAATCTAGTATCTTGTTAATAGTTTTTTGGGGGGAGGGGGGAATAGGCTATACTGTATGCCCTTGTAACCCCTGGATCCAGCAAGTGTTAAAATATAAGGCTAGCTTCCTGAAGAGGCAATCGCCTGGGTGATGGGCCATTAAGGTTAAACAAAGGAAAGGGGCTGTGGTGTTTTCATTTTGTCATTTGATGGCCAGTTTTCCCTTGTTAGAACAGAATATCTGACTGAAGATCAGAATATGGAATATAACAATTCATTTATAAAAAATGAAATGGATAACATTTTTTACACAGAATAGGCCACTGCAACTGACCATACAATCCTGGGAAACGACGATAACAAGGTTGCTGTCTTCTGCCGGGTGTAATATTGTGCAGAGTTATTCTTCCCTTGTACAATTTGAACCGAAATCGATGGAACAGATGGGTAAGTACAAGCATATTGCAAAATGTAGGCGGGTGAGATTGTGAAATGCAACCCTGTTGTAATTTCAGAGTTCCTAAATAAAGATTTTTTACAGCCCACATTGTTTGGAGATATGAAGGTTAAAAACGTTTTAGTTACATGCTTGAACCTTTACCTCTATAGAGCTCTTCTGAAATGCAACAAACTTGTTTAGGTAATAAAAACGGGCCTACAATGGGTGCTAGCATTTTGTGGGTCATATACTGTACTAAGGCTAGGAATTCATGGATCAGTCTATTTCTGATCCATATCACTTATGTGTCCACTCATAGGTTTGTTCTGTCCCCTTTTTTCTTTAATCTGCCTTTTTAAAAAAGAAAAGAAAAACACACACAGTACTATCAAAAAGTCAAAGTGGAATGTACATTTTCATATTTCTGCTCTAAAATGCACATCTCTAAACATATTTTATCTCAAAACACACTTTGCTAAATGCATTTTGATACTTATTTGTGTTTTGACCTTTATTGGTTTTTAAAAATACATCACAGTTATCACTCTCCATCAGAAATGTACACAAAGGAAATAGTGAAGTGTTGGAAATAAAGTAAAGTTATATCATGAAGTATTGAGACTTCCATCCACCCTAACATGGGTCCTCTACATTTCTTTATTAACTGCATATTGAATAACATCTAGTTCAGGCACCCCCAAACTTCAGCCCTCCAGATGTTTTGGACTACAATTCCCATCTTCCCTGACCACTGGTCATGTTAGCTAGGGATCATGGGAGTTGTAGGCCAAAACATCTGGAGGGCCGCAGTTTGGGGATGCCTGGTCTAGTTTATATTTATCCAATATTTCCATAAGTTATGTCACATTGCAGTGCAATGTGGCATTTTGACACTTTTTAGCCACGAACGGTGTCTCAACATTCAGAAAAGTGCAAAATCTGAAAAATAGGTGTGTTCTGATCCACACATTAGTTCCAACCTGTGCATCAGGGGTGTGCAGTTCAGGTTAGTTCACAAAAACCAAATTCCTCAAGCAGCGCTGTCTTTAGCATATGCACCGTCAGGGTTCAAAGATCTGCCCAGCACACCCAAATTTACTTTAGCGCCCAAATTAACTTTTATTATGCTTATGTCAGACACCACGCTTACGCCTTATCTCTTGTTTACATCCTGACAAGTGCCGCCGCTGTGAATGACAAGTCTTTGGTGGATGAGCGCACAAAGTCAAAAGTCCTTTAGTGAAACAGTAGGTATACATTTCAGTAATCCCTAGGTATATATGTTTTTTGTTTTTCTTGATCAAAATTATTTATTATTTCATAAGAGGTAGATAGTTAACAGTTTAGGCGGCTTCAGTGGTGGGCGCTGGGCGCCCCCCAGAATTTGGCACCTGGGTGCCCCGCACCCCTTGCACCCCCAGGGTAAAGACGGCCCTGTCCTCAAGCATCCTTGGGTACAGTCATATAGAGACATCCAGGCTTCTGCACCTACCTTCTGCACGTGCCTTATGGATCAGTTCATGTCCCAACTGTGCTTTCTGCCATCGCCATCCAGCCCATCCGCCATCAGAAGCTATTCAGAAAATGCCAGGTGCCCTTGTGAATGGCTGGTGGAGCCATAGTTCAGCTATCAGAATCCTCTAGTCTTGTGTCTTCCAGGTTAGCATCTGGGACAGTTCTAGATACCAAATCTCACCCTCCTTCTAAGTCAATGTCACCCTCATAAACACTAATACTTTAATTTTAATAATCAATTGGCCAGTTAGTTTTATTCCATTTCGTGGAATCTCTCACCCACCAAAACACCCCCGTTTTCAAATAAAAGGATGCAAGGGAAATGCTGCAATAATACTTTTGGCTGACCACATGCATATTGACATATAAATACAAGTTTATCCCTAGGTAATTAATTCAATGACCCTTATCATAGAACGATTAACGTGGCGCAGTAATTTACCCTGTACAGTATAAGGCCTCAGGGGACCATTGTGGCTAATTAAGGAACTTTGAGTCTTACAAGATATGATATTACAGAGATTAAGTTCACTGATGCAGAGATCAAAAAGAGGCTGTCAGATGAACAATTCCTGCCAGTGCGTAAAATGTCCCCCTTCTCTCTTTGTTCCCAAAACTCTTTGAAAAGCTCATTCCTAGACACTTCTTTTTTTATATTTTTTTTGCAGAGTCCTAAATTGTGCTCTCTTTTCCTGACAACTTTTCAATCGCTACAAGGCTGCTATCTATCTCAATTGTATTTAATGTTTTAGTCTTGAGATGTGGCAATGGCTATCGTTACCTCTGGCTGGATCGCAGATCCTGAGTAATCTGGCGCTGTCAAATGGGGGTGGGGGGGTGGGACCATTGAATGGTGAGGAGCAGGGGAGAGAAAGAAATGTATACAGGCAACCTGTGCGCTCCCCCCACTGCATGCTTAATTAATGTTTAAAATTTGGTTGAAACAGTCAGTTATATCATAACTCCGTTGTAAAGATGCGACGCCAGATGGCGCTGAGGAGCAAAAAACTTTGTCTATGTGATTTCACATAGGGTTTTTTTCCTTTTGTTATAACGATCTAATTTTTGAGTTATTTGTAGCGTGTTTTTTTCCTGTCTGTAGATCCAGCCCAGGTCAGGTTGACTTGGATTGTTCCGGGTTGAATCAGACCCAGAATCAGATCATGCACAGCCCTTCTTGCTCCTATTGTGGAACCATCAATGCTTAACAAAGTATTTAGAACAGAAGCTAGTTGTCTGGCTCTTCCAGTGTACTTACCGTAGCATCTACTTTTGGCACACTGCTGCAAGCACCTGAAAGGAAATATTAGTGTGGATATGCCCTAGACTGGATCGTAGTATATCTGAAGGAATATCTCCACCCTCATTGTTTAGCCCCGGACATTGAGATCCTCTGAGAGTCTACTAGCAGTTCCCTCACTGTGAGAAGTGAGGTTACAGGGAACCAGAGAGAGGGCCTTCTCAGTAGTGGTGCCCTCCCTGTGGAACACCCTCCCATCAGATGCCAAGGAGATAAAGAACTACACAACTTTTAGAAGACATCAGAAGGCAGTCCTGTATCGGGAAGTTTTTAATGTTTGATGTTTTATTATGTTTTTATATGTGCTGGAAGCTGCCCAGAGTGGCTGGAGGAACCCAGCCAGATGGGCAGGGTATAAATAATAATAAAAACACTATCCACTTGTCTTGAGGGACCATGGAATGTACCTCTGGGGGTGAAGTCAAACCGCTGCCTTAGTAGCACCAAAGTGACCTCTCTAGGACACATGCCTGGGCAATGTGTATGGAAGTCCTGGGCTGCCCAGACGACAAAACTATATTCTTGCCTTATCCTCAATGATGTGGTCCAATGGAAAGCAGAACAATACATTTGGCACCAGCTTGGCTGCAGGAGTTGCCGGAAGGTGGCATACAAGGTGTCTTATGGACTCCACTCCAGACTTGTGTAGGGTTTACTCCTTAGCCTTTTCTTCTACTGAAGATGTCTTGCAAGGCAGTGGAGGTTTAAGACCAGTGCTTTCCTTCTTCTATATGGGCTACCTTCCCTGGTTGATGAGCTTCATCTGCCCCTCACTTCCCTTTACAGCATGTGCAGAAACTGCCTTCTTGACCATTGGACCCACTATTGGTCTCGTTGACTCAATCCACCAAAGCCTGTCCTCGTATGGCAGAGGAAGTCCCTAACTCGCCAAGGGTTTGAGACACATCGACTACCTTTACCTGGTTTAGGCAACTAGTCAAAGCCATTTTGGGGCTGTGGCCGCTGTCACATGCTGACAGTTTCTAGGAGCCACAGGTGAGAACTGAGTGCAGCGTGCGGACCAAAGGTAGACAGACTACCCCAGAAGGAGCATGACATGTCCCCCACCAGAGGTACTACCCATCCCCTAACACCCTCCACACCCCTTAGTGATCATAGCTGTGCATAATTGACTCATGTTCAGCTGGATCTGCCATGCACAGGCTCTCTCCTTGTGGGCACTGAAGTGTAGGTGGGTTCCCACAAGGCAAGACAGAGTGATAAAAGCAAGAACCTTTATTGAACTAACAGAACTGGACAACAGGGGCAAAGCAACTACTTATATACATTCCTGAAAGCCTGGGCCACTCCCACTCCTGACGTGATTGGCTGTCTAAACTTCCAAGCTGCAAATCACGATTCAGAGTTCAAGGGCCAATGACAGAGGCCCAAATCCTGAAATGTTCTGGGATTGGACATCATGTATCGAATCAGAACACAGGAGCTCAGAATCCTTAGTCCAGACTCAAGCTCAGGCAAACACAGACCACTGAATGCATAATAGCCACCACACTGCCAAGTACTGATGTGACTTGAAGCTTGCAAGCAAAGCCTATCAGTCGGTAGAAGAGCCTGTTAATTAATCCAGGCTTCTCCTTCCCGTTTTGTGGATGTGCCCAACACGGAGACCGACTGTGAGGAATATAAGCAATTGTGATGCAATTAATCCCACTTAATTACATTGTTTTTAGATGTTAACATAGGCTGCCTCTCTTATTAGGCAAAACGTCGCTACGTAAAATTCCAGTCACACATAATAAGGCTTTCTCCTTCTCCCACCGAGGCTGCAAATGTACTTTTAATCATACAGTGGGTGCTAAAATCCTTGTGAGTCATCAAGAGTTCTGAACATTGAGCTCCGATAACATCAGACATTGTGTTCTGAGCAATTCTGTTCTAATTTATTATTAACACACTACTAGAAAATGCCTTTGAAGCTCCCAAGCAGTAAATCATGCCAAACACACCAAATAGCAGCGACCACAGCAAATAAATTACAGTTTCCAAGTTCCAAAATATTCATCATGGTGCTGTGGGAAGAACGAGGAAATAATTGCATTACAGAGCCACCCAGAACCCTTGGAAGTCGTATCACCAGCCACAGGGTTTATATAGATTTGTTTTATTCTCGGCTGAGCACAGGAACACCCAGGTGAACATTCTTGATCAGTTGTGCCCATCAATTGCAAATTTTAAAAAATGTAAAAAAAAATGTGTATATGAGAATGAGTATATTTGTGAGAATGAAGAAACTGGAGAATGTTTACTATTTTTAAGGGTGATGGTTCTTTAAGTGGTTGATGCTGGGATAAAGTGATTCTCTGCCCTTCCTCCTTTGATGCCACAAAATAACATTCCAGAACAAAAATGACATTTTGACACTTGTTGGACTAGAGAGGAACTGAACTTACCGGTAGAGGGACCAAAACGGACCTATTCACCCAGCTCTATGCTTAATATTGGAGCAAGTCCCATGGAATGCAATTGGTCTTACTTCTGAGGAGCATAGCTGCCAAGTTATCCCTTTTTTTAAGGGAAATTCCATTATGCTGAATAGGCTTCCTCACGAGAAAAGGGAAAACTTGGCAGCTATGCTGAGGAGACATGTATAGGATTGCACTGCTACTCTCTATGCCCCAGATGCTCCGGGGTATCGAGGTTCCATTATTAGTATTATTAGCAATAATAGCATTTCTACTATTATAGACTCCCTCCTCTGGCTCAATGGCTCAAATCATATTACCTGCGTGCAGAGGTCAGGGTTTGAGTGGCAACATTAATTAAGGCGGTTATTGCTGCTCTTGTGGTCTGTGGAATAGATACTTGCACTAGCAACTATCTGATTATTTTTTCAATCACATTATGCACTTGCATGCCTATACCCCGTAACCTGGCTCCATATAGAAATATCTGCTCTGCAAACCTTCAGAGCAGAATCAATGACTCTTTTAACCATTTTCTTCAAGGAATGTTGTTGTTGTTTAGTCGTTTAGTCATGTCCGACTCTTCGTGACCCCATGGACCATAGCACGCCAGGCACTCCTGTCTTGCACTGCCTCCCGCAGTTTGGTCAAACTCATGTCCGTAGCTTCGAGAACACTGTCTCCAACCATCTCATCCTCTGTCGTCCCCTTCTCCTAGTGCCCTCAATCTTTCCCAACATCAGGATCTTTTCCAAGGATTCTTCTCTTCTCATGAGGTGGCCAAAGTATTGGAGCCTCAGCAATTAGAGTGTAGCAATTAGATTAGAGCTGGGGAGTTCTAGTCACAAATCCTCATGCAGCTTTTAAGCTTGTTGGGTGATAGCCAGTCACCGGCTCTCTCATTCTAAGCTACCTTACAGGGATGTCGTTGTGCAATCATAAAGGGAGGGATCTTTGCTGCCCTGGCCTTCTGAGAAGGAAGGACCGGATACAAATGCAATACCAAACAAACCCAGAATGATTTTCTCCCACAGCCTGTTTTATTTGCATGATTCTTTGATAGTGTAGCAATGCATCAAAAACATTCTCAACTCCTGGAACAAAATGTGCCTTTTTCCTTTTTTACAACAGACACTCCCTTGTTTAGGAAGGAAATTCTGAATGAGCATAATGAGTTGTACATCCTGATTGGTTTTCAGCTTCAAGATCCCCCCCCCCCGTCCCCTCCGGATTCAATGGCTTGCAAGGATCTGATTTGATAGGTGAAGAACAGTGAGGGCATTAGGACCAAGAAAAAAGACACACACACACACACACACACTGCTCTGTTATGTCTGGCAAAGTGTGTACTTATGTGTGAAACTCAGCCTGAGTAGTTTGCATCAATTGATCTTGAAGCATCAGAGGAGAGGGAGAAAAAACTGTCAACTCTGCTTTCAACAGAAAGTCCTTTTCCTCTGCATCTCTGACAACATTTGGAATTTATTTCTGCTGTTGCAGCCAACCCGTGGAGGAAAACCATCAAGACAATTTGGAGTTGTTGTTTTCCCACCCCCCTTTCAGAATTAGAAGGAAATCAGTTCAACTTTTAAGATACTTTTAATGGACTTTTTGGCCGACTCGTCGCATTTTCACCACAAACAGAAACAAAGCTGGAACTCTGTACAATGACAAGAGATCATTCTTCTGCTAAGCGAATCCATCTAATCTGTGAGGTCTCCTTCCCAAGTAAATATAGCCATTCTAAGAGCTAGGGTTTTGTTCTCTCTGGATGCAAGTAAAGGAATGAAGCATCAGCGGTAATATCCAAAGAGGATGGAAACCTGTTGGCTGGTCCCCCAAGGGGTTGCAATGAAACCAGACAACTGCTCCACGAGGCATGTGTGACTGGCTTTTAACATGACAATCTGTGTGACTTTGCTACTGGAACTATGTACCCAAGGACAAGATGCAGGTATGGGCCACCGAAACTGCAGTTTCTCTTGCTGGTGCTAATGCTGGCCTTTCTGCTGATGATGGCAACAATGCTGAATCCACCCGTTAAAGATCTGAACAAGGAGATGATACTCCAGCTTGCAAGGTCTGTCCCTAAAGAAGGCTACCGTGTGGATTTTGGTGAAACTCAAGAGATCTTAGATGCTCAGGAGGACAGCCAGCAGAATTTGCCCCTGGAGGGGCTGTCGCCTTTCATCTCCCTAAAGGAAGATGAGCTCTTGGTGGCTGTAGAGTCACTCACAGCCAAGAGAAACCATAGCAGAGCCATGAAAGGATACCGAATGGTCGGGCAGCAAAACAGAAGGCAAGAGGAGAGCAAACAGGTGCGAGGACCCGAGTTCCTGCTGAAATCTCTTTCTCTGCAGGGTGGAGAAAGGACTGGGGCAAGTGAGCTGGCAATAGGTGGCCTGGAAACTTATGGGTTTAATGAAGCACTCAGCAAACAGATCCCTCTGCACAGGGAGCTACCTGAGGTACGGCATTCTTTGTAAGTAAAACTTCCTAATTAACCTTAACCTTTCCAGATCTCAAGAAACAAAAATTCTTTCGCCCCTCTCTGGAATGCAGATCTCTTTTATCTCAGCGTGAGATTTATCCCTCCCTGTCCCCAAAACAGTAGGATTTCTTTCATAATCTGCACCCTACAGAGCACTGTGTGTGTATGTGTTTGCTTAATAGTAATAATAATAATAATTTATTTATACGCTGCCCACTCTGAGAGGCTCCCAACAGAATATAAAAAAAATAAGATAAAACATCAAACATTAAAAATATTCCCTAGATTAGAATGGAGGTTGTGGCAGAAAGTGTCACCCAGAATGAACAATATAAAACTTGGAAGGAAACAGCTTACATTTTGTCGCATCACCCATAACAAGCAAAAATAAATTTAAGAGCAACTGTGGAATTTAAGTCATTGATACACTGTGATGTGGGTTTTTTGTAATTCTCTTTTCTGACCCTTACATAATACTGGCAAAACTTATAGTTTCCGATATGTCACCTTGGATATACCAGTTCAGACACAAAGGAATGAGCAACACACTGTTTGGGGAAAGTTAAAGAATTCACCACAGCTGCTTCTGCTCCACTTTCTTTAGCAACTGAAGGAATTGTACTCCTTCAACCAGGTGCATAACAAGTTTTAAATCTGAGTGTGCAGTTTTGCTGTTTAATTAGGTGGGCGGTGCCCTCTACTGGGAAATGTGGGAATGGCAGAACATTTTGAAGAAAAACGCTTTTTTTAAATAGCAGGTGCACGATTTGGGTGGTAGTTCTTTCTTGCATCTAGCAACCAGTAACTATAGATGTGAGTGGCCAAGGTGTGCGCGCATGACATCCACCTCATATAGAAAATGAAATGAGTTTATTCTATTACTAAATGACACTTGTACAGGAAGTAAACTGAGATATTGTTTAAACAGCTTATAATCCGGTTTTACAATATATTTAATTCCCCCGCAGGAATCCTTGGCTTATAAGCAATACGGCTACTTAGTAAACGTATTATGCAAAACAGTAGAAGGATTGTATGCATCATATATAATCTTTATTAAGTTCTGTAATGCCACAATTAAGGACTTCATGGTGGAACTAGCACAATACATGAAAGTCAGGAAAACAAAACAGATAAACTGATACCTTTTAAGAACCATTTCATGCAAACTTTTAAGTTGCAAGAACACTGTCAGAGAAAACTCAAATGGGAAGAAACCTAGAAGCTCAGATTCCCCAATCCGCTGATACCTGTAATGGCCATACAATGTTTTTGAAAAGGTTTCTCCTCTAAGTTATCTCAAAATGTGATACCTTTGACTGCTGATGCAAGGCCATCCCTAACATTAGGTAAGAAGCAGCAGATTGCAGGTTTTATCAGCTCTACTGTTGCATAAGAGCATACATGCATGTGGCCATCTATCTTCCATGAGTTCTCACAGGTTATCCTGAGTCATACAAGCCAATTTTCACATCACAAGGCTAAAGCGGAGCCACAAAGGCATCTCCACCCATGAAATTGTATATTAATAAGGTGTAAGGTAAAGGTAAAGGGACCCCTGACCATTAGGTCCAGTCGTGACCGACTCTGGGGTTGCGCGCTCATCTCACATTATTGGCCGAGGGAGCCGGCGGATAGCTTCCAGGTCAGCATGACAAAGCCACTTCTGGCGAACCAGAGCAGCACACAGAAATGCCGTTTACCTTCCCGCTGTAGCAGTTCCTATTTATCTACTTGCATTTTGACGTGCTTTCGAACTGCTAGGTTGGCAGGAGCTGGGACTGAGCAACGGGAGCTCACCCCGCCGCAGGGATTCGAACCGCCAACCTTCTGATTGGCAAGCCCTAGGCTCTGCGGTTTAACCCACAGCGCCACCTGGGTCCTCTTTAATAAGGTGATATTGTCCTAAATGAAAAAGGATAAGCTTTGATTTTTACAGGAAATTGAAAACAGTCACTTGTTTTAAGTAAAGCAATATATACTTGCTGGCTGGCATCCATTCACTCACAAGGGGTGAATAATGGCAGCATTATAGCTGTCTTTGCATTACACATGGCATTGGATTCTAAGGATTTAATTATGCAGATGCAGCCAATTTCTGTTTGGCTGGCACATGCTGGGATCAGCACTGATGCCTGAAACAAAAAAATACTCCACACACTTCCTGTTTAGTACAGTGGTTCCAACCTAGCAGTTCAAAAGCACGTCAAAGTGCTACAGCGGGAAGGTAAATGGCGTTTCCGTGTGCTGCTCTGGTTCACCAGAAGCAGCTTTGTCATGCTGGCCACATGACCTGGAGGCTATACACCGGCTCCCTCAGCCAATAATGCGAGATGAGCGCGCAGCCCCAGAGTCGGTCACGACTGGACCCAATGGTCAGGGGTCCCTTTACCTTTACCTTTATGTATAAGGTAAGATAGCCAGGCACAAGCCTGGTTCCATGTAATTTGTAGGGCTGTATTTAACAGTGAATTTATAATAATAATAATAACAACAACAACAACAACAACAACAACAACAACAACAATAATTTCCAGTCTTTACATTTTGTCCTTTACACAGGTGCTTGAAGCAAGAACCCAGCCTCAGTCGGCCTACAGCAAGTGTCATTATCGGCTTCCATGATGAAGCCTGGTCTACTCTCTTGAGAACAGTGCACAGTGTCTTGGATACAGCCCCGAAGGACTTTCTCAAAGAAATCATCCTCGTAGATGACCTGAGTGAGCAAGGTAGATCCTTTTCTTGCTCCCACAGCCAGACTCTTCCTAACAGATGTCTGCAGAACACGGTATTTAAAGGGCCATGTTGGATAAATTGGGTCCTCCCTACCAAGAGGGCACGTGTTGCGGTGGGACCTGGTAATCAGGCCTTGTGTTGTGGGTGGGAACATTGGAGCAGCCACAACACCCTATTGGTGGTCCCTCGATCTTGGGAGCAATTGGGCAAGAGGGATGCCAGTCAAAGCGATCAAGGGACCACTATATTTCCAGATGCACGTGTCCCTGAGCTTCCTCTTTTGGGCTCAGTGCATCGGAACACCCGCCCACCTCTCCCTATATTTAGGGCTTGCACTTGACTTTGCTATGCCGTCGTGTGTTGCCTGTCGTTGGGACAGGGGCACAGCAGAAATTTTCCCCACTTGGCTGATTGGCTGGTGCCATTTGGGTTTCACCTGCTGCGTAGCAAATCGTCACAACTTGTAAGGTTGCAGATAGGTTCATGTGGATAGGGGTGGCAGGATGCCTAGCCATCCCTATCCATTGGGTATTCCTTTAAGAAGGAATCCACGGACTCATGGTTGGTCTTCCCCGTGCGGGGTTGTGCCCTGAGCCTGAGTTCCTTCTGGGTGGAGGCCTAGCAGACCCCCCTGCTTGCCACTGTCCCAGGTGTTCACCCGAGGCTGACTTATGGTTGGTGCCCAGAATCAGCGCTGCCTGCAAGGGTGCAGGGAGCTAGTCGAACCAGAGCCTATGCAACCACTCACTTGATTTGTAATCAATAAAGTTGTGGCCTAAATTCTGCCAAAAACCAAACCAAAAATTTGAGTCCTGTCTGAATTTATTCCTAGGGCTGGTTAAAAGGTTTCCACACGCAAGCAGAGGAATGGTTTGGTGTGTTCATTCCTTTAAAATTCACATTGGCTTCTTTTACTTATTGCATTTAATTATAGTGTCTATGGACCCCACCCCCCACAGAAGGATATTCTGTGCAGAGTAGCACTGCTAGGGTGATGGGCCTCTTGTGGTTCTTGGTGCCTTGGCAAATGTCCAACCTTCCCATCCTCTGAAGCTTCCATTTTATTTCTTCAGTGAAGGCAGTTCAAACTCTCAGTTGCATATCATATATTTTGTATAGTGATTTGTTACTGACAGTGATGTACAGGCATGTATGAATTAGTCCAACAACCAAGGAAACGATATAGAAATTGGTAAGACAGACAGGTAGATAAACAGGCAGACCAGCAGGCCTAGACATTAAATAAAGCTCTTCTGTGCTTTGTTTTCTTCCGACTTTGTAGATTTCTGGGTCAAAAAGAAAAAAGAAAAGCTAGCCTCTGGAAACATTGCAAGCTTGGTTCTTAGAGAGACCTCTTCAAACTCTGAACTAAAATTCAAACCCTTGCTATTTTAATGGCAGGATTTCTGAAGTCATCCCTGAGTGACTACATCTCTAAGCTGGCAGGTGTGAAATTGATTCGGAGCAACAAAAGGCTGGGGGTTGCCCGAGGCCGCATGCTTGGTGCTGCCCGAGCCACAGGGGACGTTGTGGTCTTCATGGACTCCCACTGCGAGTGTCACAGAGGTTGGCTGGAGCCTCTCTTGGACAGACTAGCAAGCGACAGGTAAAATGACTGTTTCTCTACCCCTGTTGTCTTGGTTCATTGTTAGGGGACAATGGTTGCAGCCTAAACGGTTGCTGTGGCAGAATGACTGATGCTGATCACAAAGCTCAGGTTTTCATAAGCTGCCAACAAATACCCAAAGCAACATTGACAGCGGTTGACCTGTGGGTGGAACTAGGCATTGTCTCGGTAAACATGCATTTCCCAACCAACATTTTTACTGAGATAACAGGAATGTTGAAGCAAGGGGCAGGAACGTACAGAGCACACCCTCCGACATTTCTCCGATAGAAATAGGGACATCCTGTTCCATAATAATAATAACTTTATTATTATTATTATTTATACCCAGCCACGCTGAGTGGCTTCCAACCTATATAAAAACATAATAAAACTATACAGGGCTGCCTTCAGATATCTCCTAAAGGTTGTATACGGTAGTTACCCTGCTTGGCTCAGGGGTTGCATAACTCCATACCATCCCAACATTTCTCTGATGAAAATAGGGACGTCCTAAGGAAAAGCGGGGCATTCTGGGATCAAATCAGAAACCGGGATGGCTTCTATAAATCTGGGACTGTCCCTGGAAAATAGGGACACTTGGGGAGTCCGGCTAGATCAAGCCTAAGGCCCATTGAGTCCAGTGCTCTGTTCTCACAGAGGCCAACCAGGTGCCCTTGGGAAGCCCAGTTGTCACAGCACTCTCCCTGCCTGCGCGATCCCTCAACTGGTATTAAGAGGCACACTGCATCCAACATGGAAGAGGAGGAGGGGAGATTTGCTTAAACCTACCCAGGCCTGCCAATTTTCCTCTACAGATGCCCCTCTGGCTGTTTTTCCCCTCAAACTAGGTTCGCTTCCCATTTGAGAACCAGTCCCAGTGATTCTCCTGTGAAAGAGCCCCTCGTTAGTCACCTAAGAGAAATCTGGGGTTGGCAATCACCAGTTTCCTTTATTACATTGCATTCTGCCCTCTGCCTCAAGTTCTGCTCTCTTCCCTGACTGCCATTCCCTCTATAAGCACCGTTGCTTATAGAGCCCAAATGCTCAAAACAGGAGGGCCAACAGACTAGGGGACCCTGAGGTTTGAATAAGTACAAAAAATCTTAGGGGGGGGGGGTAAAACGGGGGGACCATTGAGGGCCAAGCATCTGTTCAGTGGTCATGGAATGCTGGCTGGCTGTTGAGGAGGTAGCAGATGCAGAAACACAGCTGGAAGGGGGAATGGTATGGAATGGAATATGGTGGTGGAGGGTGTGGCTGGCTGGAACACTGAACAGGATAACTCCATGCTGTAACATTTTGTTGCAGGCCACATATATGTCATTTTTAAAAATTGTTTTCCACATCTAGTATTCACTCATTTCAAATTACGGTGCCTGGAGATGTGAGGTGCTTGGCTGCATTTGGTGTTCAGAGGGCTGATAAAATTTTAAAGAACTTGGGAAGCTTCTTGACAATCAAAACACCCACACCCTGCACACACACACACATTATGTTCAATAATAATTCCATACTGTACAGGCACACTATAGAATGGGAAACCGAATCATATATTAACAAAATTAATTAGCATAATACATGTTACCAGAAGGGATTGTATGCGCAATGATATTAATTCAGAACATGAATCCAGCAGGAGTTTCGACTTTTGTCCAATTAGCATTTTGGGGGAGAACAAAATTGCAGGCTTGTTGCATCATCATCTTTTAGATCTCGCATTTCCAAGGCTTATGAAACATTCATAAGCAAACAGCCTCAGAATTTCTGAAAGAATGCATTAGTTCACATACAAGGCACTGCTAAAGCAGAAAAGAAAAAGCAGCAAAAAAACCCAGCTTCCTCATGTTATACACTTGTTAGACACAATTTGTTCGTGCTTCTGCTTCTTTACAATATCCCGAGAGACAGTTCAGGAGGTAAGCATGGAGTGCCTACGTTGCTTGACCTGTTAATTGTAAAATATTTTTTTCCATTGTCTGGTCCAGAAAGGCCACACATCTCCCAGTCGAGTGTCAGGCCTGGGAGACTGGTGTAGAGCCACACTGCCCCAAGCTTGGTGCTTAGCAAGATGATTTCAAAGCGTCTCAGTAGAGAATCAGGTTCAAGAAGGATGGAAGGCATCCAGCTGGGGCCTGCTGCGTTTCTGTGCTTGAGGCTCAGCTGGGAAGCCTGTAAACACCATCTCTGGTGTGTTAAGCTTGGGAGGTTGACAAAGAGCCACATCAGTTGTCTTTCTCAGTCTGCCATCTACTGCTTGCGAGGTTTCCAAGCGCAAAAGTCTCCCAGCTGCATCTATGGAGAGAGTGAAGAGTGCCCTGTTGTTTTCCTCTGAGAAATGGAAACCTCCTAGCTGAGTGTTAGGACAGGGCAGCAGGCTGCCTTTCCATTCTGACATACCAGAGATGGGGAACGTGTGGCGCTTCAGATATCCCTGTGACTTTTCACCAGCCTGACTCATCTCTGCCTAGTCTGGCCTCACTCATCCTATCCTTTTGTTTCAGCTTCTGCTTTTCATGCCTCTGATTCTGGACTTCTCTCTGCCACAGACTCTCCCAGCTCTCTGAGCCCTTGTCACCTCTTCAGCTTCTGAAACCTGCACCTCCCAATCTCCTGCCTCTTCGTTGTCCCACCACCAATCCCCAGGTTTTGAGCTCCTCCCCCCAAGTGGTCACCCGGATGGTTCCTCCCACCATTCCTCTGTGTCCAACCAGTCCATGACCTATGGCATGGCCTATCCAATGGGTGGACAGAAATCCTGGAGTGGTACCTTAGTTCCCCAATGGCTTAGTTGTTGAACAAATCGGCTCCCGAATGCCACAAACCCAGAAGTAAGCATTCAGGTTTGCGAACGTTTTTTGGAAGCTGAACGTCCGACACAGCTTCCGATTGAGTGCAGGAAGCCGTGCCTTGGATTTCGAACAGTTTCGGGAGTCGAATGGACTCCCGGAATGGATTAAGTTCAAGAACAAAGGTACTACAGTCATACCTTGCTTTAAGTACGCTTCGGTTTGAGTACTTTCAGTTTAAGTACTCCGTGAACCCGACTGGAACAGATTAATCCACTTTCCATTACTTTCAATGGGAAAGTTCACTTCAGGTTAAGCACGCTTCAGGTTAAGTACGGACTTCCAGAACCAATTACACTCATATTTCGGGTTAGGTACGCTTCAGGTTGAGTACTCCGCTGACCTGTCTGGAACGGATTAATCCATTTTCCATTACTTTCAATGGGAAAGTTCGCTTCAGGTTAAGTACGCTTCAGGTTAAGTACAGATGTCCGGAACCAATTGTGTACGGTACTTAAACCGAGGTATTTGGTCCGTCTGTCCCTGGCCTGAGCAGGTGCTGCCTAAAACGTTTTGGAAGCACTTTTTTTTTTTAATACAGTAGAACTTGCAATTGTCACCTCCTGACAAAGACACTTGTCAAAATGCCCTGGGCTATTTAAATACAGTATATTCATAAAATGTGTTTTGGCATCTGCTGAGGTTCAAGGCCTCTCTTTCCTTTCCTTTTTTGGGTGGAAGGGGGAGAAATTTTAATGCTGCCCTGCTTTTGTTTTGGTTTTCATACGTTTGGCATTTCTTTGCAATGTGTCCCTATGCAAAAAGAGATCCTACAAAACCTCAGCTTTATGTGGTTCCAAAGGATGTGGTCAGTTTGCCCAAACAGCGAGCTGCATCTGGTTTTAACAATATACATACCAGAGCCATATGAGAAAATCTACTTTGAAAAACAAATTGAGGACAACAGATATGATTTATTGGGGAATGTTCTTTGTCCTTTTCAGAGTGTTGTATAAATCAATAACAATAACTATTAAAGTTTATTTAAGCTTAAAAAATAGAAGGATTAATTAACTTCAATATTTATATTAAACCTCTAAGAATAATGGACAATGTTCATGCTTATGTAAAAACAGGGGAAGTCATTTCATTGCCAATTATTTTTGATTAAAAAAAACACCTTGTGTTTTTTTTAATGAACTTCCATGTTGCTGGACTAGGTAAAGGTAAAGGGACCCCTGATCATTAGGTCCAGTTGCGGACGACTCTGGGGTCGTGACGCTCATTTTGCTTTATTGGTCGAGGGAGCCAGCGTACAGCTTCCAGGTCATGTGGCCAGCATGACTAAGCCGCTTCTGGCAAACCAGAGCAGCACACGGAAACACCGTTTACCTTCCCGCCGGAGCGTTACCTATTTATCTACTTGCACTTTGACGTGCTTTTGAACTGCTAGGTTGGCAGGAGCAGGGACCGAGCAACAGGAGCTCACCCCGTTGCAGGGATTCGAACCGCCGACCTTCTGATCGGCAAGCCCTAGGCTCTGTGGTTTAACCCACAGAGCTACCTGACCATTTCACATGCTCGCTGGGCTGCTGAAACTAGTAGTCCAACGACATCTGGAGGGTCCTGGCATATTCCAAAGCAAACGTTTGAAACAGTCCCTCATGATCCAAACTCCCAGCTCAGTTGCCTGGAACCAGTGTTGCTAATGGCATTTTGAGATGGGGGGAGTTAGAGTCCCCCCTCACACTGCCTGATTCCATAGAGTAACATTAGCAGATACTTGCCAGTATTTTGTGCTCCATTTTAAAGTGTTGAGGAGCTGTTGATTGCCTGCCAATTTTGAAGCAATAAATAAATAAATAAATAAATATGAAAGGAATTTAAGAAGCACCTGCCAACTTTCTTCTTATTTTCTTTTGGAAATGGATGCCTTTGTAGTAAATTCACTATGAAAAGATTATATTCTCCTGCAATTATGACAAAAACAGATGCTTTCAAAAGAAGCACTTAAGTACAAACAAGAGGTAAGATAGCACAGCTAATTTTATTATTCATTTTAGCCCTTTGATTCTGTAAAGTTTCTCTCTCTCTCTCTCTCTCTCTCTCTCTCTCTCTCTCTCTCTCACACACACACACACACACACACACTTTTGGTTTTGCTCTATAAAAATCCATAATCATTTGTAGCCAGACTGGACTTTGAATCTTAACTGGTGTAAATTTGTTTTGTGTTCATTTTATTTCCATAGGATCATGCTGATTTACAACCAGAAGATTTAATAACGTACATCCCCCCCCCAGCTTAAACATTGTTCCAGCTACGCTATCACATTGACTCTTTGGGAATTTGGCAAATGACATGCAGAGAGAAAGATTAAAATACATTCATTTTCCATTCCTTTCTTGACAACTCATCCTTAAAACTTACAATCCTTTCATGGGAATCTGGCAATCTTACTATTTTTGTAGCAATATCTTCATAAGAACATTTTAAATCTGTAATTTAGTGCTTTCCCCCCTAGAAAAATAGGTTCTGGTACTCACCATGAAGTTGTTACATTAAATGCCACACTTGTTAACAAAAAGAGGAGCCCGTACTGCGTGTGCTTTGGATACCCCCAGAAAAATAATAATTCCCCTGTCCCCTCCTCTCCCACTTCCTCATTCGTCATCCCTTCTACGGCTGGCGCTGAGAGCCTTTTGCTTCTGAGCCCTTTGCTCTCCTATTTTTAAGGCTCATTGGGTTCTGGGAGATGGTGGGTCTGGAATGCTTTCTAGTGATAACGTGTCAACCAGCTGCTCCGGCTCTGCCTCCTCCTCCTCTCCCATTATTTCCCAACTTTTCACCCCATCTTCCTCTGAGCTGCGATCTCCCTCAAACCTCTGTTGTAATTCTGAACTGTCTTCTTCTCTGGAAGGGTCAGGCTGGGGAGGCAGTCTCCATCATTCCTCCTCTGCCCAGTCCCTGTCAGATCTGCACCATGGTGACCCCCTCTTTTCTGTCACCACAACCCATAATAATGACCATGATGCTTTGCATGATGCTGCGTCAGCCGAACGTAGGGATTCAGGAACAAGTTGAATGCAGAAGCAATTGCCTAACGGTACAGCTGCCTTCCGCCTGTCGCATGCCATTATTCCTGGAGCAGGATGACAGCAATGAATAGTCTCTGGTCTTGACTTGGGGAAGGGGACTAAACCCACCTGGGTGTTTACAGAGATGCTCACTTTCAGACAATACCTCTCAGCGCACCAGCAAATCGTCAGTGTCATCTTGGGATTCATCCTGAATTCAGTAGGGATAGAATTCTAATTAACCGGTTTTTCGGTCCCACCCCCAACAGTTAAGTCAGCATTCTGCGATCACTGACCTTGCTCAATCTGTATTGGGCTGATTTTTTTTTCTACCCTGGGTTTTTTTTCTTAAAGATTTGTTGCGCTTCAAGAAACCCAGGGGGTTCCCCTGCGGCTGCTATCTTCCTCTCGCACATGTTCAGCAAGTTCCGCAAATTATCCGTAAAAATGAACAGGACATTTGTCTCTTTCCAGAAGACGGATTGTCTCTCCTGTCATCGATGTCATTGACTGGAAGACCTTTGAGTATTATCACTCTGCGGGCCTGCAAAGAGGTGTTTTTGACTGGAAATTAGATTTCCACTGGAAGCCACTGCCAGAACGCGAAAAGAAGGTACGACAGTCTCCCATCAGTCCCATCAGGTAATGGTTCACCACCACCTATTGCTGTTACCTCTAAGAATCAGCTAGCAAATCTCTCCCTTAGCTGCTGGGGAGAAGGTCATCTTAGAATTTTGAAGTGTCAGGCATAGCTCTAGTGGCTTTAGCCCAAACGTAGCAGAGTTTTCCTGCACAGCGCAGAAGCTAGTTGAGGTGGAAATGACTAGTTGGCTAGACGCAGAATAACTATTTACAGGATTTATTAAAAGAAAATAAAACCAGCAGAGTTTCTGCATACAAAGCAAAGCAAAATAAATCCTTTCTCTCTCTCTCTCTCCAACCATATACACAGCACTTCTACTCCTAACACCTAACGAGAAACAACTGTGCTAGCATTCCTAGATAACAGAGTTCAGTGCTGGTCATTAACCAATGAGAGAGCTGTTTCCAGGCCAGGCAGACCTTGGCTTCCTGCCAAGAGTAAATTGTCACTGCCTTGAGTTAATTGTGTGAAGCAAGAATCTGTAAGTTTCCCATGAGAACCAATTAACAGAAACTGTTAATTGGTCATATATCTTCTGACTATTATTTTGAGGCTTTTAAGGTATTTCTTTGTGCTATGCTACTTCTCTATGCATTAGGAAATCCAGCAGAATGAAATATTTAAAAATGAAATAAAATAAATCTAACACATTTAAACATTCTCTAGGAGTCCAGCAATACCCGGGATAGTAGTAGCAGTGGACCGACATTATTTCCAAAATACAGGGGGTTATGATTCTGACATGACCCCGTGGGGAGCTGAAAATATTGAGTTATCTATAAAGGTAAGCACTTGAGATAAACACGTCTCATCTTTTTTGATAATCATGTTTTGACATGACATATCCCTCAACAGTTGTGGGGAAAATGGGACATCCCTTTCTTTATTTTTCATCATCATCATCATCATCATCATCATTTATTCAACCGTCAGCCAGAAAAGATACAATTCTCAGTACAAAGTTAAAACATCTAAGACATCTAAAAACTAAAATAAAACATGGGCAGCACTAATAAAGGCTATACAGATAAACCCGCATCAATGCAGCTTTCTTTATTTTTGCGTGACGGCATGGCAGCCATTTTGAGCGCCGTGGTAATCTTGTGCGGCGCCCCCAAAACTGCAAAAACCTGCAAAAAAAGCACATCTTTTGGGGCCACGATCTCGCATAACGCAGAATAACTGCCGTAGGGCAATCGTAACACAAAATGGCTACTTGGAATGCATGGCCATTTACTGAAAGGATGAACTGAAGGGAAAGTGCCCAGGGATCACTGGCTTCCTGTCACCATCTTCTTTCAGCTAAGCCTGGGGCTTAAAGGGCATTGTTGGACATGAAACATACTCTTGGCAGCAATGGTAGGTGTTGCTGAGCCTTGCGGCAGCTACTGCACAGTGGGCTCCCCAATGTTGGGTGGAACTCGGCGACTCTGTTTACATCCATGCCAAGACAGGATCATGTTTTAAAATCAAAATGAAAAACAAAACTTCATTTCTGTTTCAGGCCTGGCTCTGTGGTGGCTCCGTAGAAATCATTCCATGCTCCCGGGTGGGACATGTCTATCGAACAGGCATACCATACAACTTTCCTGCTGAAGAAGCTGTAGAGAGGAACAAAATCCGGATAGCTGAGACCTGGCTGGGTTCATTTAAATATCTCTTTTACCAACAGGACAAAATGGCACGCTTAATTGAGAAGGTAAATTCCTCAGAAGGAGTTGCTCTTGAAGGAGAGCCAAGTTAAAAGATTAAATTCTACAAAATATTGTACCCTTCAAATTTTGGAAACTCCTTTCCATGCTCCTTTGTTTTTTCCTACTTTCTTTTCCTTCACTTCATTTCTTTCCCATTTACTTTAATGAAACTTCTTCAAAATAAATGTTCCCAGAAGATCGTTCCTTTTACAGGATTTGTTCCATTTACATGATTTGGGCAAATCATGTATTGATGTGGCAGTCACATGATCCAAAAATTCATGTTAAGGTCTCATTTTTAAGACCAAGGCTGGATCTACACTGATCTGTAAAAAAACTATTAAAAGATGTAAAAAAGTTATATAGCTCTCAATGCAATTTCCCATTGCCTATGGATCGCTGCTCTGCAGTGCCCTCTGGTGTCACATTTTTATAACACATGTTTAACGTTATAACCAACCAGTGTAAATTCGCCCCAGATATTTGTGTGTGTTTAATTGAAAAAAGAAGCTGAGTTTTCATAATTATAAGAACAATAACATGAGTTTGACCAAACTGCGGGAGGCAGTGCAAGACAGGAGTGCCTGGCGTGCTATGGTCCATGGGGTCACGAAGAGTTGGACACGACTAAACGACTAAACAACAACAAGAACAAGAACAGTAATGTTAACTTGCGGTGTTCAATGAATGGTAGAAATAAACTACAATGCAGTGTGAATTACTAGTGCAGATATTCAAATATATATAAGGGTGTTTAATAACTTCATAACTATTCTATGTACTCTCCACAGACTGAGAAGCTGAACTGCACAGAGCGTGTTCTACTGCAAAAGAGACTGGGATGCAAAAGTTTCCAGTGGTTTATCTCAGATGTGTATCCTGAATTATACCCACTCCAACATGGACCAAGATTTTCAGGCAAGGCAAGTGAAATCTATACTGCTGTTGAGGCTCATTATTAAATCGAACTTTCTGGCAACTGAACTTTTTAGTGTTATTATTTATGTAAAGTAGGGGTCGCCAAAATGTTGAGGCCAGTGGACCCCTTTAAATTTTTGAGAAAGTGCCATGAGTGGCTGCCATGGAGGTGCAGCATAACATTAGTTGGCTACCACATCTAAAAGAGCAGACAGACAGACAGGACACAAAATAGTGCAGGGGCACCCCTAATCAGCTCCCCCCCCCCAAAATCAATGGAAAACAACACTACATCAATCACTGCCATACATGCATAATGATAATTACAATTTTTCAGCTGTTGATTTTTTCAGTGTAATCCAATTTAAAGATGAGCCCCACTGAGGTCAATAGTACTCTGACTTCAATGGTACTCACCTAGAGGAAAATTGCTGGATGGTACAAAAGTATGAAATCATTTGCTCCAAGTTGATGAAGCTCTGTCCATAGTTGTCATACCAGATTGCAGCCTAAGTGAAATTGTGAGACTAAGTCTGCCATTCTGTACACGCTTTCCTGGCAGTCAGTTCTACTGCACGCAACAGGGCTTACTTCAGAGCAGACATGTGTATGATGTTTGGGATTTCACTGTTAAAGAGAGCAGATGAAACATCAGCCATTATACTAAGAGGTGGAAACATAATCAGGTTTTGGAAACAAAAATATGGTATTGAGAAGGTTAATATTTACAATCTCAAGAATTAAAACGCAACACTACGTTGTTAAATTTCCATATTTGAAATGAGATTCCACTATGCCTCTCTAATTTTGAAAAAGCTAATTGCACACTATGTTTAGAGGTGTGTATCAACCACAAATTGCCCACAAAACACTAGCGGGTGCATCAACTACCACTGTGGTCTGGCACTTCTGGCCTGTGAACCAAAATAGGCCAACTAGACCTTCTCATTTGGCCCATGAAGCCATGCCACACCCACCTGCCCTACACCTGTTGCCATATATGAAGCCTTCCAAGGAACCCTGATTCAGTTTGGGATTCATCTGAACGTAATGCACACTCTTATTACTTATGTTAAAATACAAATGATTCTGTTCAGTCCTTATCATATGAACTTATTTAAATTTGCCTTGGTATGCAATGACTTTGATCAAAAATGTACATGAAATCTACAATCCTATACACACTTACCTGGTGGTACGTCCCATTGAAGGCTATAGGGCTTACTTATGAATCACAGACATGCACATATAAATTGGATTGTAAAACTGATGCACAAACACACACACAAATGATAAATGTAAAGGGGAAATAAATATCTTTTCAACTCAGTTTTTGCTTTATTTCATATCAATATTTATTTACAGCTGTACAATACCGGGGTTGGACTCTGTGCAGAGTACAGAACTCAACAGGATGCTGGTGGTGGTTGTCTTGCGCTGTCACCTTGTAGTGATAATATCAACCAGGTAATTTGAGTTTTCAAAGCATGCACACAATTATATCAAGTCAGAAAAAGGTTCCAAGATGGGGCCTTTCAAAGGTACAGTATTCCTGGCCTCATTTAGCCACATGGGATTCTTTATAGGCATAAGGACTTCCCATAAATTTTGTAAATGTGAATTCTGAATCCACCTGAAGGAAGATTGCAAACATGGCCTTCAACAGTTGCTACTTCACTAACTGGAACTGGGCCCCTTCTCCCCCCACAAAAGCCAGTAGAACCAACCACCTGGTGAGCCGGAGAGAAAGACAAAGCCCATTGTCATCACTGCCTCTTTTATGGTTGCAATGTTATGTCGTGGATTGCAGTGATCCTGTATTAGCTTTTCTAGGAGACTTTGTAAGCTGAATAGCAGGAAACAGACTAGGATTACAGCAAAAAGTTGCAGTGTGAAGTGCTGTTGTTTTGATTCTGACCACTACATTTCACACCTTCCTCAATAAGTCAGCCAACAATTCTCTGTAACTGAGCGCACTCCTTCCACATTGGGCTGCTTTTATTTTGGTATTTCCACACCCTTGGTGCCATTTTGGCCATATCTGCAACTGCATTCACAACCCAATCAATCACCAGAAACAAATAACAACAATGTGTGTTATGTAGAAAAGTGTGTTAATGAAGCAACACTAATAGGATTGTAGGAGAGGAACTCATTCGAAGTGTGAAAAAAGGGGATAAAAACATTATAGGGAACAGTTTCAGAAACGTAGTGCGAGTCCAAGAAATAATTGAAGGGAAATTGGAAGGAAGACTCAGACGAAGGCCCATATATAATCATATACCGTATTTTTTCGGACCATAACATGCACCGGACCATAACACGCACCTAGGTTTTTGAGGAGGAAAACAAGGGGGGGATTTCCCTGGTTTTCCTCCTCTAAAAGGCTGGGAGGGGGGCGCTGGAGGGGGAGCGAAGGAGGCAGCGGGGGTTGGCGGGGAAGAACGAGCAGCATCCCTCCGCTGCCCTCGCTGAACCCGGCGGAGGTGGGGGGAGGCTGATACGGTATGTGAGGTGGGGCTTACCTGCCCCCCCAAATTTTATTCAAGTTGGAAGAGGGAGGGAGGGAAGGAAGGGGTGTGTGTGTGAGAGAAAGAGAGACAAGGAAGGGAGGGGTGAAAAAGAGAGAGAGAGGAAAAGAGAGGGAAGGAAGGAGGGAAGGAAGGGGTGAGAGAGGGAGAGGGAGAGAGAAGGAGGGAAGGAAGGGGTGAGAGAGAGAGAGAGAGAAAGGGAGGGAGAGGGAGGGAGGGAAGAGAGAGATAGAAGTAAAGAAGGATGGATAGGAGGGGTGAGAGAGAGAGAGAAAGAGAGGGGGGAAGGAAGGGTGGAAGCTGGGAGGGCCCCCTTCTGTCTCTACTCTCACCTCACTCACTGTCACAGAAGCAGCCCGAGAGCCAGTTTCCCGCTGCTGGGCGGCTCTGGTGCGGGGCTCTGGCTCTCGCATTCGCTCCATAACACGCAGCGAACTTCCACCTTCCGTTTTAGGAGGGGGAAAGTGCGTGTTATGGTCCGAAAAATACAGTAAAGTACTGTATATTAGGGAGGCTGGGAAGCAGGCAGAGATATACGTGGAGCTGAAAAGAATGGAGAGTTGTCAATGTTCAATAATGGGAAAGGAAATGAGAGTGATTCACCTAAAGTTACTTCCATAGGCTGGTTAAGCTTACAACTGGAGTCTTTCCCCAGCTCTCGCCATTATTCTATGAGAAGTTATCTGTACCACCACAATAAGCTGCAACATCAGTTAGTGTAAGACAAGTGGTTTAGAACTGCATGACTTGCTGCTAAATCTCCCTTTGTTTTGTGCTAGTTTGTGACTGGTTAAAAACAAACCCCCACAAAATTTTGCTATCTTAGTGGCAGAGATCAGCACGTACAACTTCTCCAACTCCTTATATCACCTTTTTTCTAAGCTAGTGTTCCTGGCTTCAGGTTTTGGTTCGCCTGCCCCACATCTCACACCCCAAAGGGAAACATCTCATCCCTTTCATATTGGCTTGGGTGCCATGCGCAAAAAAAGGCATTTCCTTTTGTCATTTGGTGCCTATTTTAGCAAGCACAAACAGGAAATTATGTCTTTTAGCTCCCCCACCCCACCCCGTTCTCCAGTTGTGTTGTTCTTTTGCTTCTTTAGCACGTTGAATACAATGGCATGAAGGAAATCTGTTTTGGTTCCATGCCCCAGCTTTGCTTTGATGTCGAACATGAAAAAGTTGTCCTTCAAAACTGTACGAAAAAGATGGAAAACAGCTCACAGCACTGGGATATGAAAGAGGTAAGTGCCAAGTTTGGCTCAAGGCTATATTAGCAAAAATAGCTTGATGGGTCAAGGCATCCAGAGGTTTGCAAACATTTCTATTTTTATGCCACAATCCTTTCATCGGCTGCATGTAAACTATGTGTCCCAAACTAGACAAAGGAATGCTGCGCAGATCAAAACTGGGATGGCGTTTTTCAACCTGATGTTTGAGTAGATATGAGCATATGCCCTCATCACAGGAGTGATAAGGTGTATGGCTTGACCACACCAACCAATCAGCAGTGAAACAGGCCAACGCACTACAAGCCACTGCAAATCCATTAAGAGCAATTCCTACATTTCTTTGGGACTCTGGCAATCATGCAGAAATACAATAAACAAGGTGCTTACGCTATTGTTTTATTGTATTGACCATTGTTTTATGCCACATGCTGTGCCCCGAGATCAGTTCATATATGATGGGATAGAAATGTCATAATTGAAAACAAAAGATAGTGATTTTACGTGACTGATAAATAGTGTTGATGATAAGCCTAACATTATTTGGTCTTTGTTCATGTGCAGAATGGAATGATTGTCCATTTTCTTTCCGGTAAGTGCATTGGGGTCATGAAGACAGACTTTTGTCTACAGAAATGTAACAAAGAGGCCAATCTGATGTGGCGATTTGATCATTCATACCATGTCGATGAGAGATGACTATGAAGACCTCCCTGAACCCCATTATTGCTTCATCCATTTGATTCCAAGGTGCAAGAAAAGGGGAGCTGAGTATGTTTTCTTGGAACAAAAAATGGACAACATAGCAGATGCCTAAGTCATGCATTCCCACCAAAATTTTACCATAGTGTTTTGGTATAGCAGTGAATGCCGGGTTGATTCCAGGAAACAGGAGATACAGAAGAGAAGAAATTACTTTTGTTTATGCTGCTTTCAGGTTGCACAGAATGCTTCACTAGGCAATATGGAAAGATATCATAAAGACCAGCTACACAGATGCAAGATACTGAGATATTTTTCTTTCAATGAATCTTATGGAACAAACTGCCAGAAGGCACATGTTTAATTTAGTATGTTGTATAATTTATGAAAAGTAGGTTAAAACTATTCTTCTTGAAACTGGAAAAAATATTTTCTGGAGAGCACCAGTAGGACTCAAGTGGAGGCCTCACGAGCTAAACAAACATTCCTGATCAATATATTGAAAATTACTGCCAAAGGTTCCTTAAATGAACATCTAAAAACAATTCTGTATATAAAAACAATTAAAACAATTCCAACGCAGATGTATAACAGGACAAAGGTATGTACTTAAAAGGCTTGTTGAGAGAGGAAGATCTTCAGCAGATGGTGAAAGACTAGAGACAGTGCTTATGTAATGTTTTACAGGAAGACATTCCAAAGGTTGGGGGCCCCCCACACTCAAAGCCCAATTTCTATAAGGAATGGAAGAGACCACCTGAAAAAAAATGCCCCAATGAATTTTCTCATGTTAGTCTTTGTTTGCCACTGAGCCCAAGGAACACAGTGGGAGAAATCATGTCCAAATACTTAGATGTGGGAAGATTGTGGTCGTAGCTTTGCCAGGTCAATGTCAAACACCAAAGCCAAATGTCTGGGAAGGTTTTTATGCTGATGTAAAACTAAATTAATTCAAATGCATAAGATGATTTCAGATTTAAGCATATATTGTTGTGTGTGGCAAATAGGTCCCCACTTACTCCATAATGGGAGTTCAAGAGAACCTGCAGAATGCTTGTACTGTTCACATCATGGATTGCATATAGTCTTTGGTTAATTTATCAAAAGTAAAGCCCTATTTTTGCAGGCGAAGATGACAAAACTGACTCAACCAGTGAATGGGAGGGGCGAAACCAATGAGACAAAATACGCTCCTGCTTTGTTTGGTATGGAAAAGAACCAAGGACACAGCACGGCTACTTTTCTTTATTAAGGAAAATACAGTGAGCAAGGAAAACTCGGCTTTCCTGAGTGGAAATTCTACATTTGGGTGATCTTTCACGATCTGTGTGGGGCTGGCAAACAGAACTGCTGAACGAAGTTTGGCTTAACTTGGCAGGCTGACAAATCCTCCTCTGAAAAGAACTTTCAATTTTGGTAGCATAGTGACAGAATTTAACTGGTTCAGATCACTGAATATATCAACGTATTTTATGGACTTCTAAAATGTTTTCTCAAAAATGTACCAACATCTGAAGTCTGCGGTACTGCAATCTTTAGCTTTGGAACTTCTTAGATTAAGAACCCTGTAGAGATTCAGAGAGAATTTGCTCGTCAGCTTGGGAAGTGAGAGCTAATCAAAGTGAAAAATCCATCTTTTCTGGGCAGGCTTCTATGCTTTTGCACAGCAGGCCAAAATGTATCTGGTCAGTCTAACTACACATCTAACTACATGGGGAAAGCCTGGTCCCACGCATGACAGTTTAGATGAGATTCCCAAGCTTGCTTCACTTTTACTGCCAACACAGCAAGCAGAAAATCAAAGTAGGTACTAAATAGTTCTGCCACTATGATATTCAAGGGTCAAATAGTGCAACAACTATTCTGATGAACAAGATCCTTAATTTTATAGCTGGAGCAGAATGTATGATGTTTTGTAAAACCTCATTTTCTACACAAATCCATCACATTAAAGCAGAAATATTAAAACAATTGAAGAATAGCAAGTTAAAGTTCATTTAAAATGCAAAATAAATATTTTTTTACTTTTCAAACGTACAGTATTTGTACTTTAAAAGTATATCAGTCTACAAACTTTCAGTGCCACCTATTGGCCACCAGAAGCAACTGCTGTTAACAAATGGAATTAACAGCAAAGAAACATATTTGATTGATGACAAGTTGTTGGTCAGAAAGGAGATCTCAAAGTCTTACAAATGCACAATGTCATTCTGCGTGATTGCAAGTTAATAGATTGCTTGATTCTAAAGATTCTTCTAACTCCGCTACTGGATTATTAGTGAAAAACAGTAAAAATGAAATCAGTGTGTGCCTGTCCACAGCTCCAAGATTAGGAATTTAAATATTAAATTGTAAGCCTGAAGGATTTACAGTTGTGTGGACAGGACATCTAATAATTTAAAACCTGATATTTAGGTGCACTTATAGGAATTCAGGAAAAACAGATTGAAGTGGAAGTCATCAGGGTAGATATTTTTCAACTCAGAAAGTGTCACCAAAATCTCACATCCTGAAATTGCAAGCCCAACTGAAAAGTCCACTCACAAATCAAGTAAGGCAGTGATGAGGATTATAGATACAAATATAAGAAGGAGCAGTAACTGGATCTCTCTCTAGGGAGACTAGCTGATGTGGCATATATAAGAACTAACAGTTTACATAAGTTTAAACACAATTAAGTCAAGCCAACTGAAAACAGGTACGGGGAACCTGTGGCCCTCAGATGTTGATGGATTACAATTCCCATCAGCCCTAGCAAGTGTGACCAATGGCCAAAGATGATGGGAGTTGTAGTTCAGCAACACCTGAAGAGCCGCAGGTTCCCCACACCCGCTGTACAGAAAGATTTGGCTCCATATTTGAAAATACCAGGTCTGGTGTTAAATTTTTTTACAGCAACCCACTAAGGAAAATAGAAATGTCATTGTAAGCTATTCAGTTTGGCAAGACAAGAGAGTTTAGCATGATGCAGCTTTGCAGAAAACAAAAGATCATCAAGACAATTGGTATAAGCTTGACTTTAACAAATTTGGCCTCTAATACAGAACCCCTCTCTTTTTTTAAAAAAAGCAGCATAGTCTTCTTGCTCATATTATAGGATCTAGCCATTCGATCTGTACACCACATAGAATAATCCATTGTCCGAGAAGTGCGACAAGCACTTCTAACACTTTCATGTACTGTGGACTGTCACCATTTTCAATCTCACATGTGGAAGATTACTCCATGTATTTAAATATATTAAGAACTTATGCACACAAATACATGAAATTTTTTGACACATCAGTTCTTTTTCTCGAGCTGTTGATGAAGCTGATGAGAAAGAGCAAGTTGCTATGCAGAGTCTCTTCAGAACAGGTGTGCTTACATCTTTCTGCCCAAATTTTCCAGGAACAGCAAAGTTCATCAAACGATCATCAGCATTTAACCAGTTCTTTGTTTGCTGGTGGTGCAGAGACTTCTTCGCCACACATAAACTGTTCCTAAAATAGATATTAAAAAATAGGTGTCATATATTTTCTCAGCAGTCACTGGCACCCTCGACTAAAATTCATGCTGAATTTGTGGTCTCCCAAAATGATTACAATTATATTTTGCAAGCAAATTATTTCGCCAAGTGCATGGATGTCTCAGAAGGTGAAAACTAAAAATAATGGGTGATAACAAGTGTCACACGAGTCTCATGCCATTAGACTTCCTCTTCCTCTACTTCCCACTGTAGCCCCCTATTCACAAAATCTCCCAACCCGTTAGAGCAGATTTTGGGTGTGCATGGGAAACTGCCGAGATGAGGAAAGAAAGGGAAAGCCCTGTAGGCTAAAGGGTAAAATCAGTTCTGATGGCTGGTGAACACATTCAGATGTCTCCAGATGACTCCAGATGTCAGGATCCTAGGGCTTCCATACATTTGTGATTTCAAAGGCAGAATTGATGTTTGGGGGGGATTTCTGAAAGGTACCGCTTTTTCCCGGATCATGGCAAGTGAATTGGGGGTGGGGTTACATTTTTTTTGGTGTTTTTGTGGGGGGGAAATAAGCTGAACAACTTTGGGTCTTCCTTTAAAAAGTTCAACAGCTTTCAGGGTGTCCTGGTTTTTACTTTTTGAAATATGGCAACCCTATTAGATCTAGACCAGCTTAATTACACTTAGTTCCCACTGAAATTAACGGGATTTAAATGAGAACAGCAGTCTAAAACAGGGTGATTTAAATCAAATCGATTGAAATCATGATTTAAATCTCTAGTCAGTACGACTTGATTTAAATCATTATTTTTTTACAGAAAAACATTCCTGCTGGTATAATCTTAATATTTACAACCAGATGAAGGTTTCATTTTTGGAATAATAAATTTTCAGAGTAGTTTTTACAGTTATATCAAAAATTACTGATTTGGTTATACTATTAGAAATGCATAGACAGATAATTATGAAATTATTGTGAGGTTTAATAAGGTAGCTGTTTATATTTGGACAACTTTTCTGCTGTACTTTATTGGAAGGAGAAAAAAATCATTTCCTTAACAATTTAAACAACTTATTTAACTAAAACGATAACATTATAGCATATGTATATCCATGTTTGTTAACTGATGTTGTTAAACATTTTTTTTTAAAAAAAAACAACTTAGACTGAGTTTCAGCACACATGAAAAACTTAAAACAAATCCTTATTTCTTGATGAATAGCCTTTGGACTATAATGTAACTTAAATAGAAAAATATCTTTAGAAAGATTTTTCCCTCCAAAAGCATTTTATTTTAAAAAATCCGGCTCCCTCGGCCTATAGAGCAAGATGAGCGCCGCAACCCCAGAGTTGGACACGACTGGACCTGATGGTCAGGGGTCCCTTTACCTTTACCTTTATAGCACAGTTTACTATAATTCTCCAATACTTTACATTAAGAACAAGAATAAATTCATACAGAAGTAAATAGGGAAAGGCCGTAGCTCACTGGTAGAGCTTCAACCTCTGGCATCTCCAGGAAGGGTTGGCAGAGACTCGCATCAAAAATTCAGGAGTGCCACTGCCAGCCACTAGATGGGTCACTGGTTCACCCATCTAGCCAGAGCTAGATGGGCCACAGGATTCGGCTCAGGATAAGGCAGCTTCTTATGTACACATTTATGAGGACAAGCACCTCAGGTTCCCCAGCCGATTTCTCACCTTATCGTAGATGACTTTTACTATGAGTGAGCAGCTTGGACAGGTGGCTACATCTTCACCATTCTCCAGATCCTCCTGCAATGACACACAAGTCTATCATCGCCTGGACAGGGCAAAGCAGTAACCAGTCATTCTTGAAGGAGACGAGCACTTCCTTGTTTGTGCTAAGAGTATCAGCACAATTCAACCCTCTTGTCAAAGGCTAGTTAGATCCAAGAGGCAGAGTAGAGAGCCATGTAGAAGAAAATGAAGGGTAGAAGCAGGAGTAACACTCTCAGAGGAAACAGCCCCGTCAATAATGCCAGATCCAAACCTTCTCCCTATGGACCATGTATGAAGGCACTTCTGAATTCAGAATATAGTACACGCGTGCGCACCCCACTCCGCTTACCCGCGTGATGAGGAACCGGTCCCCGCAGGGACACGGGTAGCTGTAGGTCTCCGTCTCCTCATCGAACTCGAAGTCCTCGATCTCCACTTCGTCGTGGAAAACAGACATGCCCCAGACCGGATCTACCGTCTCTCCGATGACCAGCTTTCTACTAACGCCGACCGGGTGCCGCTGGAAACAGGAAAAAAAAAACTACACGCCGCCATCTTTGTCCCGGGTTGACGCCACACAGGCTCGCTGCACCAATCGGCTGTCAGGAAGAAGAAGAAGAAAAGCGAACGACGTCACTCTCGCGATGTCTTGGAAACCAATCGTAGATCGTTTGCACCCTAGAGCAACACATGTTCAGAAGGAAAAGGAAAAAACCTATATCGGCTGCACGTGAGTTCGAAGCACCCGGTTAGTGTTTCCGCCTAGTTTCCTGTGAGAGCGGAGTAACGTCGCTCTGTCCCTCGGCGTATCTATGGTGAAGCCCTTCTACGCTTTCTTAAAGAGCGGGAAAGCGAGTTCCGATACTGGGCCGGAAGTGCCGAAATCATTGCGGCGGACTTTGGAAGCAAGATGCCGTTGCTCCGCTTGTTGTGCCGGAGAGGAAGTGGCGGTGCGGGGGCCGGTTGCTCGTGACTGGGCCTATTAGGCTGAGGCCTTCGCTAGGCCCGGCGGAGCGTCCCGAGGAGTCTGCGGGCGGAGCCTCCCTTCGCGGGTGAGTCTGAAAAAGGACCCGCAGGAGTAATGAGGTTGTGGCGACCCGCGCCCTGTCACGCCGGAGCGAAGCCCCTTCAGGGGAACTTTTACTGGGCTTACTTTGGATGTGTTTATTTATTTTATCGCATTTATATGGCACCATTTTTTTTAATCCGAGGAGCTCGAGGTGGCGTACATGAGTCTCCCCGCCCCATAACCAGCCCCTACAACAACCCCGTGAGGTAGGATAGAGCGAGGGAGTGAATTATTGGCCCAAGGTCACCCAGGAAGCTTGGTAGCCGAGTCAGAGTGTAAACCTGAAGGAGTGTCTCCACCCCCATCGTCTAGCCCAGGCACTGAGGTCCAGCTCCGAGGACCTTCTGGCAGTTTCTCTTACTGCAGGAACAGGGAAACAGGCAGAGGGCCTTCTCGGTAGTGGCGCCTGCCCTGTGGAACACCCTCCTATCAGATGTCAAGGAGACAAACAGACTTTTAGAAGACATCTGAAGGCAGCCTTGTATTGGGAAGTTTTTAATGTTTGTTGTTTTATTATGTTTTCATATGTTCTGGAAGCCGCCCAGAATGGCTGGGGAAACCCAGTCACATGGGCGTGGGTATAAATAATAAGACAGTAATAATAATAAATTATCTGTTTGTCTGGAGGGGCAATGGAAGACATCTGAAGGCAGCCCTGTATCGGGAAGCTTTTTTAAAAAGTTTGTTGTCTCGCTGTGTTTTTATATTATGTTGGAAGCTGCCCAGAAGGATTGCGGCAACTCAGTTGGATGGGTGGAGTATAAGCAGTGCTCCCCCCCCCCCAGGAAAATACAGTCATACTCGTACCATACTCTGTTTCAGTGTATCTGAAGAAGTCTGCATGCACATGAAAGCTCATACCAAAATAAAAACTTAGTTGGTCTTTAAGGTGCTACTGAAGGAATTTTTTAATTTTGTTTCGACTCAGACCAACACAACTACCTACCTGTAACTCGTACCATAGTTTGTGAACGTTCTAAAACGTTTTGGCTCCTGAACTCTGCAAACCCGGAAATGACTGTTCTGGTTTGCAAACTATTTTTGGAATCCAAACGTCCGACAGGGCTTCAGTGGCTTCCTATTGGCTGCAGGAGTTTCCTGCAGCCAATCAGAAGCCGCACATTGGTTTCCAAATGTTTTGGAAGTTGAACGGACTTATGGAACGGATTCCGTTCAGCTTCCAAGATAAGACTGTAGGTGCACCGGTACTCACCATGAAGTTACAGTAAGTGCCACACTTTTTAACAACAACAAAGAGAGCTGCCGTAACCTTGAGTACCCTCTGAAAAAAAGCACTGAGTATAAGTAATAAATTAATTAGAATTAGAACCCTGGTCTCTCCCAGGTCCCAGACAAACACTAACCACTACACTGCCACTGGCTTTTTCAGACAAAGCTTTCCTCCCCCCCCTGCTCCCCCACACTGACACAAGAAGAACCTTGCTGTGTCAATCTGTAGGTCCATCCATCCGTCTGTTTGTTTGTTTACATAGTTTTTTACCCCTTTTCCTCCATCCCCAATTTATCCTCACAACAACCCTGTGAGGTTGGCTAGGCAGAAAGATAGTTTATGAAGGGGATGGCTGAGTGGGGATTTGAACCTGGTTCTAAGCACTCCATACTGGCTCTCCCATCTACTCCATCATTCTTCTTGCCACAGTAGCCAATCAGATCCTGAAGGCAATTGGTGCCCCCCTTCTGGCTACTCCTGCCGAAGCTGGTATTTATTGGCATTCTTTGTGGTTATTGCTGGGTTTTCCATATACCCCACTCCCTGTTCAAAAAGCACTTTGTGTTTGTAAAGTATGGCATTGTGAATAGCTTTTATTGTGTTCGCCTTCAGGAAAACTTTGAGGGATGAGCCAGTATTGGATGAAGAGCCTCTTTTTTATCTCTTAGTAAGAGTGATTTGTCCTCCAGTGGGCTGTAAACTGAAAATTGGAACTGCAGGTTGGTTAAGTTTAAGCAGCTCTTGCCTACATTTCAGCCTGATAGCAGATCATTTTCAGTGTCTTGTCAGTCATAGTTGTTAATGAGCCATTTCAGGTGATAAAATTAGTCCAGACATAAGAGATACATGAGTGTTGTGGTATCTGAAATAAGGTGCATCTGTGCAGTTCAAAGTTTGGTGTTGTGGCTGCACTCATTCTCTCTCTCTCTCTCTCTCTTTCGTGTGTATAAACTCAGGGATATACTTCTGAGTAGACGTACATAGGATTGGGGTGCAAAATAGCTTTGTGGAATGTAGCCTGAAAAATAAACTAACTGAGCACACACAACATAGAATCAGAACATTATTATTTTTAAAAAATAAACACGGCTCACCTAGTCAGTTGTAGTTCTCAAATGCATCTGTACCAGAAAGGTTCTGACTGTCTCTGGAAAAATGTTTAGGCTCTGATCATATCTTACCTTGACATCTGGCAGGTTTATTTTCCAATATATTTCTTTCCCATTATTTAAAATAGGCATCTCAAGTGACTTCATTTGGCAAACTCTCTTCTTGCATCTGTCATATTTTGATGCAAACAAGTAGGGCTTTGCAGAACTGAAAATAATACAAAAGATGGCTGTCTGCAACACTGTCATTGAGATGTGTTACTTTCAGCCTGCAATCCTGTACAAATATCTTTATGAGTAAGCCCCATTGAAATTAGTGGGGGTCTATTCTGAGTAAAGATACTTAGCGTTGAGCAGTATGTACACTACATTCCCACAAGTGAAACAAATATTTTTCTATGTATGTGTCCATAGTACATTGTTCATTTGCTTTCTCTGATTCCCAGGACAGATATAGTGCTCACAATATGCTATCTATGGTTAGGAAATTTTTAGCATGTATTGGAATCATTAGTATCTTATCCCTTCTTTTGCATGGGTTTGCCCCCCCCTTCCTTTTTCAGACTCCGTGATGCATCACTGTTCAAGATAACCATGCTCAGACCACAGTTGGTATAGTTGTAATGTTGCACCAAGGAAAGGAAGATTTATACATGAGATGAAAGGAGGGTGGTGAGGCAAGAAATATATGGGTCCCAATCAGCTCCATTGTTGCAGTCATGATTTTGAGATTAACAGCATTACATCAGTATTGAGCCTGAGCACAGATGTTGGATTATTCTTTGACAGTGCAGTCCTATACATGTATCTACATAGGAGTAAGTCTTATTGAGCTCAATGGAATTTAGAATTGTAGAATCATAGAGTTGAAAGGAACCCTGGTAATTATCTAGTACAACCTCCTGCAATGCAGGAATATGCAGTTGTTCCTTGGGGATTGAACCTGCAACTTTGGTGTTATCAGCACCATACTCTAACCAACTGAGCAATCCTCTCGAGAAAATGTATATGGAACTGCAACTTGAGTTACCTATTAGTTGAAACTAGTTTCACATACTGTATCTTAAAATCCAGGAAGAAGAATAGGATTCTGTTCAGCGTTTATCTTAGAAAATAAACACTGTTTTATATGATCTACCCATCATTCTTGTAAATGCATAGCAAGATTGTAATTATTTTAGCTAACTTGCAGAGCCAGTATCTTTTGTCCTTGCTTACTTAATTTAGCAATTTAGCAACCACATGTGCCCAGAAGTGGTGATAAATGTATACCCTGTTTCTCATATTTTAAGACATACCCATAAAATAAGCCATAGCAGGATTTTTAAGCATTCAAGGAATATAAGCCATACCCCGAAAATAAGACATAGTGATAGGAGCAGCAGCAATGCCGGCTGCGGCAGGAGGAGGAGGAAAAAAATAAGACATCCCTTGAAAATAAGCCATAGTGTGTTTTTTTGAGGAAAAAATAAATATAAGACATGTCTTATAATATGAGAAACACGGTATGCATCCCCACCTGTGTTTGAATATATCTGTAACAAAGTGTTGTGAAAGCTGCCAGCATTCATGAAAGAGATAGAGGAAAATGTGGGGGAGAACCGGACAGGTTTGTTTGTTTTATTAGCCAAATGTGTTTACATTATAAGAGAGCTCTGGAGATTTGATGACTTAAGGAGACAAGGAGTCAACCACTAAGCTATTCCCAATGACATAATGACTCTAATACATGTGTATATGAAAGTTCACAGGAATGGATCTAAATCATACAGAAGAGAAACCTCGTCTTGGTTCTTGAAGTGGCTGGTTGTTCTAAACTGCCTCCTTAATGTCATGGAAAGAAACATTTGGGATTTTGGGTGGTTATTGCTTCTTAAAGTAAGAGAGGTTAGCCACCAGCAGATGTCACTAGTTGACACAAAAAGTGTTGCACAGCATGTTGCAGCTGTAAAGGCCTATACAAACGATTGCTGTGCACGTAACACACTTGAAAATAGACTACAAAAAGAGTGGAATATTAAATGCAGTAGTTGTGTCTGTGTTATAAAGCTGTGAGTTGGAACACTATACAAATGTTGTGATCTTAAGCATGTTGGCTTTGCACTAAGTGCTATTGAACTTAGTGGAACTTTTCGAAAAGTGAAGAGGATTGAGTCCTTAACATCTGAGGGCTCGTTTTGAGGAAGGCTGCACCAAAAACACCATAAATGAGCATTTCTCATGAATGCTCTTCCTCAGATAATTTTGCAAGGTAGAAACCATAATGACCTTTAAACAAATCTTGAAAGGATCTTCACTGGCTGGATCCCAGTACATTTCTAAGCACAATTCAAAGTGTTGATACTGACCTTAAAATCCCTAAATGGCCTTGGCTCAGTATATCTGAAGGAATGTCTCCACCCCTGTCATTCAGTCTGGACACAGGTCCACTTCCAAGGGTTTTCTGGCAGTTCCCTCACTTGCGGAAAGTAAAGTTACCAGGAACCAGGCAGAGGGCCTTCTTTGCGGTAGCACCCTCCCTGTGGAATGCCCTCCCATCAAATGTCAAGGAGATAAAGAACTACTGTACAGAACTTTTAGAAGACATCAGAAGGCAGCCCTTTTTAGGGAAGTTTTTAATGTTTGACATTTTATCATTTTACTGGAGGCCACCCAGAGTGGCCAGATGGGTGGGGTTGAAATAGGATAGTAACAGTAATAGTAATAATGACGTATAATCTTTAAAAATGAAAATGAAAAATTGAGTTCTCCATTAATACCTGTGCTATGAATCCTCAAGGAGTCGGATTTTGTTTTAGTAAGAGGTGGACTACTGGGCTTGATTCATCTCCATGTGGTAGTTCTTGTGTGCTTTTCTATTGAATTAGCCCCATCTGCTCTGGGGGTGACTCTGAAAACACACTGGATTTAGCGTGCATCGCTCAGTGTTTTATGATGAAAGCACATGCACTACATATGTATTTTCATGTGTGAAATCTTCTTTGTGCCGAGAACCCATATCAGAGCAACATGATGCTTGCTAAACAACTCTTTATACCAGTTGTGGGAACCTGGAGACCAGGTGATGCATTTGGGCCCCCCTCCCCAATTTCACAGCCCTCTGGGGGTTGTGGCACAGAGATGGAGAGATGGGGTTGCATTGAAGTTATGTTAGCCTAAGATGTTCGACTTAATGTTTTTTAAAAATATTTAAATAAAAGGATAGTCGCCATTCAGGAGCCTCCACCTCCTCAGCAAGGGTGACACGAAGCAGTGGTTGCCAGCATTTAATTGGGTTTGCCTCTGTGTTCAAGAATATTCAGTGGTATCACTCCTTGGCCTTTCCCCTCCCAGTTCTTGTGCTCCATTGCGCGTACACAGACTGGCTTGTTGTACATCAACACACTCCCTAGAGGCTTTTGTTAACTTGGAGACACACACATAGTGATGAGAAGAATCTTGTCCCCTGGCTAGGTCTTTGACTGAAGCAGCTGTAGTCTAAGAGATGTGTTTATGATGTGAGTGCCTGTTTCATGGAAAGTTTCTGTGATGTCAGCACTTGTCCAGGAATGAACTCATTTCATTTAGATCACCAAGCCAGCAGCATACTTTTTGTGATCAAGGTAACTCCTTTTTTAAATATATGGAAAATATGTTATTTTTTCTCTCCTTAGAGTTGTACAGGTCTGCTGTTTGACACTATTGTCAATACTTGCTACTTGAACAAGTATTTTTAGAAACTGAAAAATCAAGCGTTTAAAAAAACTGTTAAAGAAAACTACAATGGTTAACTGTGCCATTTTTTTTAAATTGCAGGTGCTTATAAGACTAGAGAACACTATGGTCTGTGCTGCTGTTTTTGCTATTCCTGCATTGCTAAGAAGTACTGCTGGAGTTCTTCCCATTTGTTCTTCTGTCTTACATCTGAAACATGCGGCGCTATGTTATTGCACAGTAAATGGGTAAGATACTTGTGTCCTCTAAATACTAAAATACATGTGGAGAGAAATGGAAATATCCCCATAATACATTTACTACATTTCTTTAAATTTATATGTCACTTTTAATTTCAAAAAGCCCTGAGGGGTTTGCAAATCACACTGTCATTTACATAGCAGAGCAAAATAAAACCATAAAAACATATTCACCCTTAAAACAGCAGCATATGGGAAACAATCCCATGGAGTCTTCTACAAGCCAGTTTTTCCAGAACCTAATTGGTGACAACCTCAAGAAAGCTTGAAGGGATACATTTTTAACACCCAGTGAAACCGGAGTAAATATTATGACTTATGGCTTGGTACGTTTCACAGAGGATGCTGCAGCCAAGAAGGCCCTCAACTGAGTCGTCACCCCTCGGGGCTCAGCTGGCAGTGGCACCCCAGGAGGGTTTTCCTCCAGAGATCTCGGTGGCTGGGCTGGCACATGGCAGGGGATGAATATTTGGGTCATTTAGGGCTTTAAAAGCTCATGGCAACAAAATGGGTTTAAAGGTGAACAGGCAGGGAGTGCAGATTGTGGAGAACAGGTGTTCCGATGACTCTGAAATGGCATGCTGCTCAGTAATCGATTGGCAGCCTTCGACACCAGTTGCCGTTTCCAAGCCATTTTCAAAGGCAGCCATGTGTAGAGCACATTGCTGTAATCCAGGCTCGAGGTTATCAGGGCATGGATCACCATAACAAGGTCCAGGAATGGTCGTGGCTGCTGAATCACCTGCAACTCAAAAAAGTGTATTTGGAACTTCAAAGATGGATCTCAGAGTATGCACTCTTGCTTCAGGCAACCCCATAACAGTTTGTCCAACCACCTCCTAGATTCAGGAGCGGCCCACCAGCAGTACCTCCTCTGTCTTGTCAGGAGTCCGCCCTCAGTCATCCCATTATTGTTTCCGGGTACTCATTAAGTATTTTCATAACCTGATTCTGATTGAATGAAGTTAAACTGTACGGCTGGGTGTTGTCAGCATACTGATGGCACCTTGCTCCAAATCCCTGGATAAAGTCTCCCATCATCTTCATACAGATGTTGAAGATTAGAAAATCTTATGGATGATAAGTCTATGAACCGTGATAACTAAATGGAAGCTCAATATTCAGAAGTTCTATACCTCTGAATGTTGGACCCTAGGCACAAAATGCCCATTGCCTATATATTTGTTGACTTCCAAAGGCATAATGATGGTTACTGTTGGAAATAGTGCTGGATTTGACGGACTTTGTCTCTTCTGGCAGCTCGGTCTGTTCTTGGCCTTAGAATTTTGCTCTTAGTGACTAGCGACAACTGAATCTTAACTTTAAACAGGTCTTCAATGAGCTTTTTTATTTAAGCTATAGAGTAAAATTGGGTAATGATGGGTCTTAATTTGTCTTTTATTCGAAGCAACATGAAGTCAAAAAGAAAGCCAGATCATCTGGAGAGAACAGCACATGACTTTCGGCAGGAGGTTGGTATCATACAGCCATGTGGCAAGGAACTTGGATAGGTTTGATGGAGACTTGGCCCTTCTCTCTGCGATTCCATTTTGTTTATCATCTTTTTGTGATTACACGGTTTCAAGATGGCTTATTTCTAACAAGCAGTAGTCAACATTAACACAGTTTGTCACATCAGACAAAGCGACAAGCTGCGGTTAAGGGAAAACGGAAGCAAAAACTCCCAGACTCCTCATGACTATGCTGGAGGAGTATGAAGGGAAATAAGGGACAGTCCTATTCTGCTTCTTAGCTCTAGCTTAAACCTGTTTCCCATAGCAACTTTGCATGCAGGATCTAGTCATGGCTATAATATTTTTGTCCGCAGATTAGGTCACAGGTTAATGTGAACAGGGTAAGGCTAGTCATTTCCTACCCTGGGGCTTCACTGGGGCTAGCATGAAAGCCGTAAATGATTTAACTAGCGTGACTGTTCTTTCGTTGCTGTTGTTTGACATTGTCTGTTAAAGTTATATTAAAAAAAAGTGTGTTAGCTTTTAACTGGCAAATGTCCTGTTGTTTTACTGGACAGTAGACATGTTCAAATATTTTTTTAGGGAGAAATTCATTTCCTGCCATGTGTTTTAAATTAAAATGTAGCTTGGTTACATTTCATTTGTTAGACGCCAATCCTGCTGGATGGGAAATGACAGAGTCTTAGCTGAAATTTGATGAGATTATGGTATTGTTGGTTTTTTGTTTTGTTTTGTTTTTTAAATCTCTGTACTTTTGGACCTGCACGAGTCATCTGAAGAACCTGGCTTTTCAGAATATTAAAATATCTGTAGTGAACACAATAATTCCAAATAGTAGTTTAGAGTGTGCAGGCTGTAAAAGTCAGGAAAACGCAGCAGAGTTAAGGAGTGATCTAGACTGGGGCCTTTGGAGAGCCCCGTGGTGTAGTGGTTAGTGTTCGACTAAGACTTGGGTTTAAAGCCCCATTCAGCAATGAAGCTTCCTGGCTGACCTTGGATCAGTCACTGGACCAGTTTGCACACAAATTTAAACCATAGTTATGGTTTAATGAACACAAGTGTTTTGCTTTACCACTTCTCCTGACTGTGTCACATGGGGGAAGAAACAAAGTGGAGTCAAGCAAACCTAGGCTTGTCAGGGCTTGTGGTTGGTGCAAGAGCCTAGGCTCAGACATTACTAGACTCTGGTTTGTTTAAGTGACACAATCAGGAGCAACAATGGAGCAAAGCCTGATGGTTTGATGTTACATGAAAAATAGCTGAGCATTTCTCAGCCTAAGCTACTGTACTTCATTGTGTTGCTATGAAGTTAAAATGGGAGAGAGGGGAACTGCCCAGAACTTATTGGAGGAAGGCAGAGGGTCTTCTCAGTAGTGGCACCCGCCCTGTGGAACACCCTCCCATCAGATGTCAAGGAAATAAACAACTAGCTGACATTTGGGAGACATCTGAAGGCAGCCCTGTTTAGGGAAGTTTTTAATGTTTGATGTTTTATTGTGTTTTTAATATTTTGTTGGGAGCCGCCCAGAGTGGCTGGGGATCCTCAGCCAGATAGGTGGGGCATAAATAAAAAAATTGTTATTATTATAAATAAAGTTAAACTAAATTCCCACTATTATTACCGATTTGACCATCAACAAACTTGGTTTCCTATCCATAGAAGAGCACAGTGATGCTGAGATCTTAAAATTGATACAGGACCCCCCCCCCCCCCCGGGTTATGAGAGTTAGCCAGAGAAAGGCATCAGAATGAAATTCCTAATCCTTGGGAATAAAAGAACTGCAAGGATACAATCCTAAACGCTTCCTGGGTAATAAGACCACTGTACATAGACTTACTTCTGCATAAACATGCTGAGGGTTGTTCTGTAGATGTCTGAGTCATTGTAGAACCGGGGGGGGGGGGGGGTGGATTGAGACTCCTAGTTGCCTCATTTCAATATTGGTAATAGATGACTGGAAGGAGGTTTCGGCATGTGGGATATTCTCACTATTGAAAATATTGGGATTCTTTTTTGAAACAGTAGTGGTGGTGTATTGGTAACAGTGATTTTTGTATTTTAGATCATTTCCAAAGCAAAAGTGTGTGGAATCACCAGCGAATCTGAAACAGTTAAACGGCTTCGCCTGGCAGTCACAGATAAAGAATTTACTTTTAAAGCAGGACAATGGTAAAGTTCCTTCTTCTGGATTTATTAAACAAGAGGGGAAACTTTTGAGGGCAAGCCTAATTTTTCGAGACATTTTTGCAAATTAATCCAAGCAGTCAGCTTCTGTGGTATTCACAGAGACATGGGTTTTTCCTCTTCTCAGTTTTCTATGAAACAGCTGGTAAAAGTGGTTTGGGAATTTGTCCAAATTTTATCTGTATGGAAAACATGGCCCTGCTCATCAAATAGAATAAACCTCAATTATAACTCTTTTTGCATCACCCCAATTTGTTGCTTTGTGCTACATTTTCCCCCGAGAGAGCTGTATCTTAAGAATTCCAAAAGCACACTTCACATATAAATCTCCTGGGCGACAGAGTGCTTTCTGTGCGTGTTGCAAATGATTTTAGTTAATATCACCACGTGTTGCAGGAAAAACCTCTTTTGAAGACTTTCAAAAGCAGGTTGCATTACAGCATGTGGGAAGCCACTGTTCAAAAAATGAGAAAGTCAGCAGTTTCACAGGGAATGCCCTGTGCATGTCTCATAGAATCATAGAGTTGGAAGGCACCCAAGGGTCATCTAGTCTATCCCCCCACAATGCAGGGATCTCAGCTAAAGCATCCATGACACATGGCCATCCAACCTCTGCTTAGAAACCTCCAAGGAAGGAGAGCCCACAACCTTCTGAGGGAGATTGTCCTACTGCCAAACAGCTCTTACTGTCAGAAAGATTTTCCAAATGTTTAGTCGGAATCTACTTTCTTGTAACTTGAATCCATTGGTTTGTGTCCTACCCTCCAGAACAAGAGAAAACAAGCATGTTCCTTCTTCCATGTGACAGCCCTTAAGCTATTTGAAGGTGGCTATCATAACTCTATTTAGTCTCCTCTTTCCTAGACTAAACATACCCGGCTCCCTCAACCGTTCCTCATAAGGCTTAGTTTCCAGACCCTTGATCACCTTAGTTACCCTTTTCTGCACACATTCCAGCTTGTCAACATCCTTTTAAAATTGTGGTGCCCAGAGTTGGACACAGTATTCCAGGGGTGGTCTGACCAATACTTTGGATCCTGGCTACAGAGTTGGATCTAAACATATACTTCTGCACAGGGTTTTACACACTTTGCGCACTAGAGCATTGTGCAAGAGAAGTGAAACTGAATCCAAATACATTAGTCCACATTTATAAGAACTTCCAAAACTTCGTGTTCAAGTGGAAGCATACGAACCATCCTGGACTCTTACTGTAGTTTTGTGCAAGCTGTTTTGAAAAATCTTGTTAGAAAAGGACTAATGATTATTTTCCTTCTGCTCACATTTCCTCGGATCCAATTCACAATTTTGGTCTCCTTATTGCCCAGTGCACATTAGAATTAGATGTTTGTGGTGTATTGTGCAATGTTTTCAGGATCTGTGAGTTTTTTTCTCTAGACAATTCATTTGACACTTTGTAGGCTGAATTGGATTCTGCGCTTGTCAGGTTGAGGAGTTCCTTCTCCCCCCCCCGCCCCATTTTACTTTATTTTTGTTGCTCCATCTGGCGAACAAGTTTCATAGGAATCGAACTTTATCTGTTAGGATGCTAATAGCATGAGCAACTAGTTCAATGTTAATTTTGCAGCCTTTTACATTTAGAACAAGAAAACAAGATGTTGATTGCAATAATTCATGTTTGTGGAGCAATTTGCAGCAGCCTTTGCACATGTGCACAGATGCATACTAAATTTGTGCTTGCTGGTTCTTGGAAAAACATTTACCCTTCAAAAATGTTTTGGTAATTATCATACTGAAAACTGGATTCTGTAATTATAATTACTCTTTTCATTATCTTCCTTTTAAAGTATTCTAATTCTGTTTGGCATGCTAACTTTCTGCCAGTGCAGCCCGTAAGTGTGATTGTGTTCTAATGAGAGATACTAAGAACTAGGCCACGAGAGAAAAGGTTAATCGGCCTACTTTTGTAATGAAGTGGCAGGGTTTCTCTTCGTAATGCAAACATGCACAACTCCTTTGCATAATATAAAAGTCACATAGCCGCTTCCAAGGAGCTAATATTTTGTTCAAGATATGCCTACTTCGAAGATATGTCTGCCACCACAGCTGCAGCTTGCCAGAATCTGCATAGCCGTATCTCTTAGACTGTTGCATGCTTCAGTCTCTCTTGAATAGTAGTCTAGGGAGATATATAGTGAAAGATACTATTCTTCTTTTGCTTTAAACTTCCCAGCCTACTTATTATAAAACTCTACTGCTGTTTGACTTAACAACTGTTTCCTTCTTAAGTAGCTTTGTAAATAAGCCTGCAAAGTTTATGGGCCCAGAAAAATGTTTATTAGTTTGCCTGGGAGGCTAACAGATGAAGCTTGCTGCATTTCTCTGGAAGAAGAGCTTCCCTTCACTGGTAGCCCACTTGGTTTCCATACTGGGTGTAGAGGAGGCACAAAGCACTCCATCCCTCTTCTGCTAGCCCACTTGCTCACTTGCATGCAGTTCCTTGTCACCTATGGCAAGCAGGTGAATGATTAAGCACAGGGCTGCTCTAAAGATTAAAGAAGCAATATGAGTGTTGGTGTTTCATAGAATCATAGAACTGCAGAGTTGGAAGGGACCACGTGAGTCATTTGTCCAACCCCCTGCAATGCAGGAATTATTTTGCCCAGTGGGGTTTTGTTCTTCAAGTCTTTCATGCATGGATTTTATAATCCACAAAGAAAAACCGAAAGATGGGATATCTTGTGGTATGGTGGGTAGGTGGGTGCAAATTAAGACAGCAGCTTGATCCACACTCAAGTTGCCATTATAGAAATCTATGGTGCAACCGCCTTTGGAATACTGTGTGCATTTCTGGTTGCCTCTCCTCAAAATGGAAATTGTAGACTTGGAAAAGGTTCAGAATAGATAAGCCAAAATGATCAAGCGGATGGAGCAAGGAAAGGTTGCAGCGCCTGGGCCTTTTGAGTTTAGAGAAAAGGTAAGCAAGTGTTGTCATGATAAAATATTCATATGATTAAGTAAAAGGTAAAGGACCCTTGGATGGTTAAGTCCAGTCAAAGGCGACTATGGGGTTGCGGCGCTCATCTCACTTTCAGGCCAAGGAACCTGGCGTTTGTCCACAGACAGCTTTCTGGGCCATGTGGCCAGCATGACTAAACTGCATATGGTGCATGGAGGACTGTGAGGGTATGCCACTTACCTTCCCACCACAGGAGTACCTATTTATTTACTTGCACAGGGCATGCTTTCGAATTGCTAGGTTGGCAGAAGCTGGGACAGAGCAACGGGAGCTCACCCCGTTGCGGGGATTCAAACAGCCGACCTTCTGATCGGCAAGCCCAAGAGACTCGGTGGTTTAGACCACAGCGCCACCCGCGTCCCCTCATGTTATTGTGTGTGGGTGGCATGGAGAAAGTGGATAGAGATGGGTTTTGCTCTCATAACACTGGAACTCATGAACATCCAACGAAGCTGAATATTGGAAGATTCAGGACAGGTAAAAAGAAAGCACTTCTTCACACGGTGCATAGTTAAACATTGGAACTCACTCCCACAGGAGGAAGTGATGGCCCACCAACTTGTAGAGCTTTAAAAGAAATTCTCGGAGGATCAGGCTATCAATGGTTCCACTTAGCCTTCAGGGTCAGAGGCAATAATGCCTCTGAATACCAGTCGCCGGAAACCAAATGAGGGTCTTGTGCTTGGGTCTTGCTTGCATGTTTCCTGCAGGCACCGGGGAGAAATTCCATTCATACTGATTTTCTCACCATGCAATCATTGCATGTATAAGTCCCATGGTTGTCAGTGATGTTTACTCCCAGAAGCGTGCACAGGGCTGCAGCCTTAAGTATCCAAGCAAATATGAGCAGGATCGGATCACACAAAGTAGCCATTGTCCTTGCCAATTTGCCAGCTTTAAAATGTAGAGGTCCTCGGGTGCCCTGAAAGATTTTACAAAATCCCAGCATTAACCTCTCTGCTTGGGTGATACACAGCTTCATGTAAATAAATGTTGGAGGAGCCCAACTTCATTCAAGTTAAGGGGAACCTTGTGATTCACTTTCATGAAAAATTGTGCAACTATTTGCCCTGGACGCAAAGTTGACACAGAAATGAGTTTCTGCACATAGATTCTGTTTTAAAAACTGTGCAACAGGCTGTGTGTAGAGCAGGGAAAGCAGATACCAATCATGAAATGCACGTGGGGGAGAAACATTTGAAAGAAAAGCGATTTTTAATGGTCCTTGGGAGGCGTTCCAGCATATATTATGAAGAACCACTTTCCTCCCCTCCTAATCAGGTTTCTGTTCATCTTGGGTTGATAGGCTGTTTTATATAGCACTTGTTAGGTTTAATTATGAATAAATGCATATAAATATCATTTATGTGCATGCAATTATATACAATATCTATAGCTTTCTGTGTGGAATATGTTACAAGCTCTTGCTGGTATCTGTAATTAGTGAAGCGCTTCCGTGATACAGTCTAGCAGGTTAACTGTTAGGGAATTCGCTTAAGCTTGAAACTGTTTCGCAGGTAACTTAAACTGCAGTATCTTAATAAGACTAAATGGGTCTTGCTTCCTCTGTTTATCACTGTCGTAGGCAAACATAGGGTTTGATGCACAGGTTAAGAGCCTCTTGAAGCAAGATTCTGGAGCATCTAGGTGGGCAGGTGCTTTTCAGCAACCTTAGTTTGGTCATTGTCATATTTTAAATAGGCTCTCGTTCTCCCAAGGCTGCTTTAATGGTCCAATTTGGCTATTTAAAGGGACCTTGTAACAATTAGTACCAGTAAAAATGAATAACCAACTGAGATGAAAGAAAATGCAGTAAAGGGCATCAGTACACCAACAAACTAAAGCAACGAAAGAATGCAATGTTTTTGTTTGCTGGTATAACTAAAGATGCAATACACATTTTGAAGTTACAATTGTTGAGTTACAAAGAAAATAACTGCATGTTTAAACCCCTATGAACATACCTCAGCATTGTAAAGTAACAAAAGCCACCAAAATGATCTATAAAAGATTTAAGACCGGTTCTATTGTACAGAACCACAGTGGTGAAACAATGGCATGGTTTGCACCAGAGCCAGTGTGGTGTAGTGGTTAAGAGTGGTAGACTCGTAATCTGGTGAACCGGGTTTGTGTCTCCGCTCCTCCTCGTGCAGCTGCTGGGTGACCTTGGGCTAGTCACACTTATTTGAAGTCTCTCAGCTCCACTCACCTCACAGAGTGTTTGTTGTGGGGGAGGAAGGGAAAGGAGAATGTTAGCCACTTTGAGACTCTTTCAGATAGTGATAAAGCAAGATATCAAATCCAAACTCCTCTTCTTCTCTCACACATAAGTACAACCTTCCACGAATAGGGCCTCAGATGGTTTTTTAAAATATTATTTTATATAATAGTTGCCCAAAGTATGCACATATACACACTCTCACAGAGGAAATTTCTTAAAATGAGATTGTGAATTAGCTAGCGAAAATACGCTCTCTAGCTCCTGCCTTTATGGAATTGGTAAAGTGCCAATGGGCAAATTTGCACAAGAGCAGCTTTGAGGCATTCCAGTGATAATTGGGAAGAGTATTTGTCCTTACGAAGGGGATGGGAGTTGTTGGTTTTAATGAAGTACTAGCTTTTGAACAAAACCCAAGCAAGTAGGGCACTAAATACAGTCACAGGTTAAATACCCTGCCCAATTTGTCCTAAATTAAACTGTTCAATCATACTGTATAGTGTTAACATTTAGCAGGTGAATTATTTTGCCACTAGAGGGTGCTATAATGCAGCTTGGAAAGTATCATTTATAAAGGGTATCTTTTTTTTTAACCTCAAGGTAACTAGACTTCATATCCTGTGAACTCCTGTATGTAAAAATAAATAAATTCAAAGCTCCTCGCTACTCCTAGTTGCTGGTTTAGAAAAATAATTGAGTAGTGTTGATTTTGGCAACATAGTGAAAAATTTGCCTTTGAAACTTAACTCGTCCAAAATGGTTGATTATGATGTGGAAGCAGACTTCTGTAGCTGAATGAATGTAGTAGTGTGGACTTGACTTTACAGAGTAAAATGCATACCACACTTGGGTCTGTACACACCCGTCTCCTTGGGAGATCTCAAGAAGGCTAAAAGATGGGATGTTAATACCATCTGTGCTACATCAATAAGTTCCTTTCAATTATACATCACTACAGAAGCATTCTATCTGGCTGCACCTGAGGGGCAGGTAACACCGCAAGGTCCATTCGGTTGGCTCGGCTGGGACCAACTACCATTTGCTTCCTCCCTCCCCTGATGAAACTGTCAGCTCCAGTGGCCCTCCCTTCTGGTCATTATTATGATGTGACATTTTGTAAGAATTGGAACCAGAAAACAAATAATGTGTAAGATACATTCAACACTTGTCTTAATAAATAAAACTACTTTACAAAGTTGAAGAGATAACAAATTGGAACTTTAGTTTTAAATGGAGGATAAAAAAGAAATTTGCTTTAGAAGACACTGAGTAGAGGACTTTTCTTTCTTGAATCTGTTTTTTCTCATAGGGTAGACTTCTTTATACCTGGAGTTGCTGTAGTTGGCGGATTCTCAATATGTTCAAGTCCTGGTCTGCTGCAACAAGAGGGAGTTTTGGAACTAGCAGTAAAGCGAACTACACACCCTCCAGCTCATTGGATTCACACTCAGGTATTTATAAGCTAGTTAGTGCTGTTAGTTGTCCTCATTTTTTAGTGGTATTTTAAAAATTATTCCACTGTTTCAACTGTTCTAACTCCCCTTGAGATCAGGTGAATGACAATCGTTTAATAGTCTGTCCAGACTAGCATTCAAGTCAAATTTCATTTCAGTTTTGTACCTCCTTGTCACATGCTGCAGTGGGAGCTTTAAGTTCTTCTACAAAGGTTTCTCGTCCTTCAACCGATAGGTGTAGTTTCTCTGCAAAAGCATTTCCTTTTCTTTGAATTGAAAGCTTTACCTTTTTAACGCAGCCCACTTTTGAAAACTAAGTTTATGCAATTCCACACACCGTTCTCCTTCCTTTGTGCATCTGGTCCAGTATGCTGGGAGTGGGGAGCCTTGAGACTGGTTTGTAAAATAGCCACCTTTAGCTTGTGTTAAAGCAAATTGGCTCCTGCCAACCTAGCAGTTCGAAAGCACGTCAAAATGCAAGTAGATAAATAGGAACCGCTACAGCGGGAAGGTAAACGGCGTTTCCATGTGCTGCTCTGGTTTGCCAGAAGCGGCTTTGTCATGCTGGCCACATGACCTGGAAGCTATACGCCGGCTCCCTCGGCCAATAATGCGAGATGAGCGCGCAACCCCAGAGTCGGTCACGACTGGACCTAATGGTCAGGGGTCCCTTTACCTTTTAAAGCAAATTGGCAGGTGACCAAGGCACATAGGTGTGACCCAGATTTGCAAATAATAAAAGTGCAGTTCTGAAAATAAGGAAGAATGTTGGGACATTGGCCAGGAGAAAGGGCAGCTGTAGGATTCTGACCTGTATATAAGCGTGTATCTGTATATAAGCTTGTATCTGCTGGAAATACCAGAAAGTAAAGAAAAGTGACTGGTGTCAAGACGTGTGGACTCCTGTCTAACACGAGTCCCTTTAACAGAGCAAATACAAAGGTCTGCTGTGGTGGTCTGGAGCTACACTTACTGTGGTTATGTTTGTTGAGTATATCATACTTGAAACATCTCTAAGCTGCTAATCAGGGCAAGCAAGCCATCTTTCATAAAAGCATGCTTCAAGAGAATACCATTTTTTATTCGGGGGATTACTTTTGTGCTGTTGGAATCAAGAGAAATATGCTTCTCTCTCGCTGACGATTGTATTTGTTGACTAACATTTCAGTGTAAAATCAATGCCGTCTGATCACTTGAGCAAAAAGCATCCCCGAGTGGGCCCTAATCCATGTGACCATAAAAAGTGCTCCTACTGTTCTTAAATAGGTTAGTTTCATGCGCCATTGGAATTTCAATAAAATAACTCACTTTGAAAGATGTACTGGGGAAGTATAGAGCCAGTGTTACTGGACCACACATGCTAATACAAATCCTTGTGGAGATTTCCTATTGATTTCCCTGTTGCTCATTAGGGACCTCTCAGAACCTAACTTCATAATTATCTGCCTCTGAGGCATCTCTTAGGAGTTTTCCTTCCTTCCTTCCTTTCTCTACTTTAATTTTTTAAATTAAATTCATAGTGGCAAAGCACTGAAAGCAGTTAAAGGCATTAGCTAGTTCTGGGGAGAGCATGTCAAGACACTGGGATTAATGGTGATCTAGAATTGCTGATTATTATTCAATGTTTTTTATTATTAAAAAATCTATGTTGTATCAATTTGTAGCTTTTAAACTGGGCATCTGTATCCCTAAAATGAGCACTGTCATCTGAAGAGATTGCAAGCCTATGCCTTTTAACAAAAATGTGGCATGATTATAGAGCCAGTGCAACTAACCTTAGATATTTCCATTGCATATGATTATGTGGTACGCTTTTCTTAAATTACCTATGTAGTGGATTGTGAGATCTAAACAATACAGTAAGTGGTTTTGACTCTCTAGGTAGCAGTAAGGCATCTATCTATCATCTATATCTATCTATCCATCATTTTATTATACTTTTTATTGTTAACTTTGAGATATTTTAATTTTTTAAAGGGGTGTATACTGTGCATTTGAAAATAGTTATAAAAAGAGTGGCTGGACTGGTTTAGAAATCATTGAATTATAGACAAGGCCTGAATCAAAGAGAGTATCTGAATAAGTGTGCATGTACACAAAAGCTCATACCAATGACAAACTTAGTTGGTCTCTAAAGTGCTACTGGAAGGATATTATTATTATTATTATTATTATTATTATTATTATTATTATTATTATTCAGGTAGTTTGCATGTCTAATGGGCTCTTGTCTTAATCTGAGCAATTTTTATTGTGTATGCAGATAAATATATAACTATAAATTTCAAAGTACTTTTTTAATGCAAGATGCAGAAGGGCACAGTACTGTTCAGTTTTATTCCCCTTTCTGTGTGCAAGTAGAACATGTTTAGCCTCGCTGATTCTCTGGGAGTGTTTCCACTTCTGATGTTTTATTGGGTGGGGAACCTTGGCATCTTAACCCGTGTGCAGAGTTCCAGTCATACAACAGGGCTCCCCCCCTCCCAATGCAGTTTCCAGAATCCCTGAAAATGGCAGGGGACTTTGCATAATGGTGTGGGTTGCAGAAGCGGTGAAAATTTATTTGCTGGTGCAAGGGACAGCTCCCCAATTTCTGCTTCCACTTGTGCTATGCCTATTGATTCCCAACCAACTATTTCAGTGCTCGAGTCCAACATGACAAAATTTAATTTTCTTTTGACTTCTCCCACTTTCAGTAGTTAGAAAATGTCAACTTTTTAAACAATATGTTCAACAAATATTTGGCCATATCTTTTAGAAAAACCTTGATGTAGTTCATCTGTTTCACCCCAATGAGGTCATTCCACATAGTGCTTACTTAATGACGTGACCCATGTTGACCTGAGCTGCGTCAGTCCAGATTTTTTTTTCTGCATAATTTGATTTTCCCTGGAAAGGGTGTGTGCACTTTTTTATCCCAGATCCACTCCCGTGTGGCTGTGATTGGTAACCCTTTTTGGCTACCATGTCGCCATAACAGCTGCAAAGATTGATTGTTATGATTGTAAGCTAAACACTGAAATGAATGCAGGCTTGCTTGTTACGTTTTTTTTGGAGAACACGGACAGCATTTCCTTTTAAAAACCCATTACCACTGCAGAATAATTTCTTCCCACTCTCTAACATTCCTCTTGGGAGCATTCATCTAAAAATTCAGCTGCTCAACTCCTGGGACTTTCGAATCCCTTACTTGCGGTCCCAAGATCTCTGAACATCACGCTCCTTTGTTTTAAGCCAGTATCGTGGAATCGGCGGAAGAATGTAACCATATATCGTTATCACTTGGAGCAATCTGCCAAATGACATTCTTAACTTTGGAGAATTTGTGTATTAGAGAAACCTAACTTTTTCTTCAACCGCGAGGCATGTAGGAATGACTTTTCGGACACTGCCCTGTCTGATTTACTTTCAAGCCCTTAAATCTCTCTCTCTTTCTCTCATTTTCTTTTCTCCCTTAGTGTACACTTGGCTCAGAGGTGGCCTTGCGAGTGGGAGGCAACTTCTTCTTTGATCCTCAACCTGCTGACGCCCCTGCAAACCTCGTGCTGGTAGCCGGCGGAGTTGGAATTAACCCCTTGTTTTCTATACTGCTCCATGTCGCAGACCTTCAAAGAACTCGAGAGAACAAAGGATCTGGCTACAAAATGGGAACGGCAAATCTGTTCTATTGTGCAAAAAACACTCATGAGTTGCTCTTTAGGGTAGGTTGCATTAGATGATGATGAGCATTTGTACCCTGCTGTTCAGCCAAAAGGCTCCAGAGCAGCTTGCAATCAATTAAAACAAGATAGCCGCGAGCTCAAAAAAAAAAAAAAAAAAAGCACGCAAGGGAAATGGACAGGGAGGAAAGAGAGGAACATGCATAACACACAAATATATATATCCATCATTTGCTTTACCCCAGAGTTTGCTTGGGTTAGCTCTGAGACTGATTGGGTAGAGATGAGCAGAGAGGGGCATCCTTTGCTAAGGTAGCTGGTCTCAGTCTCTGCTGCCTATTCCTCCCTTGGCAGAAGCGGTCATAGTCTGCCACTCCTCAGTCAACACAGCCACTGGAGTATGAAGGCCAGCCAGGGGAGGCCGCTCTGGACACGAGCTGCTGCTGCTCCTCCTCTAGCTGCCCATCAGACCTTTGCTCCAGAGGCAGTGGCCTGTGGAGAAGTTGAACAGAGTCTGGGAGGGGCATTTCTTTCCCACTGGGCATGAGAAGCCATGTTCTCCTGCCAAGGTTTCCATTTTCCTTTTTCATCCCTGCTGCCAGGTCACATGTACGTGTTTCCTCCCTCTGCATCTGCAACTGCGCTAAGGGAGGAGAAACATTCACGAGAGTGGGGCAGAAAAAAAGTGGCCATCTCCCAAAAGCTTTTTTATATGTTTGGATGACATTGTAGGAAGTATTCCCCAGCTCTCTTGGGCAGTAGGAGATGAGAAAGTTCCATTACCCTTTGCTTGAACAGAGTGCTGTGTTCTTACACTCGTCTTCAAATCTGTGGGGTTGGGACTATGGCATAGAAAGCATCTGCTTTGATTTATCGGGCTGTGGCTTGAGCAAATATCATTCGCATTCCAGAAACATATCCTTGGTTTGACGAACACATTTCCTGGAAGAATCACATGCAGTTTCCATGTTACTGAGCAGAGTTCACCAATCTGTGAAAATCTCCAGCCTTACATCAAGGGTATGTACTGTACATTAAAAAAATTCACTGCATTGTGAGTTAGCATTAAGGGGACATAACTCAATTTGATTCTCTGGTTGCCTTTTCATGTACATAATTCTGGTCCGAGACTTAATAAAGAGTCTCTATAATCCCTGTTTTATTTCTTCAAAGGTAATTCCCATTTTTGTCAATGGGCTTTCTCCCAAGCAAGCTTATATGGGATTACAACCTAAGTGAGAATTTTGTACACAAAGTTGGACAGCTTCTCTACTACATTCAGTGATCTTGTGTCTCCTAATTCTCATTTACCATTATTTCCCTACAACTTTATATTTTTCTTGGTAGTAACTAACTTGATCGTGTTTCACCTTGTTTCACCTTATGCCATAGCTAGAAAATTTTGACCTCTTCCTGGGGTTTACTGTTAAGGAGAACAGACCTTTGTCTTAAACAATAAATCTAGTAAGGACTGCAGTAAATTTGTTGTAAACTGCCCCACGTAGCTGAAACAGACCTAGCTGTTGAATAATAGTGGTTTCTTTTGAGTTATTAAATAGCTTCATAATTTCCTGTGTTTCTTGTGTTCTGTATTAGAAGGAAGAATATCTGCAGATGATCTAGAAAAACATATCTCCACGGATACTTTGTGGTATATCTGTGGTCCACCTGCAATGATTGAATCAATCTCCAAAGTGCTAGCAAACCTTGGTGTGACTCAAGATAAAATTTTCTTTGAAAAGTGGTGGTAGCACACAGCAGTTCTTCAGCAGAAATTAAAAAGAAAGAAAATGAAATGCATGCGCGCGCGCACACACACACACACACTATAATATATACACCCTGATGAATGCTGAGAGTTTGCACAAAGTGTCCTTTCCCCTTTGCCCCAATGAGATCTTTATCTATGAAATTATGTTAACTTATTATAAACCTTTATAAAATGTACTGTGTTTATTTTTGTATCATGACAAACTGGTGTGTGTGTGAGAGAACTGTAACCTCTAAAAGTAAATAATATATTTCCTTACACATTTTCTGAACTTTTTATTATAACTATAATGTTTGGGGCAAGATGGGACAGACGTGGGCTGAAGGCCAAGGGGAGACTCAGGCATATCGAGAGAGAACTGCACACAGGGGTAAGATCTACCTTTGATGGAGGGCTTTTTCTTTTGTTGTTTTCTTTTTTTTAATGTTTACTTAGTTTTTTTTAATTGTATCATATGCTGAAAAGTTTCAATAACATTTTTTTAAACTACAAACACTGAAGTTCTGCTGTTTGTTTCCTCTCTTGATTGCTGAAGAGAGAAGCCCACTGCTTTAAAAATGGCTTGTCTTCTCAGCAGCATTGAAATAAGCAAAACTTTGGCTACACATTCCAGTTATTGCATGCTACTTCTTCGGTGACCTCTTAAAGCCATGGCCTTAACTCATGTGAGTTTATTACAAGCAGTGCAGGGGGTAGCAGTGCAGGGGGTAGCTGCTGTGCATTTCTGTGTGCCAACAGTGTGCAAAGTACAACTCATGGAATTGAGCGTACTCAGATCCTGGATTCTCTGCTCATGAAATGGCTATTCTTGTGAAGTCTTCAGGAGTGTACCATCATAATAGAGAAGAGCATAAGAAAACCGATTACTTAGAAGGAAAATCCATTGATTTATGTGGGATTTGCTTCCAGCTAAGGTGTTCAGAACTAAGTGACTTGGGTAAACAGGTCTGCATGCTAAGCTACCTAAGACTATTGTATCCTTATGACACTATATAAACCAAGAGGAAAGCAGCTAATTTAAAGGCTGCTGTGTCACTTCATATCCATGGCAATTAGGGACTAATTATGTAAAATGCCTTGAGGCTACCAAAGGTGTTAAACTGATACCATGATTTGGTGTTCTAATGCTTAAGCATAAGCCTAATTACCTTGATGTGTTTTCTGTTTCCTCTGTGTAGAATGCTATATGTCAGCATACTCCCTTTCCATGAAATGGAAGGGAACTTCTGTCTGTTCAGCTTTGGTGGAAAGAGGACTTTTTAACAGAGTTGCAAACTCTGTTGGCTTTTGCTGCTTTGACAGACTCCTGTAGCCCATCGGGCATTCAGTTGCCCCTTCACGGACACTGTGCCAGGGACTCCCCAGCCAACACGTTATCAGCATGAGTTTGAAGTGGCCTACCTTACTCGTGTGTTACACTAAAAGAGCAGCCCTGGTCATTTGACAAAGGAGGTAGGCTCACTACCTCCATATATTTAGATTGAATGCCTGGAGGCTTATTAAAGAACTCCCTGTCACAAGGTTCCATAGCCACTAGCCATGGTTATTAGTCATAATAACCTCCAGATTTGGAGAGTCATATTTCATTGTATACCATTATATACCTGCCTCTGGACTTTACAGAGGCTTTTGCTTGGCCAGTGGGGTGAACTGGATTTGATGGACCTTTGGTCTAATTTGTTGGAGGGGTCTTATTTTTTATACATTTGGTTATAGAATGTTAGTGGTCTTTCTTGGTGTAGCTACTGTTAGTTCTCGTTAAGTCCTGGAAACTGATTATTTATCCCATTTAGTTTGAAAATGTTAGAGATTCTGTGAGCGCAGACCACTAAACTTAAATTTGTTTATAATGTCAGTTTTAATATTTTTAAAAGTCCATCTGCTATGTCCTGATTTTCTTCCTTACGTTACTCCTGTTAATCACTTACGTTTCTTCAAGTCATTTGGAATGACTAATATACTTGTTGTAGGTGAAATGAATGAGATGCCAACTGGTCAGAGCAATTCACACAGTATGATTATCACAGATAAGCCTTCTATAAATGATGAGTTCAGGAAGGGAGCAGTGAACTTTTGACATAGATTGTGGCAGCTAAATCATTAATAAATCTGACTATATCTTGATGGTATAAACATCTCTGGAATTTAGTTATTGCAGAAAGAAAATGACACCTAAGTTATGGGTCTCTAAGGAACAGGAAGAACCTGATAATTTCCATTCATTATGGTGGGTTTTTATTTCATATAGTTTAGTTTCAGGTTTACAGGTATCTCTGTGCCACCTAAATAAATATGGCTGTCATGATTTTAGATGGTTATTATTTAATATATTTAGGTTTTGTATACCCTGCCTTTAGTTGGCTATATTACTGAATTTTTGTTACTGTTTACCGGTAGTTGCCAATGTGGTTCCATAATAACTAATTTAAAAACATACTTTTTTAAAAAAAGGGGGGCAGCAAGCACAATTGAGAAATATTCTGGACATGTTTTGTGTAACATGTCCAGCACTGCGAACACAGCCAAGGAATTGTTTTGTAGCGATGGATGTCTGATCAGAACCTTCTGCCCCAAACGAAAAAGGAATCTACACATTAGCTGCATGCAAGCCTTTTCCGGACGCTTTGCTTAATATCAGAGACATGTCCCATTCTTTAATGTTGACCAGTCAGTCTGATCAACTTGCAGGAACTCATGGGAAGGAGGCCTTACGGTACATTGTGCCAAATTCTTTTGAGTATTGTGGTTGTTTCAATTCTCTAGAGTTCACCAGCCAGAATGGAAACTTAATGGGGCTGATGGCAATTATTCCAGGCACTTCAAGTTGGGTTAGATTCTAGTAACAGGCCCTTTGTACACCAAACAGTGCTGATGACTACTTTATAGCATGCAATTTAAAAACTTTTTAAAAAAATCAAACTTGAGGGTGTTAATATAAAAAAGTCTGCTCAAACTCAAGAACCAGTTTAAAACATTGGACAAACTCATGATCTCCATGTTCCAGAAGTTCCTACCTCCTTTGGATCTAAAAAGCATTTTGCCATATGAAAGATGGAATTCTGAAATAAATTTTCAGCCCCCCCCCTTTTTTTTACTTACACATTGCACCATTCCATAGCTGCTGGCAGACTTAAATGGCAGTACTTGCTCTCCACTGTTAGGCTGTGGAAAGAGAATTTATTCTGATAGCATTAGCTCTCCTTGATTTCCAATGAGCCAGTGTGACATGTCAGTACCCCTATTTGAAAAGGGGGGAGAGGAGGAAATTGCTTGGCTCAGTGCAAGAGCATGCAGGGAGTGGAGCTCTTGTCAACTCGTATAAATATTGAGGGTGCCTTTTTCTTTGAAATGCCAATTCCGATCTTTTTAAATTCTCTGAGCCGGAGGGAATTAATCTTCCTGAGAAAGGAGATTATCTATGACAGTAGCAGTGTCAAGCCTAAAGTGGAACTATAAACCAATGTTCTGTAGCCACCTCTTAATACAACTCCTTTACCTGTGATTTTAAACAGTTGAAAGAAAGGTGGAACATGATGGCTGACCCATTTGGGCTACAGTAGAGCAATGATGAAGCAGTGGGTTCCTGCACAGCCCAGCTTTCTTCCAAAATGCCAACAGATACATATCCAAAAGACCCCACGCTTTTTACGGCCAATTTCTCCCCTCCTCCATCATGCCCCTGCTTCTGTCAGTCCTTATACGGACTGACTACTACAGGAATAATGGCTTGTCTCTTTAATTGAGGATGTCACACACACCTAGGAGTCTGTAAAATGTGTCAGCGAGATGACACTAGGAACAGGCGCAGGGTTCAAGGACTCTTAATTATGGAAATGGTGTCTTCTCTTGCGAATTTCAAGCCTGCTATCGTAAGTACTGTACAGTACTGTATAAACTTTAACAACACAAGTATTTCAAATAAGGTGTTAACAACCCTATTTCATCTGGAATATTTTCTCCGAAAGAAAAACAAGATCCCCATGCAATTGCAGCACTGACTTGCTTTCTCTGGGCTCCTCACTAACTAGATATTTTCCATTGATGCTTTACTTATGAATCTTTAGGGATTTCTTCTGCTTCTTAATGGTCTAATAGAGTAAGCATTTTTTAAACAACTGCAGGCTACTATAATTCATTTGATGTGAAACTTCCTTGATTGGAGAGGATGCAAGATTATTCATACAGACTAGTACCGTGACTGCTCATTTATCCTACAAGAGAGTCTGATGCAAGTAAAAGCATATCATGTGTGAGATAGCAACAGTCACCCTGACTTGACTTGGACTGGGGTTTACCAAACATAAGCTTCATCTGTGTAATAGCAAAATGCATTGATAGTTCAAAAGCAAGAGTATTTTCCACTTTGATGGCAAACCATGACTTGGGAATGGAGTGAATGTGCCCTGCTAGTGTGAAGCAGCCTTCATTGAACCCCCAAAATGCATTTTAAGCTCCTGAAAACTAATGTGGCCTGTTTAGCATAACAGCTGTTTTAAAGGGCAGCATCTGATGGTGCTATGTGCTTGCACACACTCTCATTCTGCTTCTCCCTCAATTCTTAAGACTTCACACTACTTTTGCAGCTGGAGAATTTGGGCAGACGGTGCACGGCGCCTATCTGCTAATAGCAGGCTGAGTGGTGCTTGCAAAAACTCCTTAATGTTTCTCCCAAGACATTCCTTATTTTTACCTTGCAATGCAGAAGCCATGTGCATTTTACAAGTAGGAGCAGATGGGAGATAAGGAATCCATTGCTCGCTGGTCGAGAACATGAGTTGCATTGCGGAGGTTAAAGACTCGGACCTCAGCTAGGATTAAGAAAATTAGAATCTTGCTCCCTGAGCTCTACTCCTTTTGGGTAGATAATAGCATGCCAGTTCTAACTTTATGACCTTCAAAATATAGGAAGTTGCCTTATATAAACTTCCTATATTCTAAGGGCAGAAAGGAATGGAGCCTGTACTCAGTAACATAGCATAAACGCCATCAGTAGTGGGACCTTTTCAGCTCTTCCCATCTTTCCACCTCCTTTCATGTGCTGCTTTTAGTGCTTCAATCCTGGTTAGTTTGAACCACCTGTCGTACCTGCATTGTGGTTTAATGTCGGCTTGCTAATCAAGAGCAAAGCATAGTTTAAGAGCTAGGCTGGTGAACCATAATTAAACTACATAACCCTTTTGGAGATGCAGTGGGGAACTGTAGTTCAAACAGCCCAGGATAGAAGCATCAAAGCCAGGAAATAGAGGAGCAATGGGGACTGCACTTGTTCCTGGCCTCATAAATAAGGAACTGAACTGGGCTTAAAAAGTCCCACCTAGATTTCTTTTATTTCAGGTACTTAAGAACAGCTGCACACATAGCTTCCATTTTCTGTACAATGAGGACTCTGAGAATTATAGCAGCGGCTGACCTAAGGCAACATCCACCATCAATGGAGAGATACAGGTAGCTAAAGCCAAAGATAATATAATTACTAAGTTGAACCTTTTTCATTTTCACTAGCAGTATCTTGGCAACTACAGCTATATGAAGTTGATGTGGAATTAAGGAAACGTACATCAGCACCTCACTGTGGACTCTGTACACCACTCTTGAGACACAATCAGTACAGGCACACTGTCTTAGGCAGGTCTGCATGGAGCAGGTACCATTTGTATGAACTGTTTTCACCCTATGGGGGCTGGGAGGGCAGCTCCTGCAGTTTGCTTGGTTGTGGTGGGTCAAACACAGAGAGATGCGATTGTGAACATCATGCTGGCAGCGTATGCAGCAGTCGCAGAGGCATACTGATTCATACAAACAGCATCATTGTGCTATTGGCTGGAGCATGAGCTCTCTTAACAGAGCCGCACACTCCCGCAGACAATTGTGGGAATCTAACATCTATTCTCTATATAATAATGTCCATGTTGTCCCTGCGTCCAGATGTCCCGTGTGTCCCTGGGGTACTGCGCATGTCCCCCAGAGACACAGGGATTGGACGGAGGGACAACCAGGGACACAGGGATTGGACCCGTGCTCTCGGGACACAGGGAACAGCCAACTGCCGCTCCGCCAACCGCCGCTCCGAAGCCCAGTCTCATGCTGGAGGTGCGCGGTGAGGCGGCGGGGGAGAGAAGCGCTCCCCCCCCCCGGCAGCCTTGCCGCACACCTCCGGCATGGGACGGCGCTTCCTCGGGGAACCCGAGGAAGCCGAAGCGGCAGCGGGCGCGGAGGGAGGCCCGCTTTGGCTTGGCAGCGGCGGGAAGAAGGGGAGGAATTCCTCCCCTTTTCCCCGCCGCCGCCAAGCCAGTCCCGGAGCCGAATTGCGGCGCGGCGGGGTTTTTCGCCGTTTGCCTCCCCCTCGAGGGAAGGCAAACGGCGAAAAGCCCCCGCTGCGGACTGGCTTGGCGGTGGCGGGAACATCCCGCCACCGCCAAGCCAGTCCCGGAGCCGAATTGCGGCGCGGCGGGGTTTTTCGCTGTTTGCCTCCCCCAGGGGAAGGCAAACGGCGAAAAACCCCCACTGCGGACTGGCTTGGCGGTGGCGGGAAGACCCGCCACCGCCAAGCCAGTCCCGGAGCCGAATTGCGGCGCGGCGGGGTTTTTCGCTGTTTGCCTCCCCCAGGGGAAGGCAAACGGCGAAAAACCCCCACTGCGGACTGGCTTGGCGGTGGCGGGAAGACCCGCCACCGCCAAGCCAGTCCCGGAGCCGAATTGCGGCGCGGCGGGGTTTTTCGCTGTTTGCCTCCCCCAGGGGAAGGCAAACGGCGAAAAACCCCCACTGCGGACTGGCTTGGCGGTGGCGGGAAGACCCGCCACCGCCAAGCCAGTCCCGGAGCCGAATTGCGGCGCGGCGGGGTTTTTCGCTGTTTGCCTCCCCCAGGGGAAGGCAAACGGCGAAAAACCCCCACTGCGGACTGGCTTGGCGGTGGCGGGAACATCCCGCCACCGCCAAGCCAGTCCCGGAGCCGAATTGCGGCGCGGCGAGGTTTTTCGCCGTTTGCCTCCCCCAGGGGAAGGCAAACGGCGAAAAGCCCCCGCTGCGGACTGGCTTGGCGGTGGCGGGAAGACCCGCCACCGCCAAGCCAGTCCCGGAGCCGAATTGCGGCGCGGCGGGGTTTTTCGCCGTTTGCCTCCCCCTCAGGGGAAGGCAAACGGCGAAAAGCCCCCGCTGCGAACTGGCTTGGTGGTGGCGGGAAGACCCGCCACCGCCAAGCCAGTCCCGGCAGGCCGCTTCCTCTAGCGCCCGTTTTTAAACGGGCTAAAATCCACTAGTATCAGTATAATTGTCTTCATTAGTAGTTCCTACATTAGAAGAAACCGCAGTCACGTAAATACCAACACAGGCTGCCTTCATAAAAATTAAGGATCTGATATTGGCTCTGTGTTCTGTCTGCATCTTGCCCTTTTCCGTGTGATGTATCAGTTTCATAAATTCAGGCACACATCTGCACCTGTGCAATAATTTCCATCTAGACAGTAGGGATGTGTGTGTACACATACATACATAAATGCATACATACAACATTGTGACCCCACTCCCATCACAACAAAAGGCTTTAAGCGTCTCATTTTCAGTGTTATTTGCGATTATTTATCGTAGGATTTAAGAGTTTCAGATGGGCATCTTTAATAGTACTTTTGTTTTTAAACCAGGACAGCTGGTTGTCCTCCAGTGAGTGTAAAATGCAACTTATTTGTCACTGTATTACTATAGATGTATTTCTGCAGGGGTGGTGCCCATTCTCACTGTATTTCCATCTATCATATTAAAACAGACATTTGGTCTATTACTGTTCTTCAAGAAAACAGACTTCTGAAAGTCTGATTCAATCAGTTGTTATTGCAACTGCCATGGTTAATATTCAAGAATTAATTTATACTTTGCCAGTTAAAAAATGAGGTGTGGTCCCAGTGCAGTGATCGTGGGACAGAAAATGTCAGCAGCCTTTGAAGTATGCATTTTTAAAAAGAAAGTTTTTCTATCTAGTTAAATTAATCAAGATTAAAAGGGAAATAAAATTTTCAAAACTCCCATGAGAATGCAGGCAATGGTTGGTGTTATCTACACACATTTGCACTGGTTACTTTATTGGGGATTGTATCCACAGTAGCATGTGTAACTAATTTTGGACAATAGAGCATTCCTGCCCTCTCCCCACTGTAGCCCCCCGTGCCCCTCAGGACTTGTAGGTATTCTGGAATGGAGAGTGTAGGCTGCATTTTTTTAGGATGCAGTAAGAATAAGCTTGGGACGCGGATGGCGCTGTGGTCTAAACCACAGAGCCTTGGGCTTGCTGATCAAAAGGTCAGCGGTTCGAATCCCTGCGACGGGGTGAGCTCCCGTTGCTTGGTCTCAGCTCCTGCCAACCTAGCAGTTTGAAAGCATGGCAAAAAGTGCAAGTAGATTAAAAGGTACCGCTCCGGTGGGAAGGTGAATGCGTTTCTGTGCACTTAGTCATGCTTGCCACATGACCCAGAGAAACTGTGTGCGGAGCAGACGAATGCTGGCTCCCTCGGCCAATAAAGCAAGATGAGTGTTGCAACCCCAGAGTCATTTGCAACTGGACTTAACCGTCAGGGGCCCCTTTACCTTTACCTTTAAGAATAAGCTTGGCCATCATTCAGAATAGACAAACTGATATTTTGCATCTATCTGTTGGTAGAGCATGAGACTCTTAATCTCAGGGTCATGGGTTTGAGCCCCATGTTGGGTGAAAGATTCCTGCGTTGCAGGGGGTTGGACTAGATGATCCTCAGGGTCCCTTCCAACTCTACAGTTCTATGATTCTGTATATGACTTTTCAACAGTTGGAAGTAAAAGAATGCATTTGTGTTTTTACCTGTTTCTTTTGTTCACAGTCTCCCTTCTGAGAACCTGATAACTTAGCAGAATAGTAAGGTAGAGATATTCTGGAGAGTGTTTGTAGATAGAACCGTAGCTTGTGTTATTAAAATTCTAAAATGGACCTTTAATACAGAAGGTTAGACATCCTTCCTGTACTTTATTTTAAGGCATCTATAAACTTTATTAAATGTTCTATGGATGTCTTAAATAATTAGCCAATAATAAATAGAATTTGAATTCTGGGTGTGTTTATAGGGAGATAGCCATTTTGCCAAAATGTTTTAACACGGCGCAGAACCTCTACCTTGGGGGTGTCTCCATGGCAGATGAGGGTGTACAGTCATACCTCGGTTTACGACCACAATTCGTTCCGGGGAGCCGGTCACTCCCCAAGAACATCGTAAACGGAGTGGCTCTTCTGCGTGGGCGCGAAGCGCCGATAGAGCGCTTCTACGCATGTGTGCGCTGCGCAGATCGCTTCTGTGCATCCGCGCGCTGCAGAACCTGGATGTAAACACTTCCGGGTCAGCGGCAGTCGCAAACTGATCGGTCGCAAACCGCGGCAGTCGTAAACCGAGGTATGACTGTAGAACAGAAGGAAAAAAGAGTGACAAGATAGTTGTTGTAGGAAAGAGTAAATAATAAGAATGAGTGGGACCAAAGTCAGTAGATAAAAATGACAATGGCATTGCTGAGGCTACAAGCCTATGCGGCTTGAGACCCTCGTACCTACAGGACGCCTCTCCTGGTATGCCCCGCGGAGGACCTTAAGGTGCACAAACAACAATACTCTGGAGATCCCGAGCCATAAGGTAGCTAGATTGGCCTCTACTAGGGCCAGGGCCTTTTCAGTATTGGCCCCAATTTGGTGGAACGCTCTTTCACAGGAGACCAGGGCCCTGCGGGATTTGTCATCCTTCCGCAGGGCCTGCAAGACAGAGCTGTTCCGCCTGGCCTTTGGGTTGGACTTAGTCTGATCCCTGTGTTCTCCTCCCTCATGGCTTGGATTTATGGACTACTTAAAATGAGGCTGCACTTTAAAATTTTAAAATTGTATTTTAATCTGTATTTTAATTAATTGCTTTTTATGTTTTATTGTAATTTTATTGGTGTGAGCCGCCCTGAGCCCGGTTTTGACTGGGGAGGGCGGGGTATAAATAAAATTATTATTATTATTATTATTATTATTATTATTATTATTATTATTATCCAGCTAATAGACCACAGGAGCTGATAGGGATATGCTCTCCATTTGGAGCTAGCAAGGGTTTGCAGCCCAAACCATTGGTAAATACTTGACAGTTAACATAGCTCTTAGCCTTATGTTCCTCTCCTAAACCAAAGACACAACAGTCACGTCTCTTGGGGTTGTGCTATAGGCACCCAGTGGCAACCACGAGAACTGCGAGCAAACAAAAAATGCAAAATGAAAGAACTAGAAGAAGCTAAAGAAAGGTAAATGGGATGGGAGGATTTTGAACAGGGTAGATCTAGCTTGTTTAGATTAAGAACCAGGAAGTTAGCCTTGATGCTGCTACTGTGTTGGTCAAAGAAGGGGCTGTGCACCTTAGGATGCGTTCACAGGACTAAAGGGTACCTACCCTTCCACCAAAATCTGTAGACTAGCATTCTAGAAGGGTCTTAACAAAGGCTCTGTGCTTCTATACAGAGATCATGAAGAACAGTAAACTACTGCAGGAATTAAAAGATTCACAGCTTTTAAGAGTATCTAATTTTGTAGTGTCACTGATATATATTTTTATAGATTATGGCACAGGCTTATAAAAAGGTACCGGTAGACACAAAGTTATTTGTATTTAAGCAGCAATTAAATGTAAGATTGGGGCATGGATATTTCTTGGTTGCTTCAGGGTGAGATACCCCTATCTAGAATTCCAAGAGTAATTAAAGTTATTTACAGTCCTGTTTTTCTAATATTCAGCTAAGTTGCTGAAGCCAAAGTAAACATTCCGCAATTACTTGGGGGAGAGATTTAAACTATCCTTCCATTATCTTTTATGCAGCCATTTGAAGTGGTACAGCTTTGTTTTAAAGTGTTCTGCAAATTGCAGTTTCTTGCAGATGAAGCTGACAGTTTAAAAAATAGCTTAAGTATGCATGATGTGTACCTAGAGACCATGTTTTATTGAGTCAAAATACTTTACAAAGAAACTAATGGGAACTATCAAACATAAATCAGCTGGTAAAGAAAAGCAGCTGTATTGTTTATAGACTTGTGAGTTTGAATTTGCGAAAGGACAGAAGGCATTTTCAAAACACTTTACAGATTCTAAACATTGCCCAAATGTGAACCCAGGTGGGTTCTCAGTAATGCAACTACAATGTATACATTAAAGGTGATTGAGAATTAATATATATTCGAGAGCATTTAAAAATTCCAATAACACAAGTTTTATTGTAAAGATTAATATGCCTGAAAAAATGAGAAAAATAAGTGATTTTACGTCATGTACTATCAGTAGGGATGGGCTGAACAGCAAATTCCAACCTGTTTCAGTCTCATTGAGGCTCCATAATAGGTTTTATGCAGATTTTTTGAAACAATACATGGGAAGTCTGCATTTAGACCATGTGCACTTTACTACGTGAAACAGGCCATTCTCTATGCAATGCATTAATTTCTAAAATGTGTGTTTCTGTGTCCACCTTTTGCAGACTAAAACTGCATCACAAAATCTGGAGAAACACATAATCAGGCTGAGTTGCCTTCCAATCTGCAAGTAAATTTGGAACTGTTTTATTAGGCCAGTCTGCTGTGAAAAGTGGACCAAATAGCTGACAACTAGGGATGGGGAAGGCATTTGAGAAAATGGTGTATTAGTTTGTGCATTTCAAGACCACAGTGGCTTCTACTCACCTAATGTTTGCTAGCAGATAATTTCCTTGAGGAAAATTCTCAGTAAGGACTCACCTGCTTCCAATACAAGTAGGTGATAAGTGCCCGGGATCCTCCGGTTTATGAATATACACAAGTTAACCAGGTTGTCTTTTACATGCATTTTGTTTTATGATCTGTTTTATGTGACATGTTGATTAGCAACATAATCTTGATTAAATGGTAATCCAATACACTGAGTATGAATGAGATTCTTAAGCATATAGAAAATCATTGCGTTCTCTTCCTCTCTCTGCCACTAGTGGTTTCCCAGACAAAAACACTTTATTGCTTTAGATTTTTTTTTGCAAGAGATTAGTAGTTCCAAAGGCATACTAATAAATGTGTTTAAGACAAATACAATTTATAGCCAATTCTTTAAAGCTTCTTATATCCTGAACTCCCATTTCACAAAACTGAATAAAAATATGGTGCACACAAATTATACTTTGTTTAAAAATTTGAACATATAAAGCACAGGACATAGTTTCTGTTTGGTTGAAAAAGCAGCTCAACACAGTTTCCAATATCCATGGGTTTTCCAGGGTGCAGAAAAAGCCTGAATAGGTTTGCATACATTGCCAAGTTGAAAATGCAATAGGACTAACATTTCCACTGTGTACCTGTAGAAAACCAGCAATGTGAAATCAAGTGAGTTCCTTACTTTGGCAAATAATTGCCTCTTTCAGTCGAAACTGGTTTCTGTTGCTACTGCCCCACAGCTCCAATCAGTGTCAGTTGCAGTGCAATGATCTTGAAATATTTGGCCCTCACAGTTTTCATGCATGCCTGTCTTCTCCACACACAAGCCTCCTCCATCTTGTTCAGCATTATGACCTGCATTCCACTTTTCTGCAAACACTTCATTGTTGTAGAGGGGCACGTCTCCGTACCCAAGAGTTTCGGTTCCTCCGTCTTCAACAGCAGCCAGCTGTTGATCTGAGATTACTGGGAACTGCAAGCCACTTTCAGTTGTGCAGAACTGTGTTTCTGAATTTCTTGCATTTTCTGTAACTTCTAACTCTTGCATTTCTCCTGTCTGGTGCCGCTCTTTGGCACTTAGTTTTGCCTTCAGAGATTTCTTGGCTTGCTTCTGGTGTCTATCTTCTTTGGAGAACCTCCAATGAAACTGCAAACAGATACAGTGATAAAGGTTATGTTAAAAGAGAGAGAGAGAGAGAGAGAGAGAGAGAGAGAGAGAGAGAGAGAGAGAGAGAGGCACCAGCAGAAATCTGTTTAAATTCAATGCTGAATGTTAATTTAATAAGTGTGATGAGACGAGACAGGTTGTGGGTTTCTATTTTTAAATAGGAGCACTTTTTAGGAAAGTGAAATAGCTTGGCTTGTTAGCTCTCCTGTAGGTACATGCTAAGCTTCTCTTAGAAAACAGCAATCTTCTTAAACAGCACATTTTGATCTGCATTTTAAAAATGTGTTAACCTCCCCAATCTCTTCTATGAACTAGAGAAAGTTCAGTTCACAGAAAGCATATGTAGGGTGTTTCCTTCATATATGGGAATGGGGAACTATTATGCACCCAGTTTTGTGCATCTTGCCCACAGTAAATGAATGAACAGTTGCAGCACAAGGTATTGTCCTCCTGCATCCTACCCTCCAAACTCAGACATGCTGTTATATTTTTATTTTTTTTTTGAAAGCAAGCCTGGGTAAGGCACACGCACACAGCCATGTTGATTAAGACAGCATTGCTTTTGGAAAAATATGCTAGTAAGAGGAAACCTTGCCAGTTATGCAAACAAGTGTTTGAAAAGTTCGGTATGTACACTATTTTCAAAAACCAACATGCAAGCCCTCTTCGAAACCATTTTAATATGAAGTTCACTCAAGTAAGTACCCTGACGTAGTGTGCTCGTCTTAATGTATCTCATGAGCATGTCACATCTGGCAACTGGAGATGGTAGGTACACGGTTATTTCACTACAGTGGAACCTCTACTTACGAATTTTAATCCATTCCGAATGCACATTCGTATGTAGAAACATTCGTAAGTCAAAACGATGTTTCCCATAGGAATGCATTGGGAATGGATTAATTCGTTCCGGTGCCTTTAAAAAAAGGAACTTTAAAGGCCGGCGGGAGACAGTGATGGGCCCAATCCGACCCTTGGCCTGATCGGCAGCTGGGGGGGGCAGTGGGAGGCCGGTGGCAGCGGCTGCAACGGACCGATCCGGCCCTATGGCTGGATCGGCAGCTGGAGGGGTTGCGGGAGGTAGCATGAGTGGCGGGAGGCCGGCGAGGTAGCTCAGGATTGGGCCCTCGCCGGCTCCACTACCACCGCCGCTGCTGAGTCCTGAATTGCGGCGCGGCGGGGGCTTTTCGCCGTTTGCTTTCCCCTTGGTTCAGGGAAGGCAAACGGCGAAAAAACCCCGCTGTGCCGCATTCGCCCAGGCACTTCGTCTCGGGGAAGCAGGCAGGGAGACGGCAAAAGCCAGAGAAGCTGCGGGCTGTTGCTGTCTCCCTGCCTGCTTCCCCGAGCCATAGCGCATCGGGGGACAGAGCCGAAGATCGGCGGGCACTGCTTACCGGGCTTGACAAGCCCAGCAAGCAACGCCCACTGATCTTCGGCTCTGTGCTGTGTGACGGGCGGGGGTGGGGGGAAAGCGGAGGATCGTTCCTCCGCTTTCCCCCCACCCCCGCCTGTCACACGAAGATCGGTAGCGGAGCCGGCGAGGGCCTGATCCCGCGCGAGGCAGCGGAGCCGGCGGGGGGGGGTGCCAATCCCAAGCGAGGCTGGCACACATTCGATCGTAAGTCGAATCAATTTGTAAGCCCGCCCCCATTTTTTCCCTTCGTAACTCGAAAAAATTGTATGTCAAGTCATTTGTATGTCAAGGTGCCACTGTATTGCTATTATTATTTCACTACTCTACCATAGCTGGCATAAGGCATTAATTTATCCACATTGGTGGATCAGCTCACCCATGTGCGTGTGAAGCAGGTGGGGTGGGGGTTTCACATCTATAGGAAATGTGCTTTCATTTTGTTTTGTTTTTTAAAAAAACCCAAACACAGGAAAAATACGGATGGAAAGTATGTCTGAAAGTATGCTAAGACTTATTGCTATGATAACTAACCTGGGCCGCCAACATGCCAGCCTGTCCACCTCATTCCCAATCACATAATCTCTCATTTCATCGCACAGAAATGCTGACACTGACTTAAACCAGCACACAGATTATATATTTCCATTGCACTGTTACAATTTCATCAAGATTGCTTCTTCTGTTTATCTCCAAAATACCTTCAAGCTACAAAAAGATACGTGTGTGTGCATGCAGCTGCCCAACTTACATCTATATAACCTCCCTATCTATGTAAGTCACTTTTTAAAAAGATTGTTTTTAAGATATAGTTAAACCATGCACATTTAATAATTAGAAAATAACATTATTGAGGCCAGAATGAACAGAACGACACTACAGCACTATATATAGATGGATGCGAAGTCAACCCGGTGTGCTTTGGTTCTTTTTTGAAGGTTAAAAGTCACAAATGGAAAAGTTTGTTAGCTTGTAGTCCTACACTACACCTAAGTACATATTCTAAAGTGTGAGTGACAGCAATTGAACTACTCAAGAGTTATGTGGAAAATCAAGAATTATGTGGAAAATCTAAAGCTGAATCCAGGTGGGGGTGGAGAATCTCATATACCACACAGAATCCAGCTCTCTTGCTGTAATGGGAGAAAGAAGGATGGGACCTCTCACTTCTTTTTTCTTTAGTTTAACAACTCAAGACATAGTTCAAAAGCGTTCCGCAAATCTTTTAAACCACAGCAGTGTTAAACAAGCTGTTTCTACTGATGTGGAAAATCAATTAGGCTATGGCAGCTTTGCCAAAGCAAACACACAGAGCAATACAAGGCCATATACCTTAGACTGTTTCTTCTTGGTTTTCTGGGGCAGGAAGGGTCTCTGAAGAAAGACAATCTGCTTAGTAGCCAAATTCCCATCCCTATATTAAAAAATATATATATATATAAACACAATTCTACAAATGACTTCCATTTATCCAGAGCGTCCTTTAAAATTCAAAGAACATCTCATAGCCATCCATTGAAATCAGTGTTTAAGAAGATCCCGAACACAGTGTCCTTTGCCAGACTAAAACACTAGGATTGGCACTTAAAACATTCAGCTCTCCAAAAGCCTCTTTTTCACTCATGTTTATTGCGTTGTGATACATTCCGACCATGGTACAGTATACACTTTGTCTGCCAAAATGTTTTGGAGTTGAGGTACAAGCCCTTAATAACTGAGTCAGTCCATGTGAGGGATGTCTTTGAACTGCAATGGATCTTAGCAAAGAAACTACAAGGCCTATTATACTGCTGATTAACATATTACATAGCTGTGCAACAAAACTCAAAATAAAACTAAAATACATAGATTGTCCCTTAATTCAACTGAGCTTAAAGGCTCCATGGGCAGGTCCAAGAGACCTTGTGGACCAAGGAAGGAGGAGAAGAAACACAAGCCTGAAGAGCAAAGATGACAGACAAGGAAAGGCTGTTTCATGTGCTATTTCTGCATGTTTACATTGGTGGATTTGACAAAAGAAAATCTATTCCCGCTACAAGGTGATTTACTGCATGAAGGAGAGCTGTGGGAGATAAAGTCTTCTTTATGTATCGCCCAATGTGTATTTTTATTATTGTCGGACAACGCAAATTCAGTGGGCCTTGCCAAGACATGGGTTAGCTCGCAGCTAGAATGCATGATTCATGAACAAACCAGGATCTGTGTGAATCTGTACCAAGAGGGAACAGCCTAAATGAATTCTAGATAGCTGTGTATCAAGCACAAACGAGAAAAGAAGTGTTTCATGACACCTTAAAGACTAATGAACATTCAGGGACTAGAGCAGGCACCCCCAAACCGGCCCTCCAGATGTTTTGGTCTACAACTCCCATGATCCCTAGCTAACAGGACGAGTGGTGAGGTATGATGGGAATTGTAGTCCAAAACATCTGGAGGGCCAAAGTTTGGGGATACCTGGACTAGAGTCTTGTCATGTGCATAAAGAACAGGTAACGTCCCATTTGCGCAGGGATTGCATTTCTGGCCCCCACACGTGTCTGCGGAGCACGCATAAGCCCATGCTGTATTTGGGCCACTTCCAGGTCTGCAGTGATGATCGTGTGTGTGGTTGGCATCAATCAGGCATGCGTAAAATGGTTGCTACCTGTACATGACAGACCAACAGATGTCTCTGCATTTCATGGCCTTTAGGCTCCACTGTTCACACTCCCCCACTGCCACAATAGGCATGTATCTGTCAACCAATAGACTTCTTCCAACTGATGAAGTGGGCTTTAAACTTGTTTGTTTAAACTTTGGTATTTAAACTTATGCTGTAAAGTGGCAGGCGAACCAGGTCACTGAGATGAAACAGCATCTGAGAGGTGAAAGGGAATGCTCAGCGCCCACCTTCAGCAGGAAAGGAAAGTTAAAACCATTGGTTAGCATCAATTATCTGAAACGGGACTTGCGTCTGAAGCCCATATACTCTGCACAGCCTGCCAAACACCTCCCGTAATCGCCCTGCTGGGCAAACAAAGAGGAGGAACTGAAGCATTTCATGCTCTTTCATGCTCGTACCATGATTCTCACAGTTATGGGCTGCTTTAATGCACACAGTTAGGGACCCCATGCTATGAGCAGGGATGGCTTTTATGACCGACTCCCATAGGCTTTTTCTGCACCGTACCTGTTTGTCTTTACAACTGGAGTGGGAAGCACACAAGTCAGCTGCCAGCCATATATGGCGAGAGAGTTCAGCAGGGGAACGTAATCTGCCTGCACTCGAGCCCCCTGGGGAAGAGAAATTAAGCCGTTAAGAGTTAAATGTGAAAAGCAAGGCTATTTTATAAAGGTTGTTTATTTATGGGTGAGGATAATTTCTGCCAGTTCAGCAAAACAGGAGAAGAAATAAATACTGGAAAACAAAAGGAATGAAGGGTCATTTTTCAGTTCTTGCTGAAGGGTTAAATAATTTTGTTTAAACAGTAGAAACACATTTCTTTCCATGCTCCAAAACCTTCCGTGTGGCAGCTGATGAATCAGATCAACAGGACTAATTCATTTTGTTTTGTTGGAGATCCCCTGGATGAATGGCCTCCTGCAATATTAGCTGAAAGAGAACAATTACCTCCTTCCAGACAAAAGGGTATTCAAGCAGTACAAAAATCCAGCTATGCTAACCAGGGCTAATTCTGCTCTGATGCTGAGCAATTCTGTTAAAATAAAGCGAGCAACTCTTTAAGTTTACACCAGTTGAGCCCAGAGAATAGCTGCTCCTTTGATTTCCAGAGCATCTCATGGTGTGTTAAATGACATTATGGTGGTAATGAGTACAGGTCATTTGCATCCAGCAGCATGAAAATATGGATGTGATCCATTTTATTCCTTTTGTCATGCACACAGACACAAGAGCACAGCCTGTTTGTTATGTTTCATCAGCAAATGCACGGGTGAGATAAAAACGGTACCTTTCACTTTAGAGTCTGGCTCTGCCAATTGTCTCAGCTAATATACAAGACCAAAAAATTCCCTGCAGTGAAGGACAAAATGGCAGCTATGACAGACCACTCCAGAGAGAGGACTAATCAACAAATTTTCGTCTTAGCTTTACAAAATATGCTCCAGCTCACTTACAGTATTATAGCTCTATATCAGTCTTTCATTTTTTTAAAAAAAGCTGGGAAAGCATTTTAGTGCTACTTATCAATTAAATTTTTTAAAAAACATGCCAAGCAATGTCATTTGCACTGCTGTGGATGGAACATAGTGGGATGTAAACATAGAAAACGCACAATATTCCCAACAATGTGAAAAGTCAGTTGCAATTCTACTTGTACCTTATAAGAGAAGAGCAATAGTGCTAGAAGCTATCTATCTGGAAGCAGTCACAATCCACTGCATTAATCCTCACAACAACCCCCTGAGGTAGGTCACCATTACTCCTATTTTACAGATAGGGAGCTAAATTTTGAACCAGTGGCTTGTCCTAGGCTACTTGTCGCTTCTGCTTTGCTATCATGATTTTGGAATGAAGCTCCAAACCCTTCCCTTATTTTCACTCTTGTTCTCTCTCCTTCCCCAAAATTCATTTTGCCTATCACTACCTGCTTTGTCCACCTGATCATAGAATCATAGGACTGTAGAGTTGAAAGGTATCCCATGGGTCATCTAGTCCAACCCCCTGCAATTCAGGAATCTCGGCTAAAGCATCCATGACAGATGGCCATCCAACCTCTGCTTAAAAACCTCCAGTGAAGGAGAGTGAGTACATTCCACTGTTGAACAACTTAAGCTGTCAGACAGTTCTTCAGCCTATAATTGTATTAGCTTTTTTTGCTGCTGCATCACACTGTTGACTCATGTTAAGTTTGTGATCTACTAAGATCCCTAGATCCTTTTCACATGTACTACTGGCAAGCCAAGTGTGGTGCAGCTGGTTCTTCCTGCCTGGAACCTGACATTTGTCCCTATTGAAATTCATTCCATTACTTTGGGCCCAGTTCTCCAACCTGTTAAGGTCATCTTGAATCCCAATTCCATCTACTGTGGCATTAGCTACCCCACCCATCTGGTGTCATCTGCAGACTGGATGAGCATCCCCCCAATTCCTTCATCCAGGTTGTTTATAAAGACATTGATGCTCAAAAGGAGTAACTTAAGGAGTCCAATTTAAAGACCAGAAATACCCAGAACCTCACTGATCGCAAGCAGCACACTGGATACAGATCTGTTTGGCTTTCCATGAAGATGTAATATAAGACTCCTCAGAAACAGCTGGCAGGACCACCATTTATAGGCAGGTCTATGAAGAAAAATGGGGTTGGTGAGGGACGATCAGTATCAGCATAAATATGACCCATTTCCTCTAGAGCATAGCAGGATGCGTCTGACAGCTATCACAATCACAACAGGATAACACTGCCTCCTATATCAAGACCCCGTAGTATCTTGCTGCCAAACAGATTTCTTTCCTCTTGATGAGTTTTTCAAATAGCCCAAAGCCCAAGGGTCCTAGTTACAAGGGAGCACCACCCATTTCTGTCACGGCACACAACAAGATGTCAAAGCCTGAGACTAAGCCATTCTGGCAAATTGGGGCATCCTTTTGGCATCTGCAGAAGCTGAATCATTTCAGTGCTGCACGTTTTTTTTCTGCCACAGACTTTTTTTTTCAGTGACACAAGGCTGTAAAATCCAAACTGGTCTCACTTGTCAAACCAGCACTCTCTTCAAGCAGATGCCGTCCTAGACCTTCGTACAAATTCAGGAAGAAAAAAAAGTCAAGCGCTGAGCTGAGCTGAGCTTCAAGTTCTTTGAACATCTATCAGCTCGAAAAAAGAAAGCAAAGGTCAGTTTAAAAGAGCAGTGAGCAGATTTCTAGACAGCCAAGTGCTGCTTCTCTCCACATTTTACTACAAAGTGTTGCTGCCACTACAATTGTCAAGTTGCCCAGCCTGCCCTGTAAATTGGATCCTGTTACAGGCAAGGAAGTATATTTTCATTTGGTTCAGATTAAGGACCTTCCACAACCCTTGGGAATCATCAGCCTCTCCTTAGCTACAGTGCCAAATTGCTGAGGAGCCCTTACTCCCGGAGCTATGTGCCATCTGGTGAGTCTGCCTCCCCTAAAAGTAATGGGACTTTGGGGGCTTACTCCACAGCAAGGCCACTGAGGATGCCCAGCTGGGCCAGTTGCTGATGGCAGCCATATTATTTCACTCACAATGCCTCAGAAGGCAGCTCAACTTAGGGGCACAGAGAATTAAAAACAAAGGTGTCTTCAGGAGTCCAAAAGGCAGCTGTCTGCCGTGGAACCTGCTGAAATGCTAGACCCCATCAGCTGCCTAGAGGTGCTGTGGGGTGGGATGGGATGAGGGCTGCATCAAATTGACTAAAATACCACCCAATAGCTGAACAAGGGAAAGTGCATTACTTAGGAGCATGAAAAGTTGCCCATATACCTATCTGTCCATCAAATTCATTGGCAGACTGGCAGTGGCACCCCAGGATCTCAAGCAGAGGATCTTTCACATCACCTGCTGTCTGATCATTTTAAATGAAGCTCTCGGGGACTCTACCTGCGACCATCTGAATGCAAAGCATGCTCTCTGCTGCAGAGCCATGCTCCCTTCCCAAGTCTGAACAGGTCAACCAGTTTTGTCCAGTGACAATGTAAATGTGAGAGGGGAAAGACTGAATTGCTTCCTACCAGAGGGCAGTGCCTTTAAGCATTTATCCTTACAGAAAGGATATTGCGGAATTTTAAGGGAACAGCTTATATTCGGGTATTCTGGAGTCCTCTGCACAACCCCGCCACATGCCTAAGTGCCTTATGTCAAGGAAACTACCTATAAAAGTTGTGTGTATGTCTTTCACATTTATTTCAGGGGAAATAAAAATGGAAGCTTGATCAAATGCCGCCAGCAATGATCTTTGGAGTAACTAGAATGACAAATGAAGAGGGCAGAAACAGCATGTAGAATACACTGCCTCTGGTAACTCAGCAAAATATGCGTGACTTGCAGCTACGATGATTCACTGTGCATTGTACTGAAATCTGAAAGGTGACAACGTGGCAGTTTAGGTGGCAGTGTCCCGTCCCCCCCCCCCCTTACATAAAATTCCAAACTCTACCATGCATGTAGGACCTAAAATAAAATGCTAGGGTGTATCCTTACGTCCTGGAAGGAGGACCTCCCCTTATGATTCCTGCCAGCTTGCCATGCCCTTCCTTCAAGATGCCATAAGTTGTAGAAGCTTACGGTAAGTGAAGCATTCCACTCCCTTCCTCTTACCCCCAAATTCTTTTTTTTTTAATACTGTGAACCACCCTGAGATCTACGAATGAAGGACAAATAATAATAATAATAATAATAATAATAATAATAATAAATACAATTGACAGTAAACATTATATGGTTTCTCAGTATGCCCAGTTTCCATTGTTTTCTTTTTAAGTATATTTGTTCTTCTGAAAACCTCAGAGCATGTCGGGCATGTCTTTTTGTTTTTTGGTGGCTCCATTTTGGCTCCATATTTGTCTGTGCTCACCACCTGCGTTTGCTATTAGAGGAAGTGATTCAAGGGCACTAACAACCCAAACATTTAAAATGACATTTCATACTTATCATTGGAGACAGCAGAAATGTTAAGTTGTAACACAATCAACACGTAAGGTGAATCTATAGCAAAAGCGTATGATTATTATTTTTTTAAAGCTCAAGCAACAAGAAATGGTCAAAACCTCGAGACAAAAGATTTTTTCTTTTTCGAAAAGCATAGTCGCAGGGAGTTGGGGGGGGGAGATAGTGTGGGCTGATCTACAAATCAAACTGAAAGACGTTTCCTTCTGTGAGAGAGCAAGCGAGCAAAAATTTAATGAACTCATTCTCTCATTCCCCATTCTCTTGCAGTTGATAAGTAATCTCTGATCACACCTTGAGTGTCAAAAACCAGAGCATGTTGAGATGGCTGTTTTCCTGTCTTGCAGCAGATAAAAAGAATTCAATTTTACTTATGATTTTGTAGGTTTTTTTTTCTTCTTCTCTCACTCAGCAATAGTCTAGCTCATTAGGAAAAACTAGAAAGCTCTGCAATTTGAGAAATAAGAGGGGGAAAATATCTAGGCCAAGTCACTAGAAAGGAAAACAACCTGCATTAGCAATTTTATCTTTTTCCTTCTGCTGCAGATATAAAAATAAAACAAAATTGAGAAACAAACAAAATAACAAGATCTAGAAGCCATATAACACAGGGGGAAGCTCATTTGCAGCAATTAATTCCCCATGCAGGTAGACTGAAATTATAATTTTAGAGTTTGAAGCGATGTAACTAGCCATCCATCCACCTCAACCACTTGTTTTGTTGAAGAAAGATAGCAATTCCGCAGCGTGATGCTCCCCAGACATTCTGGACTATGACTCCCATCATCCTTTACCATTAGCTAAACTGGCTGCAACTGATTAAATTGTAGTCCAAAACATTCTAGAGGACACCACCATGTCGGAGAAGGCTATGGCAGCATATGACAACATAAGCAGCCCTGATAAGTGCCTGATAACTTCCATCTTTGAAACCACAAAGAAAGGCACAAACCACAAACTAATACAGGCAGTGGGGCCTATGGATTAAACATCTCTCCCCAAAAAGCTGAAAAGAAAATAGGTTCTGACTCAAGTTTCCCCCCGTTCTTTATGATGTTAGGGAATGCTCAGCACACACAGATGCACTGGACGCTCAAGGCATTTCCTGAAACGGAAAGGTCAGTTCTTCATTGTGTAGAGCTTCTTTTATCGATCTCAGCTTTTCCACAACAAGAATCTGTAAGGCTGTGAGCACACTAACAAGGGAGTAAGTCCTATTGAGCTCACTGGAACAGCCTTCTGAGTAGACATCTACAGGATTGTGCTACAAATCCGGCGTGGGGTGAGTGGAGCAGAAAACCAGTGTGATGGGTGGGTATACCAATGGAACAAGCACCCTGTCTCCAGCATCAAACAGATAATACTTTTAATACTGGCAGTGTGCCAGACGGTGTACTTGGAAAGAAAGATAGAGTCACAGATATGCTACAGCAGGGGTCAGCAAACTTTTTCAGCAGGGGGCCGGTCCACTGTCCCTCAGACCTTGTGGGGGGCCGGACTATATTTTGGGGGAAAAATATGAATGAATTCCTATGCCCCACAAATAACCCAGAGATGCATTTTAAATAAAAGAACACATTCTACTCATGTCAAAACATGCTGATTCCCGGACCATCCACGGGCCGGATTTAGAAGGCAATTGGGCCGCATCCGGCCCCTGGGCCTTAGTTTGGAGACCCTGTGCTACAGTGACCTATCCTTTGCACCGCACCACGCTGCCTCCAAGCAAATGGGTCTACGTTGCTACAACACCTCATTCACTGCCCTGGCATTCAGCAGCATACTATTAAGACAAAATGAAGATCCTGAGTGGGAGGACCATAGGGAGCTAGGGCTTAAGTCAGTTAATTTTAGCCTCTGGATTCAATTATCTTACTGGTGATGGTTCTGGTGGGGAGGTGGACTACTTCACCTACTTCAAAATGTGGCATCTGATTCCTCGTGCATTTTGGGCCCTGCTTGCTTATGCTACAGAGTGTGTAAACAAACCTTACACTAGAGAAAAGCTCACCAGTTCTGCCCCCCCTTTCATTCCAACAGAACCAAACCTAAGGTGTATGCTCAGATTCTTGAAATCTCTCCCTGCTAGGAAATTAGGATGTGCAGAACATTAGACTGTAGAAAAATAGCATCTCTCAGTCATTTAGATTGCAGTTATTAAAGAATTTGGCAGTAAAAAGCTATACGCAAAACCATGCATTTCAGCTAGGCTACTTCCAAAGGCCCCAAATCCAGCCAGTTCAGAAAAAATATTGGCATTATCTTTGCTTTGTACACTGTATCTTAAGTGTATTCTGCTGAAGGACAAAGCTGGCTTGGTGTTATTTGCTTTATGAATTAAGTAGAGGGCAAGTCCCAGTTTCCCAACACACACATTTGCTATTTCACCCCAACACTCTTCCTACATGGATTCACACACACACAAACTTCTTATCAAGTAGTTGCAGGAATATTAAACGAGTGTGCCTGAATTTGTGCCAGGGTAACCCTTTACCCTTTACCTTTTTAACCATGCTTGGTAATAATAAAATTCTGTACATTTATGTAATTCAGACATACAAATTATAATGCACTTTTGCATTCAGTTGGGCCAGTGTTCACAACATTCTGTTTTACTTAGCATTTTAGTTTGAAAACCCAAGTTCCACTATCTCTGCACTTCCTGCAAGATTGTATAGTTGAAGGAAAGAGCCTCTAAAATGTATGATAAGCTCAGAGATAAACAATGGCGAAAACAGCTTGAAAAGGGAAGTTCTTTTTATTCAGATGTCTGTTTACTTTCATACCCCTTACTTAGTACAAACACCATACAAAAATGGTGTAAGAAATGATCCCTATGTTCAAAGTGCAGCACTTTCTAACATTAAGGACTGAAACTGCTGCCAAGCTATGCTGTTACATCTAACAGCCGTTTCTGCCAAACCTGATACTTGGCATTCTGAGTATTTCTAAGCTAAACAGAAACACGCACACATCAAAAAAGCCTTTTAAAGGAAAAAAAGCCCCAAAACACATTGCTCAACAACCGCTTTCTCATCCATATAGAAAGAGAAGCCCAAAGGGCACCTACCAAAATCTTCTCCCACCTTCTTTCTAGGTCACCTTCAAACAGCATCCACGACCTTTCAAAGGGCTGCATTTCACGCTCATCACTTTTGGCCCCCTGTTGCTTTAAGCATGCGTAGTTTGTTCAGCAGCAGGCATCAAACTGTGTTGCTCAAGCCCAAACTCACCACACATTTAACAGATCAAGAATGAAGGCCAAATCAGAGCTGGCTCTTCATAGACACTTCCAGAAAGAACAGCAGATCATCATATTTACCGGTACATCACTCCTGCTCACCCACCTCGCAAACCCCAAACCCCTCGTCAGTAAAGAGCTCTGCTTTATGAATGCTCCGCAGCAAAAACATGGCTACACAGTGGAATCATTTCCACTAGGCAATCTGCCATCTCAACAGATTGAAACTGTGTACTCATAACTTCGTGTCAAAATGCTGAAAATGCACAGCAGCAGCAACCACAAAAAAAGCACTCCAATGTCTCCAGAAGAGCTAGAGAGAGACAACTGTCACCACCACCTAAATTCTCTAAGTCACAGGAAGTATTTCCAGAGGAAACCTTCACTCAAGAAATAAAGTTTTACCAACATCGTGCAGCCAGTGAATTATTTTGCAGAACTTGCAAAAGAATCAGCTTGCAAAAGAATTATCTTCTCTTTTTTTTGGTGCAAAAACATGACAACAGGCAAGATGTGGGGAAGCAAAGAAAGATTGTGTAGGCTCTGGGTAGCAAGGGACTTTCCTATGCAAAGAGAATTAAAATCAAAGAGGTTTCAATGCTAGATCACACGAAGTCTAGTGGAATTAATGCAGCCCAACATTTATAGGGTAGAAGTAATAGGGCAGCTTAAGGCATGTAATCATTAAGAGGCTCCTGCTCAAAAAGGCAAGAATGCCACAGTTTGTTCTAAATTTTAAGAGTTAAATAACTCAGCACTACTGCATCCTGTCTATTACTTGGCAAGGACTACATACTGTGACAGCTGGAAGCTTTACATTCTCTCCTCAGTGACATTTTGCACACATACCGAGCGCATCAGAGTGTTGAACATGTTCCCCTTGCTTACACTTGGGAGGCTCCTCTGTTGTTAGAAATTAAGCACGCTGTGCTTTTTGTCCATATGGAGATGCCAATTCCTGCTCAAACTTGATATAATGCACACAAACACAGTTAAATGAAGTTGTGAACGAAAACACAACCGAACTTACACGGCTAAGTGCACTCTTACGGCAGGACACACACACACAATTATTTGGGAGAATCCTAAGGGGCACTTAGGTGTTTCATGCCCAAGAGGAAGGGAAAGGAACCTTACGGAAAGATTTCACATTTAGCAAAAGCTCTACTGTGCAACCTATGCAGACTGAGGGTTTAGTCTGAAGGAACACAATGCACCCAGCTTGCTAATGCTAAGCAGGTCTGGGTCTAGTCAGTGCCTGGAAGGAAGATGACATAAGACCCTATATATGTCAAACTGAAAAGGTAAAATAATGATTTATTCTTACGTCCTATAATTTTGTATGGGTGGGGGGCACCCTTGGAAGCTGATGGACCCAATTGGTTTTCTGATGCCTCCTGCATGATTTTTCTGCTAATAGGACTGGTAGTTCTGATAACACACTAGTCAGGTTCAGGAACCAGGAGACACCCTGCGTGATTAATGCAATCATTCCTAGATCCCCAGCTTCTTCAGGAGAGAACCCATTCAACTTTGTTTACTGAGGAGTTGAAGGAAATATCTAGAGCACTGAAAGAAAACTTATATCAAAACTTACTAAACAGGGCCCAGAACTAATTTTAGAAACCAACATTCTACTTCACCAGCACTATTGTGTTTTGTTCAGGTAGACTGTTCTAAGTAGTGGACCTCTATATTTTAGCCCTCCTGGGGATAGTGACACTCACAGCAGTTTGTTATGGTACACTTTGTAGATAAGGGACACAGCTGGCACTGTGGTCTAAACCACTGAGCCTAGGGCTTGCCGATCAGAAGGTTGGCAGTTCGAATCCCCACAACAGGGTGAGCTCCCATTGTTCAGTCCCAGCTCCTGCCCACCTAACAGTTCAAAAGCACAGCAAAGTGCAAGTAGATAAATAGGTACCACTCTGGCGGGAAGGTAAACGGCATTTCCGTGTGCTGCTCTGGTTCACCAGAAGTGGCTTAGTCATGCTGGCCACATGACCCGGAAGCTGTCTGCGGACAAATGTTGGCTCCCTCAGCCAGTAAAGCGAGATGAGCACTGCAACCCCAGAGTCGTCCACGACTGGACCTAACGGTCCTTTACAAGGTACGTTAAGGTACTTGTGTCAGTTCTGACTCCACAGTTAGAGAAGACATGGACACAACCATGATTCCTACTTTTTATGTTAAACTTGTGCAACTTAAAGACAGGATTCTTAAAGAAGTGAGACTATCCACTTGTCTTCTTGATCCTTCGAGGGTGAGACTGGTATCCTTCTGAAAAGAAGCTAAGGGGGCTGTCTCAAAAGGCAAGGCAATCAGGCTACTTACAATGTAATTCAAACACAGGGATAGAAAGAAGCATGGTCCAGTGATTCTGATCTTTTTTTAGTATGTAGCTCAGAAATGCTTCAGGATTCAGCATTACCACATGGCAGCTGGTACCCATTAGGTGGGGAGCGGGGAGGCAGAGTATCTAAATGTAGGCAGATCCAGGAAGTTGCAATAGGCAGAACTAATGGGAAATGGGGCACTAAAAGGCTGCAACCATGTACACACTCACATAATAGAAACTCAACTTGAACACAGTGGGACTCACTTCTGAATAAGATGCATGGGACTATGTAACCCAGTCTAATGCATGCTTACTTGGAAGTGAGTTCTGTTGAATGCAGTAGGATTTGCTCCCAAGAAAATATATATATTGGATTTCAGTCTTAGGATTTCCTACCCCCTTTTTTTCTACTGCTGCTGCATCTTTAACAGCAGCCTGACATGCAGAAAGTAAACAGGCGAAACACTCCATAACATGGCCATATAGAAAACAGCTTCCAGTCTGAGCTTCTGTATGCATACTTAAAACTGTATTTGCTCTTAAACCCCCAGAATGCCTTGTATAACACTCTCAGATGCACTGGCTACCAATCTGCTTCTGGGCACAATTAAAAATGCTCTTCTTACCTTTAAAACCTTATACAGTCATACCTTGGGTTATGGCCGCTTCAGGTTGCACGTTTTTGGGTTGCGCACCGTGCTGAACCCGGAACGGGTTATTTCCAGGTTTCAGCGCTTTGTGCATGCACAGAAGCACCGAATCGCGACCCGCGCATGTGCAGATGTGGCGCCGCAGGTTGCGAACGCTGCGGGTTGTCAACGTGCCTCCCGCATGGATCACGTACACAACCCGAGCGTCCACTGTATAGTCTAGGACTAGAATACCTCTTTTCATGATCCTACTTGGACCCTGTTGATTATTCCCTTATCATCTGAAAAATGGCAGATAGCAACATTATACAGCTGCAGTTACTAGAACAGCCTTTCTCAACTCCCTATGTGTAGTTAAGACTACAACTCCCATCATCCCTGACCACTGGTAGCTAGATGATGGGAGTTGTAGTTCAATAACATATAGGGACCCAAGGTTGAGAAAGGCTGTACTATAGAATGACCTCTCCAAAGAGATCCATGTGTCTACTTTCTGATGTATCTTTGCATGAACAGCTAAAACTTACGCTGCTGTCCAGCTTTGGCTGTTTCTTAGGCTGTGTATACTCTAAACTTCAAAGCACGTTCTTTCCCTCAATTCTGGGCACTGTAGTTTGTTAAGGGTTGCTAGGAATTGTATCTTTGTGAAGGATAAACCACCGTGCCCAGAATTCTTTGAGCGAAATAATGTGTTTCAAATGTGCTTTAAAGGTGCCGCGTGAATACTTCTATTTCAAAATTGTTTTAAAGTTTTCGTGAGTTATCTTGAAACACACAGAAAAGCAGGTATAAAGGTTTTTTAATATACTGCTATTACTAATAATGATTTTAAAACAGACTGAAATAATTTGGTATAAATGTGTGTAAATTTGCTAGAATTGCTAGCTCTGGAGTTAAACAGGGATAAGCAGATGTAATATAAAAGTTTTTCCCCCCTTTTTAGGAGCTGCATGCTTGATGTTAACCATGCACTTAAACACTGAGTTGATTAAACACGTAGCAAGAGCCAAATGACCTGCAAAGCACATTTGTGACATTCTTTGTAACTATATGCATTCTACTTCAATGATTCCAAAAGCTTTGCAATAAACAAAGGAGACTTGACTGGCACCACAAAGACCCTCATAAAAAAATAAAGTATTCACATAAGAAGACAGAGATATACCTTTGCAGGGTGGAACCGGTGTTTTTTCTCTGCGTGTACTGATGGTAGGGGCATACCTGCCAAGTCCGGGACGTAAAGATCCGGGATCGGCAGCGCGCGCATGACCGGAAGTTGCGTGACGTGACTTCCGGTGGCGCTTTGCCCTTCTATGGGCACCAGAAAATGGCGGCGCCAGCGCCAGAAGTCGCTTCCGCGCATGACCGGAAACACGTAAAAGCGACTTCCGGCGCCGGCGCCGCCATTTTCTGATGCCCATAGAAGGGCAAAGCGCCACCGGAAGTCGCGTCACGCAACTTCCGGTCATGCGCGGAAGCGACTTCCGGCGGCGCCATTTTCTGGTGCCCATAGAAGGGCAAAGCGGCACCAGAAAAATGGCCGCCGGGCAGAAGCCGATTTAAGGGACAATACCGGGATTTTTCACTAAATGGGAGACCGCCGGGAAACGGTAAGAAAAAAGGGGTTTTCCCGGCGGAAACGGGATACTTGGCAGCTATGGGTAGGGGGGAAGGAAACAAAACAAAAAAACCTTTCCCTCTCTGATGCCCCTTCTTAGCTACTGTTTTGAAAAAGCTGCAGCAAGGGTGGGGACAGGATGAAAGCACCTTTCATACATTGTTCAGCATATATGTAGGAAAATGAAACGTTTGAAGCTGCTCAAATATCCCAACACTAGTTAGTTTTATCAGTGCAATGTGAAACCTCTTTTTAATAAGACATGAAAAAACTAACTGGGTAACAAATTAAGATAACAACTAGACCTTTCACTGTTTCCCCTAATGCTCCTTTGAATAGTCCACTGGGATTGCTGAGAGAATAAATTTTAAAAGATTGTAAGAAATCTTGGATACTGAAAATTGCTAAATAAATTATTGCTAATAGACGCAGCAAGCAAGATTTTTTTTTATTAAAAAAACCAACTATTACTTTCTCATTAGATTGTGATTCAAGATATTAGGAAACAAACAAAAGCAAAACAACACACTTACTTCCAGAACGGTCCATTGTTCTACAACAATAGCATCATAGCCTTGTATACTCTTGTTGTCTTCCACGGAAATATCTTCAAAGATGAACACACCATCTGTCATCCCCTGGAAGGAATCTGTGCAGAAACAAATCGTTTCTATAAGCTACACAGTTAGGATATCCTATGAACAATTTTAAAGTGTGTGTGTGTGTTCATTATCACAATCCTAATTTCTTCTCAGCATGTTATTTGCAAAACATAGGGAGAGAAAGACCCCCGCATGCTCCAACTATATTAAAATAAATGAGACTAATAGTAGGTGTACAAACGAATCCTTTGTATGCAGTGCTGCGCTGCTAGCAACCATTATAAAACAGAATTGCACTTATTTTTATTGGCTATTAACTCATAAAAAGTTACGTGCACATGCTAGCTTGGTGGTGGACACTTCTGGAGCTTGAGGCATTTCTTCCCTTCTCCTTGACTAGTATCTGAGGCACTGACCTAGCCAAGAGACATGGCCATGGCAAGAGATGGGATCGTAGGGATATCAAGCATGCCTTACAACTTCTCCGTCACTGGATTCTGTTCCTCTGCATATGAATTGTGCTTCCTCTTTTCCCTGGAAACTGCAAGTCTGCAGTAACATCTGCACTGGGCATTTTCTTTGGAAGCCAACCATCATAGATGCAACTGAGTTGTAGCTTTCAATGCAGCCTTTGTTTTAGGAATGGTCAGAATATTTAATGCATCCCTTTGCTGTTTAGGGAACAAAGTGTTGCGGTCAGAATTTCTCCACTATCCCGAATCATTTGTCAGGTGATTGGTGTATTGGGCATTGCTAGTTTGGATGAGGTTTTTAGGAGGACATCTCTGTAGCAAATAAGTGTTTTCTCATACAGTGAACCTTTCGAGTCAAGATTTTCCAATTACTCTTGCCTTCCTTGAACATTTTTGATGACCGCACAAACCCTCAGCATATTAAATGGTGGTGGTGACCCTGAATTTGGGGTGTTTTGCCCCCTCACTTAAAAAAATCTCAAGTGTGCCATAAATGGGCGGCACTGTGGTCTAAACGACTGAGCCTAGGGCTTGCTGATCAGAAGGTCAGTGGTTCGAATCCCCATGATGGGGTGAGCTCCTGTTGCTCGGTCCCAGCTCCTGCCAACCTAGCAATTTGAAAGCACATCAAAGTGCAAGTAGGTAAGTAGGTACCGCTCCGGCGGGAAGGTAAACGGCATTTCTGTGCGCTGCTCTGGTTCACCAGAAGCAGCTTAGTCATGCTGGCCACATGACCCGGAAGCTGTCTGCGGACAAACGCCAGCTCCCTTGGCCTATAGAGCGAGATGAGCACCGCAACCCCAGAGTCGTCCGCGACTGGACCTAACGGTCAGGGTTCCCTTTACCTTTACCTATGCTATACATATACAATGCCATATAAAGACACAAGAAAAAACTCCCCACATACTATTGCATGGATGGGGGGGGAGATGGCTTTCCAAATCACTGCAGAAGTGTTTGAAAAACTGCAAGTGTCCATAGTTAACCTGGCATTGATAAACAATTTAATGGATTTTACTGTCAAATACCTGCTCATGCACAAATCCTAGCATTCCCTTTTGGGAATACCAAAGCAGCTCAATTTATTATAGGAAACCCCATGCAATAGCCTGCTTTTGAGTAGAAGCATACCTGCTTTAGTAGCAGTCATCCAAAAAAATATTGAAGCTCTTATCAGGGCTATTTGCAGCATCAGTCTCACATTAACTATCACATCTATTTAACCCCTCTCCTCTCCAGAAAGCCCCCTTTTTTGAGCAGTTAACTTGTTTTCACTTAGCACATAATTAATCCAGTGGATTCCAGCACATTACATCAACACAATTAATTTCAAAAACTAAATGATAAAGTGATGGCTCATTTGTACTAATAACCAGCTCAGCATAGCCTTCCATTCCATTAAAGCTAAAAACTGCTTCTAATCTGCCCATGCTTTGGTATAATTTTTCACCTTTTACCTTCACTAAGCTCATGGAAAAGGTTAATCCACCCTCCTTCATGGGAAAAGGTTCCATTATCACTGCATTTTTTATTAAGGTAAGATGCTCTCCCACTGTGCTCAAAAGGCTATTTTCACTTGGGTATATAAATATTTGATGATGTTCTGCTGGGCAAAATGTCATTTTAATGTTCCTGCACATGATTTACAAGATGACTATGGGAAAGGATTTCTTATTCTATTATGACAGCTATACTAGTGGGAAGCAATGTCTCCCTGTGTTGTTTGTTGTCTTTGAACTATTAAACGTCATGCACAAAGCCTAACCTTTACATTATTGTTATTGCTGTGGAAAAAAAATCACTGCCACAGGTACAACAAGGAAATGTGCCCTCCACCTTTGCCTCTGGGCTGATGCTCACCAACATATATGGGCTGTTTCCCACTAACATTTCCCACTAACATGTGACAAAATAGGTGCATGGCTGTTTTCATGCACAAGAGTTTATATATATGGGACACACATTTCTTAAATGAAAGATATAGAAACTTCACCCCGTGCAAAGTTCCTCCTTATCTTAATTCCCCCCCCCCCAAGTTACTTGCTCAGTTTCTATACTTAATACTAGTCATTTCACTTCATGATGGCATTACTTAACATTAAAGGTTACAAGAAAGTGGCAAAATGTCCAGTAGGATTCAGCTAATAATTAATTTGTGATTTTTATATTTATTTAAAATCACATTGTTAAGTCACGGTGTCATAACTATACTATCCCACCCCATTCCCTTCCTCCCCAGAAAGAAAAAAATTAAACAGAAAGGAGAAAGCATAAACACACATTTGAGGAACAATTTGGTAAAAGGTTGAAGGTGTTGTTATTCTGTGATAATGTAATTCTGTCTAGGTTGCAAAACCAATACTGTATATTCCTGCATATAAGACTACTTTTTTAACTCAGGAAAATCTTCTCAAAAGTCGGGGGTCGTCTTATACTCCGGGTCGTATTTCTTATACAGTGAGTATATCCCAAACTCTATATTTTAGCTGGGAAAGTTGGGGGTCGTCTTATACGCTCAGTCGTCTTATACTCCGGAATATACGGTACTTAACTTTCTTCTATGGGGTGCAGACTCTTACACTGTCTTGCAATGCTTACAGTTCTATATTAGGTGCAACTACATTAACTTCAGTTTTCACAACCACAGGTAGAAAGGCACCTTTAGGAAACAGCATGTTCCCTAAGAATGTATTCTACACATTAGCAGCACATCTCCCAAGTTCTAAGTGTAAACTGATCGCCCTATTCTGGTTGTTCACAAAGTAAACTCTTTGTGCTCATCTTGCAACCCCACTATTGAAGGCATTTTAACTGCAGAATCTGACATTAGGAAACTCCCCCAGAGCACTGTTGTTATGTAAATTCACTTTTTAATGTGTAAACAACAGAATAATACTTCTCCTATGTTGCATTTGGGATATTAAGCAATACGCTGATAAGGAGCCAGAAATAAAATGTTTGCCCTTAAGAAAAACAGGCCTAATTGGTCTGTATCAGGCCAAGTGACTCATAGTTTCAGAACTGCAGTTTATACATATAAAATAAATGGTCATTTGTTTCTGAGAATGTTCAGTCACAACTTACATGGGTTGTCAACAAGCTAAAAGAAAGCATTCCATCATGTGCCCTTTGCTGTGGGATGAAAAAATTAAGCCTGGCTGTTAATTTCCCCATTTAATTTTAACAAGGATAACTAATTTCATTGACTACTCCACAGGCAGCAGCATGAGATGGAGAAGAGCCTTCTAGAAGCTGCCTGTGGCTTGACTTTGGGCTGGACCTGAAGACCCGAGTTTGCAGGAGCGGAGAGTGAGGGTGTGTCACTGATCTCCTCACACTTAATTTCTTAAAATTCCAAGCAGCTGCTCTACAGCAGGCATAGGCAACCTTGGCTCTCCAGATGTTTTGGAACTACAACTCCCATGATCCCTTGCTAACAGGGCCAGTGGTCAGGGATCATGGGAGTTGTAGTTCCAAAACATCTGGAGAGCCAAGGTTGCCTATGCCTGCTCTACAGTATCCCCCCACCAATCCTCTGGAGCCAGATTTCATGCGGTGTAACACACTGTGGGTATAGGGAGGGGGGACTGCTGATCCCCATATATAAGCGCCTTGCACTCATGCGGTGGGATTTCTGGATCTAATTCCACATTTCATGACTCTCACGTAAAAATATGTGATACCGCAATTTGCTGAATACTTATCCAAACCTACCAAGAAACTTCCAAAAACACCCCCAGCCTAGTCTAATGAGAGTTAAATCTTTGTATGGTATGTATTTATAGACTTGTTTTCTGTGTTCTATGTTAGTTGCATTATCTTTTGTCTCAAAATATAATGGAATTAATATCCATGTTACTGCCACAACAACAACAAAACAACAACAACAACAACCCAGTACAGTGGTACCCCGGGTTACAAACTCTTCAGGTTACAAACTCCGCTAACCCAGAAATAGTACTTCAGGTTAAGAACTTTGCTTCAGGATTAGAACAGAAATGGTGCGGCGGCAGCAGGAGGCCCCATTATCTAAAGTGGTGCTTCAGGTTAAGAACAGTTTCAGGTTAAGAACGGACCTCCGGAACGAATTAAGTTCTTAACCAGAGGTACCACTGTAGTCCACACGGTGCTTCAGAGTGATAAGAGGCCCTGACCGGGAGATTGTAACGTGACACAGAAGAAACAACATTGGAAGGGGTGGGAAGTGGAGGCAGAGGTAAACAGGAAGGAATAGGGTGGCAGTTATTTCGATTGCACATGCTTAATATTAGGTACAGGTTAAGCTACTAGAGGGCATGGGACAAAGGGGGTTGCTTCAAAGAGTTCATGGAAAAGGTGGGCTTTGAGAAGAGATTTGAAGGAAGTAGGAAAGGTAGCATTGCACAAGCATTCTAGAAGGCAGTTTCAACTATAGGGAACTGCAAGGGAAGAAGGGCTTTCACATGAATATCACACATGGCAGCAGAGGCTGCTCTATTAGGGTGTATGCCTAATTTCAACAAAAGCATGCTCCACCAATCTCAGTCTGGCCTCAGTCAGCCCCTACCTGCCTCTCTTCTTCCTTACAACCAGTCCAGGGTTACAGCAAAGGAGGAGGGTGGGGGAGGAAACTAAAATTATTTGGCTCTGTCTATTATTGGCTGTGGTTGCATCAGTCATTGGCTCTGTCTCTGTCTACAGTTGGCCTCCTGTCTTATGCCCCGCCAGTCTCAATGGACACCAGCCACCACTGCACACACACACCAACTGAGAAGTGGGCCCTAGTCCTTGGAAGCGTATGTCAAAATAAACTTGTCTAAGGCTACCTCACTGGAATGTGGCAACACTAGTTATATCTTCAACCAGACTGGTAGCAGAGACATTAAAATGAGCAATATGAACAATATTGGGTTCAGGGGTATGGCACATAATGCAGCAGCCCGACTGAAGCTAAGCAGGTCTGCATCTAATCAGTGCCTGGAGAGAAGACTGCCTAGGATCTTCATGAACATTGCCTTGAGTTCCCTAGAGGAAAGACAGGAAGACAAACAAAGCTTTGTGTTTAAAAACACACAGAGAGAGAAGCAAAAAAATGTTAAATATCCATGCTCAGAGCTTTAGCTCCCAAGCCAAATTCTAAAAATAACATTTTTGTTTCCTACAATAGCACCAACTAACATATGGCATCTAGCACAAATACATAGGCTTTGGCCTTTCATTTACACAAACTGCTGTTTGGAAATCTTAGAGATATATCAAGACTGTGTATATTACTATTTCTGAGTAGTCAAAAGAATAAGCAGAGTTGAGGTATGTAGCTCAGCTAAACAAAAACTGACAGATTTGATAGAGTCTCATCCTTATCACCATGAGTGTTACAAGTCAAGATTTCTGTGTTCAGATTGTAAAACATAACAGCTTCCTATTTCTCTGTTAGAGCACAACGGAATGGAGATAGCAGATGAGGAGAGCTAGCAACTGCAGAATTAGTTTGTGGTTGTGGTTTACAGTCACCACTCGTGATAGAAACATATTGTGGTGAAGAGGAGGAGGAGGAGGAGGAGGAGGAGGAGGAGTTTGGACTTGATATGCCGCCTTTCACTCCCCTTAAGGAGTCTCAAAGCGGCTAACATTCTCCTTTCCCTTCCTCCCCACACAACACTCTGTGAGGTGAGTGAGGCTGAGAGACTTCAGAGAAGTGTGACTTGCCCAAGGTCACCCAGCAGCTGTATGTGGAGGAGCGGGGGAGCGAACCCAGTTCACCAGATTATGAGTCCACTGCTCTTAACCACTACACCAGACTGGAGGAGGAGCTGGAGGAGGAGAGGGCAGAATGACATTTGAATGTGCTGCATCAAAAAAACTATGTGTGTGTTTGATGTTTAGTTATTAAACATCAGTATAACCTGTATAACCCCAGGTAGTGTGGTTGCTGACCTTGAGCCAGACATCCTGGAGAGTAAAGTCAAATGGGCCTTAGAAAGCACTGCAAAAAACAAGGCCAGTGGAAGTGATGATATTCCACCTGAGCTATTGGAAATTTTAAAAGATGATGCTGTTAAGGTGCTACACTCAATATGCCAGCAAGTTTGGAAAACTCAGCAGTGGCCAGAGGATTGGAGAAGCTCTGTCTACATCCCAATCCCAAAGAAGGGCAGTGCCAAAGAATGTTCCAACTACCGCACAATTGCACTAATTTCACACGCTAGCAAGGTTATGCTTAAAATTCTACAAGGCAGGCTTAAGCAGTATGTGGACCGAGAACTCCCAGAAGTGCAAGCTGGATTTCGAACAGGTAGAGGAACCAGAGACCAAATTGCAAACATGTGCTGGATTATGGAGAAAGCTAGAGTTCCAGAAAAACATCTACCTTCTGCTTCATTGACTATGCAAAAGCATTTGACCGTGTCGACCACAGCAAACTATGGCAAGCTCTTAAAGAAATGGGAGTGCCTGATCACCTCATCTGTCTCCTGAGAAATCTCTATGTGGGACAAGAAGCTACAGTTAGAACTGGATATGGAATAACTGATTGGTTGAAAATTGGGAAAGGAATACGACAAGACTGTATATTGTTTATATGCATTGTTTATATGCAGAATTCATCATGCGAAAGGCTGGACTGGATGAATCCCAAGCCGGAATTAAGATTGCCGGAAGAAATATCAACAACCTCAGATATGCTGATGACACAACCTTGATGGCAGAAAGTGAGGAGGAATTAAAGAACCTTTTAATGAGGGTGAAAGAGGACAGCGCAAAATATGAAAGAGGAGAGCACAAAATATGGTCTGAAGCTCAACATCAAAAAAACTAAGATCATGGCCACTGGCCCCATCACCTCCTGGCAAATAGAAGGGGAAGAAATAGAGGCAGTGAGAGATTTTCCTTTCTTGGGCTCCATGATCACTACAGATGGTGACAGCAGTCAAAAAATTAAAAGATGCCTGCTTCTTGGCAAAAAGCAATGACAAACCTAGACAGCATCTTAAAAAGCAGAGACATCACCTTGCCGACAAAGGTCCGAATACGAAACAAAAAATAAAAAAAATCCTTCCAGTAGCACCTTAGGGACCAACTAAGTTTGTCATAGGTATGAGCTTTCATGTGCATGCACACTTCTTCAGATACCCTCATTTGTCTCCTGATAATTCTCAGGTCCGTATAGTTAAAGCTATAGTTTTCCCAGTAGTGATGTATGGAAGTGAGAGCTGGACCATAAAGAAGGCTGGTCGCCGAAGAATTGATGCTTTTCAATTATGGTGCTGGAGGAGACTCTTGAGAGTCCCATGGACTTCAAGAAGAACCTATCCATTCTGAAGGAAATCAGCGCTGAGTGCTCACTGGAAGGACAGATCCTGAAGCTGAAGCTCCAATACTTTGGCCACCTCATGAGAAGAGAAGACTCCCTGGAAAAGACCCTGATGTTGGGAAAGATGGAGGGCACAAGGAGAAGGGGACGATAGAGGATGAGATGGTTGGACAGTGTTCTCGAAGCTACGAACATGAGTTTGACCAAACTGCGGGAGGCAGTGGAAGACAGGAGTGCCTGGCGTTCTCTGGTCCATGGGGTCACGAAGAGTCGGACACGAATAAACGACTAAACAACAACAACAATAACATGTACTTATGGTAGTGCGTTGTTACTCACTCAGAAATAACATGCATACTTCATGTGGTTCTTTCAGATATTGGTATGCACAACAAAGCCAAAGGGGAATAAAAAGCTGAATTTTTATTTTATTTTATTTGCATACACATTGGTGTTTATGAGTTCTTTAGGCAAGTGACGACTGCAGAACGAATGCTATCACGCAGCAAGTGCTTGAAAATGTTGGTGTTCCCAAACTATCACTAATTGTATATAGGCCAGGAGGATTGGCACAGGTGGCACATTCCAAGACAACACCTGCAGCATTAAACAGCCTCTTCCTAAGAGGGACCTTTTGCCACCACTTCCTACTGCAGTCACTGGGGGAAGCAACAGCCTGGACATAACAAAGAACCTCTGCTCTAAATTTCACCAGCCTCCACAGCAGTACTTTGAACTACTCGCTGCAAAAGTTCATCTCAGTCCAATGATTTCTTGCAGCTGCCATATCTTCAGCAGTTCTACCAAGCTCCATGGCTCCTAATGACTTTTCCATTCATTTCTGTCAGAGCTCAGCCCTGACCAGGACCACAGAGGAGCCTCAACTGAAGATGAGACGCACACCAAGTTCAGCCACACCAAGGAGCCCAATGTCATAGTTGAGCAGCCCAACTTACTCAGCCCCCAAGAAACCTCTGCTGCCCCCTGCCAAACCGTAATTGCTTCAGCCACAGACCATCCCTCTCCACACCCAATTCCCTGGTAGCAGAGGTGGAGTCAGGCCCAGCAATAAGCCCAGAATTGATGGAGGAGTGCTTGCCTGGCAGTTAGACCTTCATTATTTGGGGGGGAGTATTCGGGAGGAGGGAGAAGACAGAGAAGGATCAGGTATGTATTGGAACCCAACAGATGAGCAGGAAGGGAAAGCAGCTTCCTCAGAAACTGTAAACATCCCTGGGTTACTGGGGAAACAGTTCCCTACTAGGCTTCCATAGGCAACTCTAGCTCATCGTTGCTTCTGAACCAAGGCCAAGCCAAGAGTGCAGGGGAGACCAATGTGGTACACTATCCTCCCCCCCAAAAGGGAAAACCCATGATAAATTGGGAGGAACAGCTGGGAAAGCTGCTGCCACGGTCCCTCTTCCCAAGAATGTTCCACTTGAGGCAGCCACTTCACTCTTCCTAATGGTTTAGAAGCCTCTCGACACTGAGCCAGTGCATGTATATAGTTTACACCAGGCATAGGCAAACTCAGTCCTCCAGATGTTTTGGGACTACAACTCCCATGATCCCTAGCTAACAGGACCAGTGGTCAGGGATGATGGGAATTGTAGTCTCAAAACATCTGGAGGGCCAAGTTTGCCTATGCTTGGTTTACACACATACTCAATGGGCTCTGGTTTGAGGCTTTTATGCAGCCTACCTTTAATTTTAAAAGATCCATTGTCACAAAACAGCAAAGAAGTTTTGCAGGAATTAAAACTCAGCAGCTTGAAAATTTGCAAAGGTGCTGCTGCTTCAAAGACTGTTCCTGATTGACACCAACAAATAATTCGCACTCAGTATGGCATGTAATTTCAAGGTGTAATTAGCAGAAAGAGGGAATGTTCCTTTTTGCTAAGAACCTATTTGAAAGAGTGGAAATTGAAGCAAGAGAATGAGGTGCTACGTAGGCACATCTGCCTCATTTCTTTGATTTCATACTAAAAAAAGTGTTCCTACCACTTATATATAATGAATATTCTCACGTTTTCATGTTCAGGTTCTGAGCAATTTTTGTGCATTCTAATAGTCACAAACAAAGAGAAAATAGCTGATCTTTTAAACGAATGAAGTATATAAACAGAGTAATAATCTTGCAGGGAAATTCCATACCATTTATCATTCCAAGACTGAAGATGGCATTCACCAACGTGCTCCCTTTCCGAAAGTGATCTGTCATATGCTCCAGCCAATTGGCTTCTAAGCTGCAAATGCTCTGCCCATCGCTGGTGATTCTCACAGGGATTGTTAAACTGTAGTACTGGCTGGATCTCTGCAAAGCCTTTGGCTTGTTGTAGACAGCAAAGATTTCCGTTTCTAAAAAAAAACCACAACCATACAAAGTGCTGAAATAGCAATAACGATAAAAGCAATGAAAATAGTGCACCCTCTCTCTAGGGTACAGTCTGCCAGCATAAAGAAGTAACACATTAATAAGCACTATTAACTGAGCTTTTCCCATGTATAATTAAAACATTACTGGGTCATTAACAAAAACTGTTTTTCCACCGTGCTACAAAATGACCTGTATTATTAAGCAACAAACTAATAATTTTAACCATAACGCATTCTTGCCAACTGAATTTGTATGACCAAATAAAGCAGGAAACAGATTTGGAAGGCATTAGCAGGTCATAGGGCTGACAAAATCAGGGAAATACAGTTGAAGATGAAAACCATGACTGTGTACTTATACAAAATATATGCATCACATGTAGCACTTTGTGGTGTATCACCTTGATACACCTTAAGTCCATCCTGCTGCTCCAGGCTAATGTAGCCATTGTTCTGGAAGAACAAGTGAAGTTCCACATGGCACACCTTTCACATTAATTCCCACAGAGGTTTCTTGCAGTTAAGGGCCACTTTGTTGTGAGAATACTAAAGCACTTTTCCTATTCTGTGATTACTTCATGACGTCTGGCACAGGCACGCACACAGATGCACACACACAGAGTTAATGAGATTTTGGGCGGCACCAACAGAACCATAGTTTTGAAGTAACAGTTCTGCATTATTCTCACTACTCATACTACATCTGGAGTACTGTGTGCAGCTCTGGATACCACACTTTAAGAAGCATATAGACAAATTGCAACAAGTTCAGAGGCCAGCAAATGAAGGTGGTCAGCACTAACCAAAACAAGTCCTATAAGGATAGGTTGAAAGAAATGGGAATGTTAAGCCATAAGACGAGAAGCCTGAATGGGGACCATAGCTGCCAAGTCTCCCGTATTCCCTGGGAAACCCCCGTTTTTCCAGCCGTTTCCGGCTGGCAGCCCGGATTTTTTTAAAAAAACCGTAAATCCCCCGGATTCTTACTGGCCCGGGGAGGCTCCTGCACATTTCTGGAGTCTCTGGACATGTGCAGAAGCGATTTTTGGCACTGCAGCCATTTTGGAAATGGGCAGAGCATGCGTGGAAGCGACTTCCAGTGCTGCTCTGCCCAGTTCAAAAATGGCCGCAGTGCGACTTCCGGTGCCAATCCCGGATTTTTCAATCTGGGAGTTGGCACCTATGATGGGGACATGATGAAATTTACAAGTCTTTGCACCTTAGAAAGTTAAGCTTTCCCCCCAGATATCCATGAACTTGAGTTTGATGAACCTTCCCCATGGCTGCAATTTACTTAACAATAACTCTGGTAATTAATTTCAAATCTTGTTGGGTTCCGATTGTAGGCACTGTTCACACTTAATTTGGGCTTCGCTCTTTCCAGGCAAAGATTGTCCCCATTAACACTCAGTGTCCAAGCAGGTTGTATGTGTTTTTTGCCCCAAGCTGTCCCCATGAAAATCCACTATTTAAAGCAGAATCAGGGTAGACGGATATTTGTTCCGATTGAGCTTTTAAAGAGCAGGTTTTCACAGGGAAAGCTCTGGAGGGAAAAAAGGGGTGCTCAGACACGTAGCTTTAAATTAGAGACCGTGTCTGGAAAGAGTGGAGTTAAGCTGATTGTGGATAAACAGACGTTTCCCCATCACAGTAGACTTTACAATTCTAGAATGTTCACTGTGAGCAAAATACAGCATTGTTCAGTGTTTCCTAGTAAGACTAGTAGGGTAAGACTACCGTGTTTCTCCTAAAAATAAGCAATACCCCGAAAATAAGCCATACCCCGAAAATAAGCCATAGTGATAGGCAGTTTAACCTTGTAGGTTAAACTGTACCATACTTAATTAAAAAAAATAAGACATCCCCTGAAAATAAGCCACCGTGGTTTTTTTGAGGAAAAATAAATATAAGACGGTGTCTTATTTTTGGAGAAACACGGTAAATAGCAGAGTGATTTGCTACAATACTGAGTTCCTCTTCCCCTCAGCACAATTCTTTTAACTGTCCTTATACTGTTAAAGTTCATTATCAGTTGCCCAAAATCCATACTGCTGCAGTGATTATACTCTTGGGCACTCTTGCAAGCCTCCACTGGTTGCTTCTTTTAGACTGTTGATAGCTGTGTTCCTTTATCTACAAGCAATTGTATTTCAGTGCTTCTTGTGTAAGAGGCTATTACAGGCTGCTGTCCTCACATTTTTAAGTACTGTATTCCAGTTTTTGTATTTATTCCCCAAACAACATTGCCCCTTTCACTGGCCTTGGCCTATTTGGTTAATCTGGGGGCTTTGGTCTGTTTGCTGGTTATAGGAGCATGTGACTCCCTTGTTGCAACAGGCTACTGGTCTGTTTCCAGGCATAATTCAAAGTGTTTTTATAAAGCCCTATATGGCTTAAGGTAAAGGTAAAGGGACCCCTGACCGTTATGTCCAGTCGTGGACGACTCTGAGGTTGTGGCGCTCATCTCCCATTTACTTCAGGCTGCATACTTTAGTAAAGTGATCCTTTTCCTCAAAAATTGATGAGTCCTATTGAGGGCTGCATTTGCCCACCCAGGGGATAAGCTTCCCCATCCCTATTCTTCTATACTTTTGCTACATAAAGTGAAACCAGCTCTTTTCTTCAGAGGTTTTTGTTTGCTTTTCTTCCCTGTTTCTGAGTCTCTCTTTCTTTCACCTTGTCACCAAGGTGTTCCTGAACAGCGAGCTTAGATTTCTTTTGTTAACTTCAAATGCTAACCTTATTTTACTGAACAAAGTGAAACTATCTATTCCAGCTTGTAGCTGCCCCTTCCTTTCCCCCCAGTTCTCACTTCCTGTGAGAGAAAGCGCCGACTCCTCTTAAAAGAGACATACACTTTGCAAACATCTCTTTTTATAGGGCACTATAAGATCAATAAACTGTTCAAGGAGGGAAAAGTACTTCCCACAGGAGGCAGATAATGATTTTTTTTCCCCAAATAGAAAAATATATGCTTTAATTAAGGCAGAAACAAAGTATTACGAATACTAACAAGCTTTCCAGACAAGCTGTTCTTAGGCATTGAAATAAACACATTCACATTTAATATACAAGAAAGGTTATTCTATTAAAAATCTCTTGTTTTTAATAACTATTGTACAAAATTTTTCTGCAGGAAAAAGACAGCACATGTATATTCCAATTGGCCTTGTAGTAACAGTAGTTATTTAGTCATGCCACATAACCCATGTTAACAGCATTTTTTCTCAATTTCCAAATAAAAAGCTTGTTTTATATAACCTTTGATTTAAAAAATATTTCCCACTTACCCCTCCCTCCTTCCCACAAACAGGTTTCAGCATGGATCATAAAACTTTGTTTAATGGCACACTTATTAATTCATCATCACAGCTTCTGGTAATGATATTGTGTCATGTAAAAACAAGTACAGCAGACCTGCAGGGTCAAGCAGGATCTATTTAACCAAGCATCCTGTTTCCCATGATGGCCAACTAGAAGCCTATGGAAATACCACAAGTAGGATATGAGGGCAATCTAATGCTCCCACTTGTGTTCTCCAACATTGTGCCTCTGATCCTGGAGGCGGTATACAGCCATGATGAATAGTAACCATTAATAGCCTTGCCTTCCATGAATTTGGCCACCCCTCACCCTTTTAAATTCATCTACCGTACCAGTGTTTCTCATATTATAAGACACGTCTTATATTTATTTTTTCCTCAAAAAAACACACTATGGCTTATTTTCAAGGGATGTCTTATTTTTTTCCTCCTCCTCCTCCTGCCGCGGCCGGCATTGCTGCTGTGGCTATCACTATGTCTTATTTTCGGGGTATGGCTTATATTCCTTGAATGCTTAAAAATCCTGCTATGGCTTATTTTATGGGTATGTCTTAAAATATGAGAAACAGGGTAAGTAGGTGGCCATGACCACAGCTTGTGGTAGAAAATGACATAATGGGCAGATGGTTGCGTTTGTTTCTCCAAAGGAGACATACACACACGTACAATTCAGGGGCCAATAAATGAACCAGTAAGTGGGCCTAATAAAGGAATGAAAACTTGCATTTTAATTTGTCGCCTTAAACACTAAACTGTGAAGTTTGATATTCGAACGGAACAGTGAATAAAGGATTAGAAAAACAGAAAGATGTTCAGTCAGGAATTAGCAGAATCAACAAAATGTGAATGTTAATCTGAGCCTAGAAGCATTGAGATGTGCAACAAGACTTGATCCATTATTGTCATCGTTATTGTAGCCCTTTAAATGTGCTCAGTACATTGCAGTTCTTAGCTTGTTACAACAAACCTATGAAATGGACTATATATGATGAGGTTCTGGTATCGGTGCTGATATTGCTTAAGCTGTTTATTTATCTGCTCCTGTTGATGTTTTTTTGTTTTATTCCTATTTTACTGCACCTTGACCAGGGATCTCTTTAACAATGAAGCATGGATTAATTTTTAAAAAAATAATAAAAAGAAAGAACATAAGAGGTCAACGGCCAATCTAATCCAGCATCCTATTCTCACAAAGGCCAACTAAAGGTTCATAGGAAGCTTGCAAGCACTCTGTCAGTGGAATTTGTCTAACCCTCTTAGAAAGCCATCAAAGTTGGTGAAAATCACTACCTCTTGGGGAAGTGAATTCCATAGTTTTAAGTATGTGCTGTGTGAAAAGGTATTTTCAGACAAACATACGAAGCAGTATGATACAGAACCAGACTGTTGGTTTCTCTAAACTTAAGGCTGACTGCTCTGTTAGGAAGTCTCTTATTGTTTAGAGTACAGGACTTGCTATCTGGGTTCTCTTTAAATGGATATTCCAGGGCCTGAATCTCATGCCTTCTGTGTGCAAAGGACATGGCTCTGCCAATAAGACACAGGCATCTCCCTCCTATGTTTAAATTTATTTAAGAAGCAGGACAGAAGGATAATGGCTAGGACACTTCCTATAACTAAGAAAAGATTGATCTCCAGCTCACTAGTTCACAAATCTATAACCTACAACAATTAAAATAAATTGCATAGCATAATCTGGGGTGTGTGCATTGCCATCTGTTCAAAAAACAACAACCCAAAACATCTTTAAAATGCCTCTATTTTGTTTTACAAAAATCAAACAATCACTTTATAAGGGAATTTGGCACAAAATTTTGTAATGATGGAAATTTAGGTTAAAAATCACATTCAAAAGGGTAAAACAAGAATAAAGCACTTCCTTGCCAGATTCCGAAACTGCTTTTTGGGTTCAGGTGCATTTTAAGAATTTGGATCAGACAGTTTAAAGAAAATTCTGAAGAAAAATGCAGGGTCGCATACATGTAGTTTGATCCTGTAGCAGTGTAGCTGAAAAAAAACCAGTGTTAGAAATCTTCAAATTCATGGTATTTCTCACTTTAAAATGTGTGAATGCAAATTAGTAATAGTGGAATATGATTCTTTTACACGAATAAAAGATGGATGTAGAGATGCTGATTAGGGAAAACCATCCAACTGCTGAGCCAAGATTTATATAGATCAAGAGGGTTGTTTTATCATTTTTTTAGTTGTAGGAAACAGGATAAGGATTTTTTCCCAACCAAGGACTTTACAATTCAACATACACATATTAAAAAGGAGCCCAATATTATTTCAACATAAGCAATTATGTTTAAAGACTGTTGTAAATGGAAACATAGTTCTATTCTCACTAAGAAGTTAAGAATACACTTGTGGATAAGATATAACATTCTGCAAGTCATATGTAAGGTCACTGAAACACATGGCTAAGTAAAGACCATTCAAAGTTACAAAGCAGTACAAAACAAAGGGGGGAAAGTGAAAAACAAATAGTGTCATTAGAAGAAGAAAAGTCAGAACTCTGGAGCAGAAGATATAATGAAGTCCTCATTAACAAAGTCTGGTTTGGCAAAAAATCGACTTCTGAAAAGGAAAGGGGTGTGTGGAGAAAAGGTTGCCTTGTAAAAGATAAGGCAGATAATACCCTGTGCTCACATGGGAGGAAGAAAGATCATTGCCAAAACTGGAATAAGTTTTCCAGGTTAGGAAAAGGAAGTGCTGAAGAAAACTGTGGTCACAAAGGGATAATAAAGAAATCGGATGCAGTGTGGGAAAATATTTTGGTACAGGAAGATACCTCCTTTTCTCATCCACACACAAATAACAGAGCACACACCCCGAATTTGCAAACTGTTAGCAGGTAAAAAAGTGTATCCACAAGTAAAAGAAATAACACCCCAACAGGTCATCGGAACAGTCAGAAAATATATTGTTTCCCTGGTTTCTTTCAAGAGGCATTCCTGCAATTTGTTCCATTTTATCATATGCGACTTTGGTCCTGTCTCCTCTCCACACTGCACTCCATGCTCTTAATGCTTTCACTGTGACATCCTACCTTATTTCTGTGATGGCAACCTGTTTTAAACTGTTTTTTAATAATGTGTTGTAATCTTGCTTGGGACCTTGGGATGAAGGACAGGTAATAAATTATAACCATCATCATCTTTGACACAAAAATCAGAAGCGGGTTGCAGAATCATGTGGTCCCCCAGTTCCTACAAGCACCATTTCCTCCCATTCTCACCCTGCCACCCTTAATCCCGTTTAAGAGTTGCAATTTGCATCAATCTTAACCATGGTGTGGAGTCAAATGAGTTTAATCCCAATTCAGAAAGCTGTGCAAACAACACAACTTAAAATAATTTACTGGTGATGTTAACATGGAAACAAACAACAGCTCTTGAAAAATGGATTTAAACCAGGCATCCCCAAACTGCGGCCCTCCAAATGTTTTGGCCTACAACTCCCATGATTCCTAGCTAAGAGGACCAGTGGTCAGGGATGATGGGAACTGTAGTCCAAAACATCTGGAGGAACGAAGTTTGGGGATGCCTGATTTAAACCAACTACCATAGCTGCCAAGTTCCCCCTTTTCTCACGAGGAAGCCTATTCAGCATAAGGGAATTTCCCTTAAAAAAAGGGATAACTTGGCAGCTATGCCAACTACAAAAAACAAAACAAAAACCACAACCTAGACCGAAAGAGAAAACTGATAGTAACTGAAATATACTCTTAATAATCTGGCTGTTATTTCACCCTTTAGCTTTGCTAGTCTCTACTTTCTTTGTTTAAAGTTCACAAATTAGTTCATGGCTCTCTTTTTAAGACTTCACTTAGCCATGCCAATTCCCCAAAACAAAAAGAGACAAATCCATGGTTCTTCTGGTTACATTTATTTTGGTTGCATTTTAAAGAACAGATTTTTAAGGCAATTTCTGCTAGAAATCCTGCACTGGCAATATATGGCCCAGGGCTGATCTTTGTTATCCTGTTTTCAAAGAAACAGAGGAGGGATAATAGAGATCAGATATACAGCAACATACATACATACATACATACATACATACATACATACATACACACACACACACATAGATAGCATGTTTATCTTGTACACACTTAAATGCATACCAGCTTTTTCTGGCCGCAGTAATGTGAACAAGCCATTGATACAGATTTATTGAGTTGCTTATGTATAGAATTTTTGCATGGCACCCCAATCTCCGAGCGGTGTGAGATTCCAGGGGTTCCAGGCGCTAACCAGGATTTGTGATTCCTTTTGGGAATGAGGCACAGCAGAGACAGTGGTGTCTTTATTATAAATGGTTTATTTACAACCTGAGACTACTATGCATATACAAGCTGAGCCAGCCTACGACTTAGAAGTTCACAGCAGTGAACCCCTCATCTCCCATTGCCACAGCCTTGGATTCAAGAAGAAATCAGCCATGGCTTTCTCTCTTCCTTTCCAGCCTGTAGCTATTTTCTCTAGGTCGCAAGGCAGCAAACTCCACGCTAAAACTCAGGTTTGTCTTTCCAACTATCAGAAAACTAGAGGAGGGGCCCCACCCATTTGTCATCTGGCACAGAGCCCCCTTTCCTTTGTTCTCTTAATGACCCATCCAGGGAAATGCCCTCGCAAAGTGAGATACATGGCAATAAATGACAGCTCAGAAATGTCAGTACCGGTAAATTGCAAATGTAGCTGTAATTGCAGTTTAAAGCAAGGTTCCTCAAAATAACACGTTGGGAAGAATGAAGTCTGTAAAGGGTATTCTATGCCAATTTACGAATTAAGGTGCTGCTGTGTGTCTATCACACAAACCTGCTTAAAAGCAGAATCATGTAGGCAGTTACTATAAACTAGAACAGAAGATAGAAAGTAACCTGAAAATCCTGCCAGATGGGCCTAATTAACAATTTCAGAATAACTTAATAAATCTTAGCTGTGTGGAAGAAATTATAATGCAGAAATGTGTGTGAGTATCCTCCCTCTAGTTTGAAGGAGAGATCATGTGGGATTGAATCTTCTAAGGGAAACATGGCAAAAAAGGGTTTTAGGTACCGTATGTGTTTTAAAACAGTTGGCAGGCTCTATGGCGTTTTTCTTTTTATATAACACTATATACAATTTTATACTGAATTAACATCTTGCAAGAGATACTGTGTAGAAATCTAATAATCTATGTGCTTGTTTTGAATTAATGTAGCACATTGGGCTTTTGTTCAAAAATGAATGGAAAGGAATTGGTTTTTGGGGTTTTTTTTTGCTGCTCTAGCATTAGAAGTAGTAATTTTGCTCTCAAGTTACAAGTTATTAAGCAATCTTGAGAAACCAAGTCCAAAAAGGGGGGTTGTAGAAGTACTGACTATACCTTGTGATTAAAATAATAATAGTAGCTGGCATCATCACAATTATTCACAAGCCTTCCAAATTTGAGCTCTTGTACTACTCTAAATTAGTATTGTGAAACTGACCTACACTACTGTACCTCTGATATATTCCCAAATGCTTTGAACTTTGTATCCTCTCTCTGGGAATTTCAAAATTCCATGGGAATTTCCACTTTCTATCAGCAAGTAGTAAATGGAATTAAAGTGTAATCTGGAGGTTAGAGAACATCAGCTCTGCAGGGAGGAAACAAATCCAGAAGGCAGTGGACCAATTTTAAATTCCTTTGGTTAAAAGCAGGGATATAAAAAGTGGAGTCTGTTGAGCATCAACTTTTATGACTGGCAAGTTGTAACCTGTTCATAAGTGATCTAGAATTAGGGTTTAACTTGCACAAAAGTGGAGAACAGACACGGTTCCAACAAAAGAGGTAGGGCATCATAAACTGCTGGAATACACGGAACTAGTTGGTATGAGTAATAGAATAGAATAAAATAGAATAGAATAAGAAACAGAGATAAAAAAACTTAATGAGGATTGAATGTTATATATAGAATATATGAAAAAATATTCTCAAAAGACAATCAATGTAGAAGGATCTGCATTAATTCAGCAGCGTAAGTTATGAGATAAAGAGAAGTAGAGATGAAAAATTAGAAGAACAATAAGATGTGGATAGGTTGGAAATAGAAAGGAAACCAGGGAAGGAGTGGAAGGGAAGTACCGTATATGAAAAGAAGTCCCCCCCCCCTTTTCTTATCATTCTTTTTTTAATTTTCATTTTTAAAAAATGCAACAGTTGTTGTACTAATGTTGATATACCAATGAAGAACTGTAATAGAAAAGCAAATAAAAACAAACTGAAAATGCAATAATAATAATAATAGAATTAGGGTTTAACAGTGAAGCAGTCGTGTTTACTGATGACACCAAATTGTTCAGGATACTGGAAGTAAAGACAAATTGTGAGGCGCTCCAAAAGGATATCACTGAACTGGGTGAATGGGCATCAAAATGGCAAATGTGGTTTAATATAAAGTGATGTACAGGGGGGAAGGGACTACTCACTGGTGAAACAGAACCCTTGCCCCCACCCCTGAGGATCAATTCAGCTGACAGATGGGCAGGATCATCCACCTATCAGTCACTTGATGCAACTGTGACCTTGCTCATATGTCAAAATTGGCCCATAAAAATCTGGCCCTCCAGGCCAAAAAGATTCCCCAACTGTGGCACATCCAAACTATGAAATTTGTTTCCACAAAATGTGGTGATGACCACCAACTTAAAGAGGTTTAAATGGGGATTAGCTAAGTAAGGCTGTCAATGGTGTTAGGAACATATGGAGTTGACATACTGAATCAGACCACTGGATACATCTAGCACAGTATTGTCTACAGTGACTGGAAGCAGCTCTCCAAGACTTCATGCAGTAAACATTCCCAGCCCCTATATGGAGATGTCAGGGATTGAACCTAGGACTTTCTGTACACAAAGCAGATGCTCTACCATTGAGTTACAGCCTTAGCTATGATTGAAAGCCCCAAGCTTCTGAATACCGGTTGAGTTCCATTACATTATATGCTGCTTGTGAGTTTCTCATAGGCATCTCCTTGGCTACTGCAGGTAACAGAATGCTAGACTAGATAGGCTCTTCTCACCTTATTTACCTTTCCTTTTATTCCAAGCTAATTCTTCCTCTAATGCTCAGTGAAAGCCTGCTTGGTCCAGGAGATGAAAGCCTTGGATTCTTAGAACTGCTAGGGTAAATGCTAATACTACAAAGGGTCCATGATAAACCTACTTACATCCTAAGTACCCTGTTTATAACATGGGCATTGCGACACCTTCCTGTAGCACTGCTGCAAGAACAAAGAAGATTATAAAGTGTTCTGCATTATTAGCAATGAAAATAAATGGCAAAACACATGAGTTTATTCATTAGTACAGCAAGCGGCAGAGAAACTGGTCCCAATACAACATCATGCTAACCTGCCCACAGTAGATTTGGGGGACAAACTTGAATTCTCACCTTGAAGTTGCCCTCCATTTTCTCCAGCAGAGCTTAAACTGAGATGTTCAATGACCTGCCCTTCACCTCTCAAGTCTTCATTGGGGTCCACACACTGGTCAACATTTTCCTCCCTTGCTGCTGGGAGTTTGCATCCATTAGTGCAATCTGCTTTCTCATGATCTGATGAAACACAATCCTCAGCAGAATCTGATGGGTTTTTATCACCTTTTAGTTCCCTGGAGCTGTTGCTGGTGGATATTACAGCACTGCTGCTCTTGGAGTTCATTTCGGAAGCATATTGAGGTATTATTCCAACAAACCTCAAGCCCCGACTTGCTGCATCTTGAATCTATAAAATCCAAGAGAGATTACATTTTAATTTACAAGTTGTCCTTCAGGAATAGAAGTGTTTCAAATATACCACATGTCAAGTGAAGCTGTGTTATTTTATGGTATAGATTCCCTACCCCCCTCCATACTGCATGAAAAGCCTCACTGGGTTTGTATACTGCATTCCAAGGAAATCTGACATGAACTCCTTTAAGTATTTTTTTTAAAATAAAATGTGAAAACACAATGGTATGTATTGTTTATATATTCTTTGCATACCTTCAATGAAAATGGAATATTTCTGCTTTGTTACATTTATTCTTCTATTTAATAATGTTCATATAGAGCAAAGAAATGCAATGTGCCACTTCTCTTACAAATTTCAGGCTATCCCTATTTTTTCCTTGCACCTGCCTTTAAAAAAATATTTCTATCGCCATTCAGATTCAAATTTAAACTACCGTGTTTCTCATATTATAAGTCATGTCTTATATTAATTTTTTCTTCAAAAAAACACGACATGGCTTATTTTTGAGGGATGTCTTATTTTTTAATAAAGTGCACGCGGGCGCTGTTTGCCGGGCTTGTCAAGCCCAGCAAGGAGCGCCCGCCGATCTTCGGTGACAGGCGGGGATGGGGGGAGAGCGGAGAACGATCTCCGCTTCTCCCCCACCCCCGCCTGTCACACAGCACAGGGCCGAAGATCGGCGGGCGCTGTTTGCCGGGCTTGTCAAGCCCAGCAAACAGCGCCCGCCGATCTTTGGTGACAGGCGGGGGTGGGGGGAGAGCGGAGCACGATCTCCGCTTCCCCCCCACCCCCCCTGTCACACAGGACAGGTCCGAAGATCGGCGGGCGCTGTTTGCCGGGCTTGTCAAGCCCAGCAAGGAGCGCCCGCCGATCTTTGGTGACAGGCGGGGGTGGGGGGAGAGCGGAGAACGATCTCCGCTTCCCCCCCACCCCCGCCTGTCACACAGGACAGGTCCGAAGATCGGCGGGCGCTGTTTGCCGGGCTTGTCAAGCCCAGCAAACAGCGCCCGCCGATCTTCGGTGACAGGCGGGGGTGGGCGGAGAGCGGAGAACGATCTCCGCTTCCCCCCCACCCCGCCTGCCACACAGCACAGGTCGGCGGGCGCTGTTTGCCGGGCTTGTCAAGCCCAGCTAGGAGCGCCCGCCGATCTTCGGTGACAGGCGGGGGTGGGCGGAGAGCGGAGAACGATCTCCGCTTCTCCCCCACCCCCGCCTGTCACACAGGACAGGTCCGAAGATCGGCAGGCGCTGTTTGCCGGGCTTGTCAAGCCCAGCAAGGAGCGCCCGCCGATCTTTGGTGACAGGTGGGGGTGGGGGGAGAGCGGAGAACGATCTCCGCTTCCCCCCCCACCCCCGCCTGTCACACAGGACAGGTCCGAAGGTCGGCGGGCGCTGTTTGCCGGGCTTGTCAAGCCCAGCAAGGAGCGCCCGCCGATCTTTGGTGACAGGCGGGGGTGGGGGGAGAGCGGAGAACGATCTCCGCTTCCCCCCCACCCCCGCCTGTCACACAGGACAGGTCCGAAGATCGGCAGGCGCTGTTTGCCGGGCTTGTCAAGCCCAGCAAACAGCGCCCGCCGATCTTCGGTGACAGGCGGGGGTGGGCGGAGAGCGGAGAACGATCTCCGCTTCCCCCCCACCCCCGCCTGTCACACAGCACAGGTCGGCGGGCGCTGTTTGCCGGGCTTGTCAAGCCCAGCTAGGAGCGCCCGCCGATCTTTGGTGACAGGCGGGGGTGGGGGGAGAGCGGAGAACGATCTCCGCTTCCCCCCCACCCCCGCCTGTCACACAGGACAGGTCCGAAGATCGGCGGGCGCTGTTTGCCGGGCTTGTCAAGCCCAGCAAGGAGCGCCCGCCGATCTTTGGTGACAGGCGGGGGTGGGGGGAGAGCGGAGAACGATCTCCGCTTCCCCCCCCACCCCCGCCTGTCACACAGGACAGGTCCGAAGATCGGCGGGCGCTGTTTGCCGGGCTTGTCAAGCCCAGCAAGGAGCGCCCGCCGATCTTTGGTGACAGGCGGGGGTGGGGGGAGAGCGGAGCACGATCTCCGCTTCCCCCCCACCCCCGCCTGTCACACAGGACAGGTCCGAAGATCGGCGGGCGCTGTTTGCCGGGCTTGTCAAGCCCAGCAAGGAGCGCCCGCCGATCTTTGGTGACAGGCGGGGGTGGGGGGAGAGCGGAGAACGATCTCCGCTTCTCGCCCACCCCCGCCTGTCACACAGCACAGGGCCGAAGATCGGCGGGCGCTGTTTGCCGGGCTTGTCAAGCCCAGCTAGGAGCGCCCGCCGATCTTCGGTGACAGGCGGGGGTGGGCGGAGAGCAGAGAACGATCTCCGCTTCCCCCCCCACCCCCGCCTGTCACACAGCACAGGTCGGCGGGTGCTGTTTGCCGGGCTTGTCAAGCCCAGCAAGGAGCGCCCGCCGATCTTTGGTGACAGGCGGGGGTGGGCGGAGAGCGGAGAACGATCTCCGCTTCTCCCCCACCCCCGCCTGTCACACAGCACAGGTCGGCGGGCGCTGTTTGCCGGGCTTGTCAAGCCCAGCAAGGAGCGCCCGCCGATCTTTGGTGACAGGCGGGGGTGGGGGGAGAGCGGAGAACGATCTCCGCTTCTCGCCCACCCCCGCCTGTCACACAGCACAGGGCCGAAGATCGGCGGGCGCTGTTTGCCGGGCTTGTCAAGCCCAGCTAGGAGCGCCCGCCGATCTTCGGTGACAGGCGGGGGTGGGCGGAGAGCAGAGAACGATCTCCGCTTCCCCCCCCACCCCCACCTGTCACACAGGACAGGTCCGAAGATCGGCGGGCGCTGTTTGCCGGGCTTGTCAAGCCCAGCAAACAGTGCCCGCCGATCTTTGGTGACAGGCGGGGGTGGGGGGAGAGCGGAGAACGATCTCCGCTTCCCCCCCACCCCCGCCTGTCACACAGGACAGGTCCGAAGATCGGCGGGCGCTGTTTGCCGGGCTTGTCAAGCCCAGCAAACAGCGCCCGCCGATCTTTGGTGACAGGCGGGGGTGGGGGGAGAGCGGAGAACGATCTCCGCTTCCCCCCCCCACCCCCGCCTGTCACACAGGACAGGTCCGAAGATCGGCGGGCGCTGTTTGCCGGGCTTGTCAAGCCCAGCAAGGAGCGCCCGCCGATCTTTGGTGACAGGCGGGGGTGGGGGGAGAGCGGAGAACGATCTCCGCTTCCCCCCACCCCTGCCTGTCACACAGCACAGGTCCGAAGATCGGCGGGCGCTGTTTGCCGGGCTTGTCAAGCCCAGCAAGGAGCGCCCTCCGATCTTCGGCTCTGTCCCCCGATGCGCGACGGCTCGGGGAAGCAGGCAGGGAGCTCCTGCTGGGTCCCGCGCCTTCGCCTCTCGCTCGGTCGGGGCTACACGACATGGCTTATTTTCGGGGTATGTCTTATTTTTCACCAACCCTTAGAAATCCTGTCATGGCTTATTTTTTGGGGATGCCTTAAAATATGAGAAACACGGTACCATGATAAACTGAAAAACAACTGCAATATATTTATATAAATTTTTAATCCTCCACCCCAGAACAACTTAACAAATATTTAGCTCCTTAAAAGTATTGGCATACATTTATTGTTTCAGAAGGTTCTTCTAAATAACTAGAAGCTGAAATACAGGGAAGAGCTGGTGGAGAATATAAAAGCAGAAGGCACTAAGAGAAAAGCTTATTAAGAAATAATAATTTTAGGTTCCTAAAATGGGAACCACATAGTGCTGACTTCAGAATTTAGAACTGCAGATAATTCATGATTCTAGGAAAATAATAAAACCCTGGAAGTATAAAATGCATGAAAGAGGAAGGAACCTGGTATTCCTGAAGGTAATAATACTGAAAGCAGAACTACAAACCATAACCATGCAGAAAAAGAACATAAAGAATCACAGATAACAGATGTGATTGTACATGGTTATTTTCATGACCTGGGGTGAGCTTACTGGAAGTAGAGGATCAAGGGTTACTAAAGTACAAAATAGAGATACAGAAGAAGTTCTTCAGAAACAATAGCCGTTTTACAAGATGTCAGAAATGGAAGAAATAAAGTCAACCTTTTTTTAAATCTGAGAAGTAAAAACCTGAGACATAATAGCTTGGATCCAAAGAAGCATGGACAAAATTCTGCTCATACTACTATCAAGCATTTATGCCCCTTTCCTACAACAGGCTTGAGCATCCTCCAGAACCACTTGTGATAAAGCAACAAGCGGGCAGCTGGAGATAGTAAAATTGGCAGAACTGAGAAATTCCTACCACTGAAGAATGCTGGAATGCTCAAGTTGTTCTTTGGTTACAAGCCTGTGGTAGATTTCCTTGCTTTTTGGCACCCAAATCTGCCTAGCTGTGAAAACTAAGGATTAGAGAAGTTAATGAACAATGAAAGAGGAAAAACAAGTTACTACAGAAATGAACCAAGAGAAGACGGTGTGTAGTTTGTTACTATGATAGAGGTGTGTGTGTATGTGATTATATCCCCTGTCATCCAGAGCTGACCTGCTGGCCCCAACCACCATGTACTTCACTGAGGGTTCAGCAATAGAGCACAGACTAATAGAACCCAAGGCTTGATTTTGATACTACAGTATAATGAAAAGATACAACTGACAGGCTGCTTCTTTCAAATACAGGTAAATTCACTGCTGTGAGAAGAGGTGACACAGTGGGAAAGCTACATTCACTCATAATTAGGAGTTCAAATAAAACCCCATTACAAAAATAAATGGTATTAGAATGAGATGGGTCTTGTCTCTCCCAACCAACCACTTTAAGCACGCAGTGCCAATGTATTCTGTTATTAGAGACCAAAATAAAGACAATGCAAGCTTTTTCAAATGCAAATAAGGTGGAATCAATTCTCCGCCTGAGCTGCATGCTGACAGAGATGGCAGTGTAGAGAAGCAGTCATTTTATTCAATCCCAAGGTGGGGGAAACACCATAGGAAACTCATTCTATCTTTCCCCCAAAATGTTATGAATCATCCAATTTCCTGATGGTCATGCTACTGTGCTAAATACATACAAGACACCTGGATGATGGAAGAGACAACTTCCTCTCTTACACTATTGTTACAGTTTATTTGCTGAGCTGTGTGAAGGCAGGAATTGAAGCTTGCTTCCCCCTGGAAGCCAGGAGGTCACAGTTGCAGGATTTTGGAACCAGAGTTTCAATTTGCTGATACAATGCCAAGGTGATGTGAAAATCACAGTGGAAGCTCTTTGTCAAAATTAATAGCCTAGCAGAGGTAGAATTTCAGCTTTCTAATGGAGAAACAGTTTGATGAGCCCCTGTACCACAGAAATGGTCACAATCTGTTTTATGAGTATCACAGCTAGGCCATGGGACGCGGGTGGCGCTGTGGGTTAAACCATGGAGCCCAGGGCTTGCCGATCAGAAGCTCGGCGGTTCGAATCCCCGCGACGGGGTGAGCTCCCGTTGCTCAGTCCCAGCTCCTGCCAACCTAGCAGTTTGAAAGCACATCAAAGTGCAAGTAGATAAATAGGGAAGGTAAACGGTGTTTCCGTGCGCTGCTCTGGTTCGTCAGAAGCGGCTTTGTCATGCTGGCCACATGACCTGGAAGCTGCACGCTGGCTCCCTCGGCCAATAACGCGAGATGAGCGCCGCAACCCCAAAGTTGGTCATGACTGGACCTAATGGTCAGGGGACCCTTTACCTTTACCTTTAGCTAGGCGCTAGGCCATAGATACTGGTGTTCCAGATGAGCCAGGGACTGGGAATCAGGAGAAGCAAGAAAACTGAACAATTCTAGGCATTATTGGGTGAGACAGATTTTCTGGATCGGTTTCTATTTTTTATTTTATTTTCATTAAAAAATAGCAACTTAGACCATGAAAATAAGGGAGTAATTTGGGTGTGAGGTCATGACAAGAAGCAGTTTTTGGACATTTAGTCCAGAGTACACACACCTTGCCTACCTTTGCAATGCACTTGCCTCCATTCACTCAAATATCAGTGGATGATGAAGCACTTTACTGCTAAATATATCCTACTTCTGCTTCAAATGGGGGTAACCTTTGTTACCCCAGGATTAATAAGGTGATGACCCAGGTAGCAAATCCTGATGTGTAGCGATTTTAGACAGTCTGTTGATTGAGAAACCACTACCTGCTCTAGTATGCTACTATTGGACCACAGAAGCAGAAAGCGGTTTGGGTAAAAGTTCGTGACTGGTAGCAATTTCAGAAATTAATATCAGCCCCCTCCCGCCCCTGGCATTATACAAATAATTTGCAATGCATTCATTATTTGTCTGCAATTAAATCTTGTTCATATTTTGAGCGCTAATCAAAACTGCATTTGCATAGGAGCATGCCAGTCCTCCTATGAAACAGAATTTCATTTGAGGTAGTGTAGCATAAGAATTAAGAGCATGAGCTAGAAGCTCCCTATTCAGATTTGAACTTGAACATGGGCTCATCTTAGGCAAGGCACTATGTTTAAGGATCAGCCACCATTCCCATCTAGAACATGGGGATAGGACTACTTGTTCATCTTAGGATTGCTGTGAAACACTTTAAGATGATATTGCTACTACTACTACTACTACACTATTACATTATTACTACTACTCCATGGTTGTGAGATGGTTGGCCTCTGTCTCAGGAGACAATGGGTGGAGTGTGCCTTTGGGGGTGTTGGAAGGTTGCAGCGCCTGCTGTGGCTACAGAGACAAATATGGGAGAGACGTGTTTTGTTGCAGCTGGGGCAGATGAAGACGTCCAGTTCTGCAAAATGGTTGGATGAGCATCTGTAGAGCTTCCATTACTACTATTACTGCTGTTTACCTACAGCAGCAGCAAGGAAGATAATTGCACCACAGGTTTGCAATGATTGGATAGCCTTAGAGACCACTCATCAAACTACTCCAAGCAACATACATGCTGAGTACACTGAAATACAGCAGTATCCATAGGCTCTGGATGATGTTCCCTACCCCCAGGGAACCCTTTCCCCATCTATTTGCCTGCTGAGGAATCCATGCATGTCAAAGAGGGTTCTGAGACCTATTGCCTTAAGCAAACAGTGTGCACCCAGAATGGTCTCAATACTTTCCTGCAGATGTAAGATCAGACACTCAGGCATGTTGACAGCTAGCATGAGATTGCAATGTAAATTAGAACTGAGCCTCTTGGTAAATCTCAAGTGACTTGAATCAGGAAAAATCCTTTTGTTTTTGTTTTTTTTAATCACACTACATGAGTTAATTGACTTACCAAAGCCAGGATGTTTATGTTATCACAAACTATTTTATAAATGGTCAGTTTTAAGAAGATAATGATTACTGTCAGTATTTTCAACATTCCATTTCCTCAGACCTCCTTGTTTACAAACACACACACACACACACACACACACACACACACATATTCATGTGTATATAGTGGTGCCTTGGTTCTCAAATTTAATCCGTTCCGGAAGTCCGTTCAAAAACCAAAGCGTTCAAAAACCAAGGCACACTTTCCCACAGAAAGTAATACAAAACAGATTAATCCATTCCAGACTTTTAAAAACAGCAATTTAACATGAATTTTGCTATCTAACAAGACCATTGATCCATAAAATGAAAGCAATAATCAATGTACTGTACTATAAAAGAAATAAGACAGTATTGTAGATGATAAAAATTAAAATTACATTTTTATTCTTACCTGCACTGATGATAATCATTGTTTGGATGGGAGGCTTTTATCCATTTCTGCAGTCACACAATTAATCAATCAATCAGTATCTGGACTGGGTTCCACACAGTCACAAAAACAAATTAACCGAAAAGCCTCCAAAAGCACAAAATAAATAGCAAAAACAAAAGCGCCAAACTTAAAACTGTTCCAGAAGTCTGTTTGACTTCCGAAATGATCGGAAACCAAGGCGCAAGTGCCCCGGAAACAACAGCCGCATCAGATGTTCGGCTTCCAAAAAACGTTCAAAAACCGGCGTTTGGGAAACAAGGCGTTTGAGACCCAAAGTACCACTGTATAAACACCTGGAACGCAGGGATAACACATAACACATCTGATGAAATTGACTGAAGTCCATGCAAGTTCATGCCAAAATAAATCTGTTAGCTTTAATGGTGCTTCAAGACATATCCCCCCCCCCCCAGCAAGTGCAATGTTCTAGATAAGGCAGTTAAAAGGTTTGAAATTCCAGCTCAGCCCTGAAGACAATTGTATGGCTCCAGATAGCTGGCTCTCAAGCTATGTACACAATAGCATTTACTCTGGCTCCAGCGTTCTTCCACCACTGGTGTTTGAAGTTTGGTACACATGATGTTGGCACGATCCATCTATCCTGCAGCTTCCTGAGAAATAATGCTGCTTGCTGCATTTCCCCTCAAACCAGCTTCCCCCGATTCAAAAACATAAGCCACATTCACTTTGCAGTTAAGCCGAAGTGTGCACATTTGAAGCAGCTGCTGCACATGCACAGATGACAGCTTCATGAATGGGTCTTGGGGGTTGCAGGCACAGGGAAACCAAACAAGTAATGCACACTGAGTAAAGATGTCCCCACCCCGTTGTGTACAGAAATGTGCATATACTGCATGAAATGCAGCAGAGGCAAATGACCTTGCTGCCTTTTAACCTATGAATATTTACATAGCCTCAGTCTAGCCTACCTCCAACTCTCTATGGCAGTAACATGGGAATGCCCCATATTTGTTGCCATGAGCCCCTTCAAGCAGAGGCGGGGACACATGTTTGGGGCAGCTTTTCCACCACTATCCATGTCATCAAGGAAACCTTTAAAGTTTCCTAGGAACACAATTTTTTATGACCACTGCAATAATATATGAAATATCATAGCATAGGTAAGAGGCTAAGTTTATCCTCAGTAGGTTTCAATGCATTGGGTAAGAATCTTAATTTTAACAAGGAGAAAGCACTTATGACAGTAGATTGGTATTCAGTCCACTTTCAAAGGCAACTAGTCCATACCATATGGTTCAGGTTAAGCTGTATATTTTAAAGAAGCTTAGTACAAATAAATTAACTAGCAGTTAAGCCACAGGGATATCAAATAACCTCACAATTCATATTATGTGTGTGCTTAGTGAAATTAATTTCTACACTGCGTGGAGCTACACTCTATATAATACAGTATGAACTATATAGTAATAAAGTACATTTTATTGACGTGAACAAAAAGTTCACTGCACACTGCCATGAAACGAACAGCTTTTACTTCTGAGCTAGCATTAAACTTTGGAATTCATTTACATTTATTTTTGAACCAGAATAAATATATGATCCTGTCTGAACAGAAACAGATCTTCTAGATTAACAGCAGATTTTACAGGCAGTGCATCATACTTGGCCAAATTTATATTTAAAAACTGAACCACTGATACACAAATGCAGAGAAGGTGGGTCTATTACCAATAAGACACATGGAGGCTCCAGCTTCAGAGGCACTATTGCTCTCTACAAGGTGCTGCAAAGTCAAAAGTGCGGATTAATTTTACTGATTTTCTGTATTTGCTGAAGGCTTTGAATCAAACTTCGGCCCTCCAGATGTTTTGCACTACAATTCCCATCATCCCTGACCACTGGTCCTGTTAGCTAGGGATCATGGGAGTTGTAGGCCAAAACATCTGGAGGGCCGCAGTTTGGGGATGCCTGCTTTGAATTATAACATTTTTAAATCTTAAAAAAAATACTTTTTAAAAAACCTTTCAAACTGACCCTATTTCTCAAGCAGCAAATACATTTAAGAAAGCTGCATGGAATCTGTTTAACTATAATATTTGCCAGAGTATGTGCTACATTCAAGGCTTTGTCTCAAAGATCTTCATGCAGCAGTGGGCTGCAAGTAAATGATCTGTTTGCACATTCCTTTTTCTGTGGTTAGCTCCGATAGCGACATAAGTTGGTTTGGGTAGAAAAGAACACCCTCATTCAATCTTTCTCTTCCTGCTTCTCAATCAAGTGATTGGTGCTGAATGAGCCAAAATTTATTCGGGGGGGGGGGAGCATGCTTGCTGACACCCAGAATATGCTACCACAATTAACAACAAATGAAAGGATCTTCCCAAGTAGTATGGAGCCTAATGCAGTGTGGCTGAATGAGGTGTCTGCAGTCACTTAGCTTTTATAAGCTAGGTATACTGTACAGTGTGCATCCTTATAGTCTGTCAAATCTTTTTTGGCATACCAGATTTTGGAAGAATTTATCCCACACATACACTTGGCTCTTGGGAGAAGCTGGAATATAAAATAATACCATTCAACTTTGGCATGATAACAGGAAAGGTTTTCCAGATTGGAAAAACATTAGAAAATTGTGTGCCTTTATGTGCCAATCACCACACCAGATATGGGCTGGATCAACATAGTGACGGGAGGCCCCCATCAGGGGCCTTAGTGCAGGATTGGCCATGGCATTCCCCCAAGCTCTGGTTGGGGTCCTCTACCTGGCTGGAATCCTAACTCTGGTCACCCAGTAAGACCTTGCTAGCTTGGTTGCACCTCAGCAGGGTTCAACACTGGCCAACTCCCATGGAACCGGCTTGGTGTGGTCCAACCCCAGCTAATCCCATTCCACCAACATGGGGCAAGTGGAATGATGAATAGATCCTGTCCCTACTGCTATATCAACACATATCCTGCCTGCTACAGTCAATAAAAGATTTGGCTTGATTTCATCCCAACACCTGGTGTCCTGTTTGGTCATTGCTGCTGTTCAGGGTCACAGAATGTGCCTACCTGGGCAATTTAGAATGACATGAAATACCTTTAGCTTTTAACTTTATTGTTTCTACTGCTTCAGATATATTTATAATAAAAAACAATTTTTTTGCTGCTATAAACTTTAATAACTTGAGCATATGTAATAAAAATTGTCTTGAATTAAAAAGCAATTGAGTACATTAAATGTATAAGTTCCCCAATGCTAATAAATAAATTTATAAATAGATCCCTAGCTGCCGGATAACTTACGTATCTCAAGAAAAGCTAACAACTGAAACATTTGGAGTTGACCAGTCCAGTCCTCTCTGTTCATAGTTTTCAAGTGGGTTGATAGCATCCATGAGCACAATAGCAACCACTTTGTGACAGTTTTGCAGCAGCAGAAAGTCACCAAGACTGGGGCTATGCAATGGGCACTAAGTAATATTTTGTGTTCCAGAAACAATCTATGTAAAACTCTTGATATAAGTCCACAACTGGCATTTGAAGGAATTGCTCAACTTTGTACTAATATGATGATTCAATTTTTCAGCTCAAAAACAGACACAGCAAATGGGTAGTGTTACCCTTTCAATCTCATTGCCTTATTTGTACATCATAAAAAGTACTGACTCACCTCACAGCAAGGGGGGGCACCTAAAATTGGACTATTGTAGACAACTCTATCTCAAAACTACATGTATAAAATATTAATGATGGCAGCCTAACCTCACAGAGTTGCAGAAAAACTGAGAGGATAATATTGATTGTATTTGGGTGAAGACTGTTGACAATAGTCAAACTACAGTTAGGCAGGTACTTAAGAAAGGTAGGTGCTAACCTTCAAAAATGGTTGTTAAACAGCAAAAGAGAGGTCAACGCATCAATTTAGATAGGCAGGGGAAAGGAAACTTTATGTGAATACAGCTTCTGGACTGTTGGTGAAACAAAATTTTGTACAAAAAACCACCTCAGATAATAGTGAACTGTGGGGGTTGCATATACAGGATGTACATATACCGGTATGCATTTCAGATAATGTACAGTATTTAAGATAATTTCCCAAACCAGTGGTGGGAGTGCATTGGGTACAGAGTAAAGGGGGTGAGGGGGTATACACAACCAAGTGCACACTATACCTTTAAAGCACATTCAAAGAACATTCTTTCCCTCAAAGAATTCTGGGCACTGTAGTTTACCTACAATTCCCAATAACCCTTAATGAACCACAGTGCCCAGTCTCCATGCCTCGTCTGCCCATCAAACTTGAACCTATGGCTAGGTGGACAGGCAGCTTACTGCTCTTAATATCATACTAACAACTTTGAATTAAGTTTCTGACTATCACTCCAATATGTTTGCCATGTGTCCTTTGAATGCCTCCAAGATCTCATGTCCAAGATCTCATAGAAGGAATGGGCATAGTGGTGCTTTGTTTTAAAATAGTAATTAGAAATAGAAGCAGATGCATCGGTATTGTAACTGCATTTAAATATTAAAATGCAGAAGTGATTTTAAAAACTGTTTATGAAATAAGTGAATAGGTTTAAGACTTTTTTTAAAAGGAAGTCTTCTTAAACCAACTTTTTATTTTGACTTAAATCTCTACAGCTGCATCAATTCCTGGAGCAGGCTTGGCTTATAAAAGGTAGAGAAACCTCAGGCAATATCAGAACACAACAGTATAGAGTGCAAGAATAGACACTGAAATCTGTGCCTAGATGTTATTAATTGTTCACAGACTGTTATTTTTCTTATCAGTTTTAGTCTGTATGTTACAATTATCACATCATATATCTTGTACGTGCTCCATATCAAGTATTCCACCAAGCACCACATAAATGCAGCATAACAATGTAATAAAATGAAGACACATGGCTGACTTAGAAAGATGAGTGTTCCAAACTTCTCTTAACTGTTTTGACGCCAGCAACTGGAATTTCTTGGCTTCCATCCAGGGCAAATGTTCACTCAAAAGCTACTAGTATGCACTAATTCAACACAGCTTGCAGTATTTTAGATTGACTTGGGTATTTTCACAAACTAATCATTAGAGCAAAGTGGTTACTTCACTAATACCTTAAAGACAGGGTTGAGATATGATTCATGCTCCAACAAAGAATGCAGGAGCAACAGTTTCTGTAGAAATGAAAATCAGCATTTAAAGCAGGGAACGTCAACTTCTCCTGGTATGCCCCGCGGAGGACCTTAAGGTCCACAAACAACAATATTCTGGAGATCCCGCGCCATAAGATGGCCAGATTGGCCTCTACTAGAGCCAGGGCCTTTTCAGTACTGGCCCCAACTTGGTGGAACGCTCTTTCCCAGGAGACCAGGGCCCTGCGGGATTTGTCATCTTTCCGCAGGGCCTGCAAGACAGAGCTGTTCCGCCTGGCCTTTGGGTTAAACTCAGCCTGATCTCTGTGTTTTCCTCCCTCATGGCTTGGATTTATGGACTACTTGAAATGAGGCTGCACTTTAAATTTTAATACTGTATTTTAATCTGTATTTTAATTAATTGTTTTTATGTTTTATTGTAATTCTGTTGGTGTGAGCCGCCCTGAGCCTGGTTTTTGACTGGGGAGGGCGGGGTATAAATAAAATTTTATTATTATTATTATTATTATTATTATTATTATTATTATTATTATTATTGAATGGACACTATTATCAGGAAAAAATACATCCCAAACTATAAAGTTCTATAAAGTTCATTTACCTGGTACAGGTATGGAACATACATTTAGATTATACATAGCCACAGTCTATGGGGTGCGGTGCTCATCTCGCTTCAGGCCGAGGGAGCCGGTGTTTGTCTTCAAACAGCTTTCCAGGTCATGTGGCCAGCACGACTAAACGACTTCTGGCACATAGAACACCATGACGAGTGCCAGAGTGCACAGAAAAGCCGTTTACTTTTGCGCTGCAGCAGTACCTATTTGTCTACTCTCATTGGTATGCTTTCGAACTGCTAGATTGGGCAGGAGCTAGGACAAAGAAACAGGAGCGCAACCCATCGTGCAGATTCGAACCCGCTGACCTTCCAATTGGTAAGCCCAAGAGACTCCGTGGTTTACACAATTTGGTGGGGGTAGATGAAATTGTTCTTAGAGCCAGATTCAGCCTGTGAGTTGCTAACTGACCACCCCAATTTAATGTAGCAAAGCTATTTCTGGATAAGGGATTTTTAAAAGTTGTGTCCAGCATGAAATTACTTTCTTCTGTCCTGATGTATAGGAGATCTTCTTTTGCTTTTTGAAAAAGATAAAATCCAGCCACAAATGTTAGTATTGCTGCTTAGTATGTATCACCCAATTAAAAAAAAGAAAAGAATGGACAACACTTTTATAAAAACAAAAACAAAAAACAAAAATACACCTAATGTCTATGTTTGTGAGATTGTCATACATCTTGACGGGAAATATATGTAGAACAGAGATCACCCTCTTCAAACAATTTCCTGTTAAAAGTTACACAAATATGCTCTGACAGGTGGCATGCCAACAAAAATCTTCAGGCAAAAAGTACTGAGAAATATATATATAACACCATGGCAAATATTGCTGTGAAATTGTGGCTTACTTACTTACACATTCAAGCACCATCATTCTTCATTAGTATTTCTCTAAGGCAATTTGTCAGAAACTCAGAACCCTCCCATTGACTTTTGCGTTGTTTAGAAGGTTCATTTGTGAAGAGACACTTTTAAATTTGAAAGCAACTTTTCAGTTGTCCTTGACATTTTTCATAAATTGATACAATTCCTTGGTTAAGAATTTGATGTGAACATATGTGAAAGAGTAGGTTTTGGAAACTGCTCCCTTCTTTAGGATTCATAGAAGACTCTGAATTACAAAGAATGAAGCACAGTTTATTTTTAACTATAGGCTGTGATCTTTCCAAATTGACTATTTTCACTTGTGTTCATCTTAAGGAAAAAAAATTGATTATCGGATTAAAACTTCCATGTAGCTGGGTCTACTACCGGTACTACATCAGCCTGCAGTTATTACAATAAACTGTACACTTTACTTTGCATCTGTTTTCAAGGATATTAGCAGCCAATATTATAATTTTAAATTACAACTCATGATCAAAGCAGATTTCTACTACATTTATGCCACATATGTTAATTGCGGATACCAGTTTATCCCATATGAAAGCTGGGGACTATTGTCATAGATACATGTAAGGATGCAATCCACAAAGGGTCTGTGCTGCAACGGCTCAATGATCTATGCAAAAGGCACAACTACAAGTTTGGATACTGCATGGTACAACAGCTGTGCAAAAATAGTTGATATTACAACAACAACAACAACAACAACAACAACAACAACAACAACAACAACAACAACAATTTATTATTTGTACCCCGCCCATCTGGCTGGGTTTCCCAGCCACTCTGGGCGGCTTCCAACAGAAAAATAAAATACAGTAATCTATTAAACATTAAATGCCTCCCTAAACAGGGCTGCCTTCAGATGTCTTCTAAAAGTCTGGTACAGTGGCACCTCGACATCCGAATGACTTGACTTCCAAAGGTTTCGACTTACAAAGTCGGCAAACCTGGAAGTCTTTTCACCGCGTACGCATTCTGTGTCTGCGCAGAAGTAGCGTGTGGTCGGCGCCTGCGCAGAAGCACAAAATTGTGCTTCGCGCATGCGCAAAACGTATGCTTCAACAACCGAAGGATTCGACTTACGAAGAACGCCGCGGAACGGATCGCCTTCGTAAGTCGAGGTACCACTGTAGTTGTTTTTCTCGTTGACATCTGATGGGAGGGCGTTCCACAGGGTGGGCGCCACTACTGAGAAGGCCCTCTGTCTGATTCCCTGCAACTTGGCTCCTCGCAACAAGGGAACCGCCAGAAGGCCCTCGGTGCTGAACCTCAGTGTCCGGGCAGAACACTAGTTACTAGTTAATACTAGTTAAAGTAGCAAAAATGGTTCCAGCTAATAGGGCATTCTGGATTTCCTGCAGAGAATGTTAAATGGTTGTAGTAGTTGTGTGGTCTACAGCAGATGTGGCTAAGAGATGTTGCTGGACTCCAAATCCCATCAGCGGTAGTCAATATGGCCAATGACCAGGGATTATAATCCAACAACGCCTGAATGGCCAAATGTTAGTCCATGGACTGAGTGCCAAATCCTAGATACCAAGAATACATGGTAAGGGGAGTAAAGGTAAAGGACCCCTGGACGGTTAAATGGGTGGGGAGGTTGCCAATGCAGGTCTGCTGATTTTGTTCTAAGGCTGGTTATATACCAATTATATGTATATGAGTGGAATACAGTGTTTCATCACTAGCAGAATTAATGCAGAAATTAACAGCTCTAACACGTTCACTTCGTGAACATAATGTAGCTATAAAGGAAGCTACATAAATCCTGTTTCCAAGAGACAGCAGCTGCTCAAGTTTTAAACTAAACACTACTACCATCAAGTTTAGCACATTTCTTACTGAAAATAAATCTCATACCTAAATATTTCTTACAGTTGGGAAGTTCAAGTTCATAATCTTTATTTTTCAGCCTTTTCCCCATATATTAAAGTTCGAGTATCCATAAGGTAAGTTCAAACTGAAGAACTACCCAAAGCACTAAACCTCCACTACATTAGGTCTGAGTTCTGCAAGAGTATTACAGAAGATAAATAACACATGCTGCTCATTTGACAGTGACTCCTTAAAGTTCATAAAATGGAGGTGATATTGTAAACATATCCATTTAATATTGAACTCTAAAAGCCCTCTTTTGTAGGTAATGAACTAAATCTGGTCTCATTGTCCAGAAATATATTTCTCCAGCACCATGCACATAGGAAGTTTCAATTGCAATCTCTGTGTTGTCCTTATAGAACTCGGGAGAGAGGAGGATGGGGACAAAACTCGAATTAGTTGGCTCAACCTATGATTGAGCCATCTATAGTCAGTCTCCCTGTCTTCTGCCCTACCAGTCCCAATGGGCTTCAGCCACCACTGCCATACACTTGGATGAATAAGGCCTGTCAGAACACAGTCGCATTCAATAACCAACAAATGATTGCTTTGTGCCTCATCCCTCCATTCAATTCCCATATTAACAAATTAAGGCTTTACAAGGTGGGTAGCCGTGCCCCTACTGCCCACTTCAGGAGTGCTGATGCTTTTACCACCCACAGTAGTAACTGCATGTTATGCAGAACAGGTGGGCAGCATTTTTCCTGCCAAGAGCCACATTTTCTTGGATGTTTTGAATACACAACATCAATCTTTGCTTTTCAGCACTGAAGGTCTCCATACAAAATCTGGATTAAAAGGAAATGTGTCCCTAATATGTGTCCCAATGAACAAATAATTGGAACACATATTAATACAACATAATCAGATGTTTGCTTCAAATTTTCTTTCTAGTCTTCAGGGGGGAAAGCCCTGGAATGCTGGGGCCATGTACTATACACATCTACCACATCTATTTTTACATTGGCCAGGAAGATGAACCTTTTTAAAAAGTCCGTGGGACAAAGATTTACAAAAGCAAATCAAGTCCCCCTGGGGGCACCATGGAATACTTTTGCTACAATCACAGAGTGACTTTCTGAATACCAAAGTTATACTGTAGAGTAAAAATAAATGTAAGTTTTTTAAAGAAGTGTAACCAAGAACATATGTTGCTCTTCACACCATGATACCTAATATACAATGTGCACTATTTTCCACAATCCTTTGTTTTACATATGCTTTCAAAACATTATTGCCAAAGACAGCTCGCAGCAGGAGCACTCCTGACCAGTCTTATTGCTTTATTCTAGATCATATCTATGTCAAGATCCTTAAACAAAGAGATGGTTTCTGTTTGCTTTCTAAGTGTGCGGAAAATAAAGCCCCAAGCAAAGTGCTTTGAGAGAAGCCTTTATTATGAAGTGCAAAGAAATAAATGTAAAAATGCTCTTTTGTAAAGACTTTGAGGAAAGGACAAGTGTTTCCCTGAAAGACAAGAATGGTTTCAAAGCGTTTCAGATCACTTAGATAGCAAATCCTTTGGGCAATAAGTAACATTACAGCAGGGTCATTTCAGACTTTCCTGTTTGAAGGCCTGAAGCAGTTTTTGTTCCAATTTTCTCCATTAAAAATAATAATAATTTGCTTTAAGACAAGTTAAAAACTCAAGATGTATTAGGATCTTTTTGTGAGAAATGACGACTAATGTCTCAGATTATTGAACAAAAATGAAGAATGCATTCATAACAGGAAACTTTTAAAGCAAATGAACAGCACAACAGTTTTATCACACTGGCCATGTGTTAAATTTAGTTTCTTGCTGGACTGCGAGCGAAGAATTATATATTTAAACAATTAATCAGAAATTACGGAATGCAATGGAAATTTACACACACACAAACACACACACACTATATATATATATATATATATATATATATATATATATATATATATACACAACCACTGAATGTTTAATGAAAATGTTGGGATACAGTCATTTCCCTGTTCTGTGTTTTGATGAAATATTATTCACTGTAGATAAAAATTGTTTTTATATAGCAGCAGACGCCCCTTTCTGTTAGAATGCATGCACGTTCCCAGATGCATTTTTGCTCTTCCAAGAACAATAAGGGTTACAGTGCCCACAGATTCATAATATATTTTAAGTTTTCAGCTAATTTATCTTTTACACTTAACTAGTGATCAAAACCAGACATAACTTCTCCATGTAAACCACGAGGGTATTTTATGCATTTGAAGTTATACTGAACTCAGTGGGTGTGTATGAGTGTTTAAAATATAACTTCTCCACAAGTAAAATCTTTGACATTGGTCTCAGAAAACCTTTGATCTTCAACTTCTAAATGTGACATTTGTTTAGGAGTGGCTAAGGACTTTCTATCCTCCTGTTCTCATTTTATGTAGGTTGCTAATACACACACACACACACACACACACACACACACACACACCATGTTACACACAACTCACAGTAATATTTAAAGGTCAATTTCCCTCAAACTCATCAGCACAAGATCACGATTCCCCAAGCGACTGTAAAAAGGCCACAGATTAATTCAAGGGAAAATGAGAACTCTGTGAAAGCTGTACACAAACGAAGAAAAAGTATGCAGCTGAAACTAGGGGAGATCCACAGAGCACAGTAGTATTAGCAGGGGTAATCAATGTGTGCTGAGCTACAACTGTCATCAGCCTCAGACAGAATGGCCAATACAGTGGTGCCTCGCTAGACGAATGCCCTGCTAGACGAAAATTCCGCTTAACTAAAGGATTTTCTGATCGGAGGTTGCCTCGCTATAAGACGAGATTTTCTATGGCCACCGCTTCGTCCTGCGCCCCTCCCCTATGGGCGGTTCGCCCTGCCCCTATGGGTGGGTTGCCCTGTTCCTGGGCGTGCCGCCCTAGGCGCCTAAGCGGCTTCCTCCACTGCTAGTTCAACAACATCTAGAGGGCCACAAGAACTATCTGTGGAGTAGAGAATAGTTGCAGATATAAAAGTTTAAAAGTTAATCTGGCTACTGAAGAAGCGCCACCATGTTATTCATAGAGGACATTTTTCTAATACAACACCACAGATGGCTATTTTCAAAGTGTATTTTTAAAAACTTGTCAGTTTCAATAGTCATTAATTTGCTACACATAATTGACACATGCAAAATTCTAATTTTCATTAGAATAACACCTGTTCTAAAATGATACAGCAAATATCAGATATGGAGCTAGCAATGACACTCCTGATAATTAATGCACTTTTTTCCTGATGTTGAACTTTACCACAATATTTGATAGAGGCTTTCCAAAGGTAACACACCATATGGGGCCGGGGGGGGGGGGATACAGAGAGAACACATAGGAAATAAGTTACCTTTCTGCACTGCTTGCAAGCTGATAAAGGCACCTGGCTGAATCTTGATTTGGGGGGGGTATGGGGGAGAAGATGAGTTTGACCAAACTACGGGAGGCAGTGGAAGACAGGAGTGCCTGGCGTGCTATGGTCCATGGGGTCACGAAGAGTCGGACACGACTAAACGACTAAACAACAACAACAACAACATGGGGGAGAAGAGAGAGAATAGGATGCTAGCCTAAGCAGGGACAATGAAATTGTTCGCTCTGGTACAGGTGGGAGTGAGGAAAGACACAACAGATTAGGCACGAGTGGTGAGGCATTGATGGCTTACAGTGAGTGCTCAGTATCACCTACTTCACTCTCCACCGTGAATCCTCGATTAGTTCCGGGAACCCCTGGAATCTTGCACTGCTGTGGTATTAGGATGGCATGTAACAATACATATGGCTTATTTTGATTCAGCTAGTGCAGGCATCCCCAAACTGCGGCCCTCCAGATGTTTTGGCCTACAACTCCCATGATCCCTAGCTAAGAGGACCAGTGGTCAGGGATGATGGGAATTGTAGTCCAAAACATCTGGAGGGCCGAAGGTTGGGGATGCCTGAGCTAGTGTGTCTCACCTGATCTTCTGCCCTTTTGGGCCCGAAAAGCCTGTGGGCCCAAAAAGCTTGGGGCTGAATTGCATTAGGCGTGAGCAATGTAAAACAGGGCTTAATATTGCAACTTAGAGGAAAATAGTCAATATCAGTATCACTTACATCAGTTCTAATTTTTAGAACTTGATTTCAACAAAACACACGAATATACCAGAAAGACAGAACAATGTGTTCCATAGATTTGGGGGGTGGGGGTGGTAAACATTAGAACCTTAGTATCAGTAGTTCCAAATGCAACTATCTGTACTGTTATTTGCAAATATTTTGCTTCTACTATACTTACTTTCTTTATAAGATCTGGCATCTTTGATTTATCTAGAAGGTGGTCTGAGGAGAAGCAACTTTCTATCTCTAAGGTATTTCCTTCACTGACAGCATCATTTCTCAGGGATCTGAAAAGAAAAAGAAAAGACGACTTTTTCATAAGCAGGTGACAAGTCACCAAAAACTAACCCATTCTATACATATCTCAGACTTACTGTAATTCCTAGACAAGCAGTGACACAGAACACTCAATTGTGTAACAAGAACTCTGAGATCAATGCATTTCCTGTAATAGTAAGAAATTATTAAAGAGAAAATATGAGTGTCTTTTGAAACAGAGGGCTAAACTAGAACTTGTTATTTAAACATTGTAACATACATTAGGTACCTTAGAACATGAACTGCATGATTAAATGTAAAAATAGAAAATAATTAAAATTCTGTCTTTTTTATTTGTTTAAAGGGAAAACTTAATAAATAAAATACTACCCTGTTGTCATGTACTGCCTACTGCCTTAAAGCCATAGTCCTAATTTTTTGTCACACATTGAAATATCACCCTTCTTAATTTACCAGCCAAGTTGTTTCAAACAGGAAGAAGAGCACAAAATTGCTGCTATGGTTTTAAGGGAATTGCAAAGCTCTGTGCTACTTGAGCCAAAATGGTAGCTTCATATTAGCTAAACAGCAGGGAGAACAACATACAATCTTTTGAGTACTGTATTCCGAACTGATCAGTACCAGCTGTCAGACACTCCAAATGCTTGCTCGCTACAGATGAAGGTGGTCCCTAGGTACTTGCAAAGCTTCTAACACATTCAGAACTATGAGACTGGGACAGTGAAGAGTGAAAATGACTGTTAAGGCAGCCTAAGACTGCAGTGTTTCCTGTGGGACATTATAGTGCCCCCCCCCAAAAGGTCACATTTTTATTTTACCCTACAACGTTAGGACTGTAAACAACATGGGACCACTCATGCCCACCGTTAAAGGGGAAGGGTAGGCTCCTTTTCAGATTTCTTGGGATCCATTAATTTCCTTTTCCAGAGGTGGAGGAAAAAATATTTGTAGATCATTCTTTCTAGTGCCATGTCCATTAGCTATGCAGCAAAATGGTGCCCACTACATTTGAAACAGTGGTGGTTTCACAATATTTGGGGGGTTCCTCAGGCATGCCAAATATTTGTGTGGATTTTTTTAAAAAAGAACAAAAGGAAAGGAAAAGAAAAGAAAGCGCAAAACAGCCTGACAATAACTGAGGTTATCAGAAGGCAACGGAGGTTGAGAGTTTGTTAGTAAAGAAGAGGAAGTTGCCTTAATTTTTAAAAATAGCAGATTCTCAGTTGGAAGGAACATCAAAGGTCACCTGATCCAGTCCCTTGCCAATGAAGGTAATCCCCTGCAGAAACATCCCTGAAAGAAACCCAGAGTCTGCTTTAAAAACCCCTAATAAAGAAAAGCCCACCACTTTCCAAGACAGCTCAGTAAATTTGGTTGAAATCTCCTTTCTTGAAAAGTGAAGGTATTGATTTAGGTCCTACCCTCTGCATCAACAGAGAACAATCAAGTCCCTATGTTATCCTGTAAGCATGCACACATGCACATGTATATGTTCTGAGCTGTGCAGTTCCTAATCCACCCTTCTTGAATGCTCTGAGGTTATCAGTCCACTCTGAAGCTAAAAAAGACTCATCCCCCCTGCAATTCCCTGTGTAGCCTCCAAACTAGTGCTTACTATTATTAATATATATAATTCACTAAACAGATACATAATTATTGCTCAGTCAGAATCAGTATGCAACCATTGCACTGATTTACCTCTGAATTTATACCAATTGTGGCCTACCCAGACTGAAATGCTCTGTTTTTTTACTACTAGGAACCGGATCTATTTGTGGGGGGGCAGGGGTTCTTAAATGCCTAAAGGGCACCAATTGCCATATTAAAGGCATAGCAGTGTAGGCAAATAAAATGTGTGTTGATGCAAAGCGGAAGCCTTGACAAAGTGTGTCTTTGACAATGCTATGTAACAGTGAGGCAAGGGAAAGGAGACAGATCCAAGACCACTGACTGATTTGCTCCCCCACTCCTCAAACAAGTGTTTACAGTACTTATCACATCCTGGGTAGCATGTGTAGAGTGCAGAACTGCCTGCAGTGTCCCAGACATTAAGTGGAGGTTCTCTTCTACTTCTCCCTACAACCACCTTTTCTGCTGGTCATGAAACCAGTCTGCATCCTTGGAAATAAAGGGACAAGTTCCACACACTTCTGAAAAGTGCCAGTATGATCAAGCACAGTGTAACTGTTAAAAATGAACACCATAAATACTTCTATAAAAACATTGTGGCCCAATGTTATATACCATGTTTAGAATGTAAGATTCTTAGTGTGTTTTTGACCAGTATGAGCAACAGAAGTAAAACCCCACACATACATTAAGTAGAATAGAAACATTGCCACCCCTCCACCTCTTTCTCCATTTTCTTCCTAATGTAACACTAATGTCTCAACAAATGAAACTGATCTGTAGAAAATGTAACTTGAAAAAAGAGACATTGCACATACTTTCTGTTATGTACTGAGCTGAATCCTAGAACAATAGGATTCAGAAACAGCGGGAGCTACCCAATCCAACTCCAGGTGGAAGTGAATCCGCAACCTGATTGGCCTGCTGGAGCAGCCAATCAGGCGGCGGGCAGAAGTGAATCTGCTACCTGATTGGCCTGTAGGAGCAGCCAATCAGGCTGCAGGCAGAAGTCAATCCACAATATAATTGGCCCACAGGTGTAGCCCTGAAGTAGCCAATCACGCAAGGCCCATTGTGTAAATAATGTATATAAGCAGATGGTTTTGGGAAAAGAGCCATTCTTCTTCTCCTCTTCTCCTTGATGACTATGAGCTGAATAAAGAGCATGAAATTCACTCTCGACTCCGAGTACATTTCACTTTCGTAAACCAAGAAATCTTTAGTAAAAATTACGTTAAAATAAAGATAGAAATCCACAAACTCCATAGGCGCCAGCTCCCTGGCGCCCTGGGTGTCTGAGCACCCACAAATGTCGGCACCCGGGCCATGCACGCTGTATGGCACCCATGACCCCAGGCACCCACGGTCGTGGGGCCAAGCTGGCACTCCTGACAAACTGTGTGTGGCTTTGGCAGAGACAGTCATTATTTGGGGTCCTTACTCACACACCTCTCCCTGAAGTTCGGCGAAATACATAGAGGGCTTGGGAAGCTATGAGATCTATTTTCTCACTGCTTAACATGAAGAAGGATTTCCTTTCCCTCTTCTGTGAATGTCATAGAACTTGGGAGAGATTTAGGTTGAACAATTCTTTCAAATATTCATGTTTTAATTTATATACATGGCAGCAAAGGAGGAGGAAATGGTTTAAAGAGGAACTTGACTTCCTGTTGTATTACCGAAGACACTCACCTCTCTAAAACCAAATACACAAGTGCTTGGTCCGTAAAACTTGCATTCAATGAATACAACAGATCGTGCAGAATGCCAATGTGATGTAACTTTCAAAACCATTAACAACTTCAAAAAGGGATGTCCATGTGAATAACCAGATATATTCTGATACCATTACTCAAAACGGCTTCATTAAAAGCAGGGGAAATCTGCTAAGACTACAATCTGAGTAATTCTGTAAAGCAGTTTCAGGCTTCATAACTGTTTGCACTGCGACTTGAAGAATGGCTTCCGATACTGCGAAACACAGGGTGGACAGGAAGCGCAAGTGTCTCCGTAGTGTCAGAAATAGAACTCCTACACCTTCCTCCAGGATAAAAGGTAAAAGTTGTATTTCAGATGATACAAAGAATTGCAGGGAACAGGAAGGGCACGGCATTTGTGCTTCCTGTCTCCACCACGTTCTCTAATGAACAAAGCTGCTTGAAAGGAGCTATGCATAAATGCTAGTATGTACTCTTCGATTAGTGACCCTAATTCTACTACCTTACTGCTGATGTAAGAGAAGTGTGTTTAAAATTGATGCATATTTCATACACAAGGAAAGAGCCAGAACACAGTGGTAGAACATATGTTTAGTATGCAAAAGGTCCTAGGTTCAATCCCTGGCATCTTCAAGTAGAGCAGAAATCCTGTCAGAAACTCTGGAGAGCTGCTGCCAGTCAGTGTAGACAATACTGAAGTAGATGGACCATTGTTACAATTCAATATAAAACAGCTTCCCTTGTCTGTATGCTTAAAAGGCTTAGCTTAGTAGCAGCCTGACAAAAAATACACAAACATATTTTAAAATTAGTTGTAAGAATCAGTATACAGGTGGCAACGGTTTAGGCACATCCAATTGTCAAGCAATTGCTGATGTGTGAGCCCTTCTAGACCCAGAAAGGGGGGGGGCATAACAGGGACATGGCATAAGGGGCAAGGGTGCTTGTGCAAGCTCCACTGAAGCATGTAGGGGCTGGGAACGGAACCCCCATGCAAAATTGTCGCTGCTTCTGTGCGTGTGTGTATGTGCATGTGTATATACATGCTGCATCCAGTGCGAGTCCTAATGAATTAATGAACATTACTAACTTAGGCCCATCCATTTCAATGGGCCTACTCTGTGTAGGACTTATCTGGATACAGCCCATGTATGTGTGAAACATCTGTCTTTGGTTACTCACATCCTGGCCACATCCAGACGAGGCGCCTGTAAGACTCTTTACACAGATCTACCATTATCAGTAGCTTCAATTAGTATTCCTATTTTATCCTTCTAAAAACTCCATAAGGAAGTTTAGAATAAATCAAGAGTATAGAATCTGGTCTTCTAGATGCTGTTGAACTACAGCCTCCCATCACCGCCAGCCAGCATGGCCAATGGTAAGGGAGTTGTAATCCAGCAACCTCCGGAGGGCCAAAGGTTCCCCATCCCTGTATTAAGGAATACTAACTTGCTCAAGGTCATTTATAAAGCTTGAAAAAGAATTTAAACTCAAGTCTTCCCTATCCAAATTCAACACTATATACATCAGTGTTGGGGAACCTCTGGCACTCCCAGATGTTATTGAACTAAAACTCATGAAAGATGACCATCATTGTCAGTGAGCTGAAAACACTCAGCACCAACATTGCTGCTCTACAGGAGATCAGACTCACTTCAAATGGCAGCCACCGAGAGAAGAATGACACCTTTTTCTGGCAAAGAGGGCAGCCAAAACCATGCATTCACAGCACAGGTTTTGCAGTGAGGCTGGGAGAGCACAGAAAGAAGAAACATCATGGTGCACCTGCATCACTCCATCCAGACACCTTCATCTGCCCCAGCTGCAACAAAACATGTCTCTCCTGTTTCGGTCTCTACAACCACAGCAGACATTGTAATTCTCCAGGGATTTGACTTCATGCTTAAATGCACACTCTCCCACTGTCTCAGACAATTGCCAACCCCCAACAACTCCTGTCATCCCTGGCCATTGGCTATGCTTGTAGGTGCTGATGGAGTTGTAGTTCAGCAACATCTGGAGAGCTGGTGGTTCCTTTCACCCGATCTACATCCTCATACTGCCCTATGCACTCTTCTTGGACACTACCATAATGAGCTATAGCGTCCTATGATTCTGGTGGCCTGAAGTGAACCATATGACACAAAATAGGTTTAATGTCAGGCAAACCAAAATTAGACTGAAAAGGACAAACATAGCAATTAACATGGTATTTCAAAAAGTTCAAACTAAAAAAACGTAAAAGCTTTTGCTAAAGGGAAAATTAGTGATATAACGCAAAAGAATTGTTCTAGCACAAGGTAAATACAGTATGATATAATTCACAGAACAAGGAATGTTGAACAGTTATGCAAAACACATGAGGGCAATTATGTGATAATCAGAAAACAAGATGACCAAGTTGGTCATAATGCCTTTCTGAAGCTCCTGAGGACCTTTTTGTGAGCCTGCTTCATTCATTCATTCATTCTCTCTCTCTCTGTGTGTGTGTGTGTAGGCTACATATAGCCCTCATTTTCTTATTCTGGCCGCTTTACTAGAACTGAAAGAAGCTTGTAAAGAAACATGCTTTGTAATAAGCTGTCACCCGCTAGCAATTCCTCTTCTGTAAGGGGTTTTCCTGAAAGTGTAAATCAGCGTGAATCAGTTCTGTCATGTGAGAATCACTGTGAACAAGCAGGCCCGAGATTAAACCTCACATCTGCTCCTCTTCATAGCCATCTCAAAAATCCCCATCATCATTCTGAAATCAACCTTTAGAATGCATTTCATAATTAGAGCACTCCTTACAATGCAACCCAGCCTCTGACCACGGCCTTTTCTGCACATTACATGCATGGTTATGTGCTATTTCTAGATGCCTGGGAAGCAACAGAGGCATAAGGTGATAATGAGCCAGTTCTGATGCCACCCTTTGCAGCTTCTTCTCTGCAAGAGAGTGTGAGAGAGTAATCACATCTTTCCACCTAAAAGCATCTTTGGACTGTCCTTAGTTCATGCGCTTGCATTTGATTTCTCCTACTTCCATAACTCTAATGGTCAAAAGACAAATGATGATGAATGTGTCATTAGAAACTATACTGGGTTATAAAATTTAACAATAGGCAGCGGGAGCAGGATAGGGATGGTTTTCATCAGGTCTGCAGCATGTGGAGGAGTTTCACTCTTCCCACCATCAAAGCCACAGTGAAAATCACCTACTCCCAAGCTGCTATTCGTCTTAAACTTCCCAGTGGCACCTATAATTAATAATAGTAGGTGTGGGTACAATTTTATTTTTATTTTTCAGAACTGAAGCTGAGGAAGGAACAGTGAAATTTCTCCTCTTGGCTTGCTGCAGTCCAGGGGGAAAAAATCGGTGGGGGTGGGCACACCAATTATTACCTTTTTAAAAAGTTGATATGGTTTCTAGTGACACATTTAGTTGCAAACAGTCGATTTCTATCTTCCTCTTTTCTTTTTTTGTAGAGGAAATACTGCAGCATATAGTGATATCCTGCAGAATCTCAGCACCGTCTCCCTGCCCCCACCTCAAAGCAGTAAACACAATTAAGAACATTATTTAACAGTTACAAAATTCAAAGGCAAGAATTTTTACTAATTAATAATTGGAATATTATTCAAATCATCCAACGATCAGAATGTTTTTCACAAATGTAATTCTGTGGGTTCATTAACTTTTCAGCAATGTAGCTTGAGTTTGAGGAATGACTGGCAGGTGCAAGAGGGGAAAGTGCTTGAGGTGGAAGGGTGTGAAAATCTGTGGAACCTCTGGAGGGAATACTCGTGGTACCCTGTCTGAAAACCACTCCTCTAAAATACTGACAACATGATACTACATCTGAAACACAGGAATGAAACTCTAGAATATGTAAGTGCTGTAGGGTACGAAAGGGAGGCATAAAATATGCCGGGGGGGGGGCATGTTACTTGCTAAGCATGTTATTTGAGGTGCCTTTTTGCTCAATTAAATAAGTGCAGAAATAAAACCACACAGTTTCTGTTATGATTATTTTCTTTTAAAAAAAACCGCAAAAATCCCTTAGTCTATAGAGTAAGAGAGTTTGCATATACTCATATTCTGGGATGCCCACAATCACCGCACCGCACCTAACAGAAACTAAATGTGTTCAGCTGTAAAGACTGTTTAAAAACTTCTTAGGAATATATGTTAGCTCACAATTGAACACTGAAACATTAACAGTGAATAGCACTTCATTCAGCTAGAAGGCAAACAATCCCATGGTCAGTATTATTTAAGAGAAGCGTCACTAACCTGCGTATCAAACAGCGACCCAAAAGCCATTTCAAGTATGTCAAACACCACCTAAAATCTCTGGGACTTCATCAATGTACTTGCACCTTTCTCTGTTGGTCGACAATATATCCCAGAATTGATCACTATGTTTTATAGCGTATGCAAAGAAACATAACATGTATAGGTACTCTGTATGTGGTGACCTGTAGTGAGAAAGTATGTGCCTGCAGTATAAGAAGGAAAATAATAGTTGGGCTTGTGGAGCACATGGTTTCCCCACACTAAGTGAGGATGAGCTTAGAAGAAACTCATGTTGATCTCTCCCAGGTGGGGTGGGTCTGGGCTCACCTGGGCTGGAGTGCCCAGGCAGGAGGGGACGGACTGGCCAGTACTGAAACACATTTTGCACATCTACTAATTATTGCACTGGATTATCCTGAGAAGGGGGCAGGTTTATATGCTTAACACCATTTGATCATGAGAAAAGAAAAGAGCGATTTTATCCTCCACAACATATACTGTATGTCCTGAAAAATAAGCTCACATAAAAGCATGCTACCTACTACACTCAGTAATGGTCCAATTAAGAATTCCATCTGATCTCTTGCTCTGTCTCTCTCCTCACATTTGATCATGGAGGTGTGTGGAAAGACTGAGGATTTCTCCTTAGATCCATCAATATTATTACAATTCACAATGACTGATGAATTGTAAAGTTGTTCCTAACTTAGTACAGTTTAAACAAAATAAAAAAAATCCTTCCAGTAGCACCTTAGAGACCAACTAAGTTTGTCATTGGTATGAGCTTTCGTGTGCATGCACACTTTTTCAGATACACTGAAACACCAGTATATCTGAAGTCACCAGAGTCACCAGATCCCCACATATAGTGAGAGGGTGGGGAGGGGCAACACTCAGAAGGGTGGTGGGAAACCGGACTGTTTAGGACTGCATTTGGTCTTACAGGAAGAATTTATGACTGTTTTCCACTGCAATTGGTCCCACAGGAAAAGCAAGGGGTGGCTAAAGATAGCTTTATAATTTATCATGTCTTTATTCAGACCAGGTTTCTCCATGGTTTTAAGTTTGGTGATAAATTGCAGTTCAGCAACGTCTCTTTCGAGTCTATTTCTGAAATTCTTTTGTAATAAGACAGCTACTTTGAGATCTTGTATAGAATGTCCTGGGAGATTGTAGTGTTCTCCTACTGGTTTCTCTGTCTTGTGATTCCTGATGTCAGATTTATGTCCATTTATCCTTTGGCATAGGGTTTGGCCTGTTTGTCCAATATAGAGAGCTGAAGGGCACTGTTGGCATTTGATGGCATACACAATGTTAGAAGATGAGCAATTAACTAGTCCTAAGATGGTATGTTTGATGTTGTTGGGGCCAGTAATGGTGTTGTCCGGGTGTATGTGGCAGCAGAGTTGGCATCTGGGTTTATTGCAGGCTCTGGTACCAGTGTCCATGTTAAGTCTGGTGGTTGTATTATTGTGGGTGAGGAGTTGTTTAAGATTAGGTGGCTGTCTGTCGGCAATGTAGGTACAGTTTGTCATCTGACTGTACCACCTCAGATTTCAGGCAACAGCTCGTTTATTTAAAACTGTCCCCATGTATGTATGTCAAGAGCGAAGGGGACAATAGAGGACGAGATGGTTGGTCAGTGTTCTCGAAGCTACGAACATGAGTCTGACCAAACTGTGGGAGGCAGTGGAAGACAGGAGTGCCCGGCATTCTCTGGTCCGTAGGGTCACGAAGAGTTGGACACGACTAAACGACTAAACAACACAACAGTCACCAGAGATGATTGTATCAAGTCAGTAGCAACACAGTAGAATTGGCATCCATTTCAGTGACACTTTTCCAAGATGCAAAAATAGAGTTTCTAAGTCTTCAACTGTCAGCTTACAAATAAGCTGCAACAAAAATCAAAATACCAATGCCAGCACATATTAATTCAAGGATTACATTATTATATGCTATACATTGCATATAGTGAATAAAACCATATCAAACAATCCTGATTCCAGCACTGCAAAAAAATGGGGGGGGGGGCAGAGATGCATGTAGTACTTGTACAAGAGAATAAGGAGAAATCATACAATTCTGGGTGTGTGGAGAGGACTTAACAGAAACTGTGCTGTGCTCCACAAATAAAGACTAAAGCTTTTTATCACATCATGCAATTTGTCAGAATTCGTAATCAGGACTGCTGAAAATAGCAGGAAGTCCTAGCTAAATTCTTAGGGCATGCAAGTTCTGCTAATGAATTTGCACTTACAACTGAGCCTCCAGTAATCTTAAGGTTTTTGCATATGCCAGATGAAAATTAGCACTAGCTGCAGCCTCTTCAGCAAAATGTCAAAATTAGACATTTTATTTCCACCTAGCTGTTTGGCTACAAGCAATCGGATTTGTGATAAAATGCTCTGCTTAAAGACTAAAATTGCATGCGCTCTCTTTTGTTTATCAAGCTTCTTATTAACACAGGCAGTTTACCCATCATAGCTACATGTTTTATATTGCACATAACCAAAAAGGTAACAGCTGTCAAACTACATAGCCTCTAGTGTCAAAGTATTGCCCACCTTATTCTATTCCCCTCTCTTTTATGATAGCAGCCTATTTACATTTTTGGCATAATAATTCATATTGGAACCAGATTGCTACAACTACCTCTTCTTCTTATTTCTTAATGGAAAACTGCAGCATCTGAGATTTGATTAGGCCACCACTGTCTCTTGTGCTTACTCCCACAATGATAACACATTGATAACTTCTACCTATGTGGGTTACTGTGGAAACAGGGTTAGCCAGGCAAGCAATGCACCTCAGTAGTCTGAGCATACCCTCCACCTTTACTCCTTCTTTCTTCTTTGGCGATCACTCGTAGCCGAATAAGATTGTCTTCCATGAATATGGCATTAGTGATGTGTCCATAAGTGACTGTGGAGGCCAGTGCTGGATCCACATGTCCTTCCACAGTGGGGACATACAGTAGGTTTCCAGGTGGGAGATGATCATGGTGAGGATTTGCCAAATGCACTGGCAGAGGAAGAGGGGTGTGGGGGAAGCACACTGTCCCCGACAGCGCGATCCGGGTGGGGTGCTATCGCGGCTGCCCCCTCACCCGTGCTGGGTGCCACGCCCCCAGGATGCGCGCACACACACACACACACCCGGGACGCGCGCCAGCCCCAGCCCTGCCTGCTCCCCCCCCCCCCGGTGCCGGAGCATGAAGCTCCGCCACTAGCCAAACGTGCCTTCCTCTTCGCTCGATTCTCCCTTTCGTCCTGAGTTTGTGCATCTTCAAAGTCCATGACGCTTTTGGTAGAGGCTATTTTCCAATTGGAGCACTCACAGGCCATTATTTCCCAATTATCCATGCTTATACTGCATTTTTGTTACTAGCTATGTTGGAACAACCCACATGGGCTTAAATATTCTGTTACTGGTGTAGAAACAATAGTGGGAGAAGCAGCCGCCACACTGGTGAAAGAACACTGAAAATGGAACACCTTCAGATCCAACACTCATTTTGTCTCCCCATTCTTAATGCTAGTTTCACAAAAGGAGTCACTACCAGCAACTGTACATTTCTTCCCGTGACTGCATTAGAAGCAGGGTGAGAGGCTATGCATTATCTGCCCATTAAGGCTAGAGGCTGGTTTTCTCTCTTTGTTCTATGGAGGAGAAAAGCCTCATTTCTGAGCTTGCTTCTGATCATGGATGGATCTAGACTGATTCTATGTGCTTGACTTTGTTTCGTTCTAGGGCTGTTGTTGTGTTTGGACTGTAAACCTGCCTGCACCGGTGAGAGACTTTAATCTACTGGGAAGCATGACATTATCCACATATACAGGTTTCTTATAGAAAAAATATTCCTTCTTTCTTTACACATTAAATTATTTACTGTTAAACAAAGCAATCTTTCCTTGCTCCACCTGGAAACAGCACAGGTAGAGGAAAGGCAGAATCTTTGCTCCCTGATGAGGGTATTGTTGTGAGGTATTCCTATCCTATGGGATGAAATGGAGGTAGGGTCTCACCTGCTCTTCTTAGGCCCCCCCTCCCAATCAGTTGTGCTTCCATTCACTGCCTGGTGTTGAAATCTGGGCATCTCCCCCCCCCCCCGGGTGTCCTATTCCTCTCCTCACTTTCCTGCCTTGCAGATCTTCCTATGCACCCTCCTTCCTGTAGTCCTGGGACTCCCCTTCACCCAAATGCACGAAGACTGGGTGTGGGAGCTCACCAGATCCAAGAAGAGGGCACCATGCAGAGCTTGGGAGTGACAGGAGCCACCTCACTCTGGCCAGGAGACCGGCAGGAAAAGGCCTTTTGAGTTCAATGTCGGTTCAAGGCCATGGAAAAGACTGTGGGGGTGGAGAGGGGGAGAAAATAGTATTTCCTCTGTAAAATGATTCCTCCTTCCCACATTAATTTCCTCTCCTCTCTAGGAACTGAGTCAGCTTATTTTTAACCCTTGGAAGGCTAAGCTGCAGAGGAGAAAGCTTACACTGCACCCATATGGATGGTGGTTTGGCCTAGGGGGCAGCTGGTGTGTGGTCTGCAGCAAGGAGGGGTCACTGACATTTGCCTCCCCTGTAATGAAAATAGAAGGGCTGCATTTCAATCAATGTGAAATGCAAGACTGACTTCTCCTCTGAATCCTCCGCCTATGGCCAATTGACTTAAGGGACGAGCAACCACAAATATCATCTAATGGCAGTAGCCATTTTGGCTTTTTTTACAAATCATATTTACATGGTAAACAATTCTTCTGCTGATCAACTTCACAAAAACTGAGATATCTCATGTCCTCAAGGTCTGAGGTTTAACCAACTCATGAGGGCTTTTTAAAAAGTTCTGTCTCACTCCTAATCTCCTCTGGGCATTGGTTGCATTAAAATGTGCTGCTTATTTGCACTGAAATGAAATCAAAGCAAAAATAATAATAATAATTCTCTTGATGTGGTGTGTCTATATTTAGCAAGAAAATTATTTTATAGGTGTAGTGGGGGTTGAATTCTAACATAATTGCAAATTTTCAACTTCTTTTTAAATAGCACTGCCTATATAATACCACCAGCTATACAGACAATGGAAATGTGATTATCAAAACCAAATGGTTTTTCTAGATGCATGTTAACAAAATAAAATTATTACACTAAAAGACGACAAGAACAGGCCAGCCTCTCAGACTTCTGCCCAGGATTGGTTGTTTCCTGGTGACAGTGTATTACAAAATATGAAACACATTTCAGCTTGTTATCCTCAGATTCTGCTGCCAAGCTGCAGATGGATCATAAAACACGCAAAACATGCTAAGCCTATGAAAATACCCAAGGCTTGCACAGCAAATATTAACATGACACTGCTATTATTTCCTGATCTAGGTCAAATCTCAGCAGGAAATCTCATTGTCTATTTTTATTCCCTGCTCACTATCTTGAGCTTTACCTTTCTGTTTTCTTGATCAGTACAGCCCTGAAGATTTGTTCCTGGGGAGTCCTCTCATTCTCATTAGTTGGCTGCACAAAGGGATGGACAGCAGCCAAGATGAAACCCTGCTGGTACAATTCTTGCAGCTGAGCAGGAAGATCACGCAAGGAAGAGAGCCTGATTGCTGATGATCCCAGTAGCTCAGCTGGAACCAAAAAGAGAAAGACTGATAAATAAACCTGAATTATATTATGTAAGCCTTATGTTGAGTTTTTAAATATCTACATTCTCTTTAGGAATAAAAAGGCTGCACACACTTCTGCAAAGTAGCTAAATACGGTACATACCTGTTGGGTGCATTTGTTTGTTTACGGTATATATTAATCGCAACTCTAACAACAATAAGCATAAGTCAGCTATTAGTAGCAGTAATGCTAAGCCCAAAAGAAAAAAAAGAAAATACTGTTTCCCTAATTTATGGCTCTAGATGTTATTCTGCAAACATCCACACCAGATCTTTCAAAAATTTCATTTTTTTGCATTTTTTAAAAAAGGGCCATTTTATACACATCCTGTTACAGGAGGTCGTATACCCAACCTTTAATATTAGGCATCACCAGGGATCCCCAATGCTGCAGAATTATTATATTGGCTGTTAACATACTGCTACAAAACCATCTCCCCTGTTCTTCCACCAGACCCTACTTAACCAGTATGTGACCAATTACTTGATTCACATCTCCAATATCCAAGGCCTTCTCCACAATTTTTTTTTACAATAGTTTAAACCTCCCTCCAAAAAGGTGCAATGGCTAAGGACTGTGGCCAAAGTAGATGAATTTCACATCTCCAACAGTTATCAGCCAGAATACCTAAATGCTTAAATTACATTTCATTTGCTGCATTTCTAACCTGCCCTTCATCATAACTGACCTTTAAAGCTATAATCTTTGCATCTCCAGATTTCTTAAACAAAGTTGTTTTAATCACCCTACCAACTTAAGTAAATGTTACTCATAAACTAAGAAGACACCTAAGACAGCAAAAGCTACATCTGCAAAGTTTTAGTAAAACAAAGGTTTTAAATACTAAATTCCTCTCATATTCCTTAACAATGTTTGTATTTCAGATTACAATGCAATTATTATTTGGGTAAATGCAGTGTACAAAGGGCAAAGCCAAATTTTGGGTTTTTGTGTAAACAACAAAAAAGTCCCTGAGAGTCCAGAGGCCAGAAGAGCTTGCAATCTAAAGGTGATTCATCAAATACTCCAGTCTGCATTCTCTCTCTCACACACGCACAGTCTGTCACCATGTTGATTCCATTTCTCAGTGTTTGCCTCTTTAATTTCCTTCCTACTCGTACTGCTACAAATCGTGATCTTGAGGGAGTTTCAGTGTACCTAGCTACTATTCAACATCAACAAGAATAAGAGCTTAAGAAAGGTGTGCAGGTTCTTGAAACAAGCTCTTCTTCTACCGTATGTAAAACCCTCAGGAATACAGTCTGCATGAAAGACAGTAGGCTCTTTAAAAAGTATTTTTTCTCTCCTGCATTTCCCATAAGAATGTATGGCTCTCTCTTTCTGAATAATAAAAGAAGAAGTTATAATAAAAACTAATACATATTCAGAACTAATAATAAGAGGCATAATTTAAATAATAATAGGATAGGTAGCTGCTGCCCTATACTCCTGCCACAGTTTCTCTTAACCTGCAAAAACCATATTCCAAGAATATACAATGGAGCTTCTGATTGAGGAGCACAGGACACAACATCATTATTTCTTTAAATAGAGAGGGAAAAACTGAAGAAATGCATATACTGAAGAATAATACAACTCACAGTTCTGTCACAGCATACAAATGAAGTAAAATTCATAACAAAATCCACTAAGTTATGGAATGCATGTGCTGTAAGATATAAGTAACCAAGCTGCCTGTCAAAACAGACTGACCCTGTGCCAAGCATACAAAACAAATTTGGATGTGGGTGTTGACAACTTTAATTGCTTTTTTATTTTTATTTTATTCTTTAAAAAAACAACCTTTCTTCCTTTTTTAGCACTGCTCAGAATTTTATTCAATTTTGTCTTTGTCTTAGAGAAAAGCATTCTGTTCATGCAAGGTGTGGCACCCAATTTTTACAGACCTGTCCTTCCTATTTAACACCCCCCCCCAAAAAAAACAACCCTGCTTCTGACAGTTAGGGGGGTGGCTCTGAAACAGAGAACTGTAGATAGGCGCAATCAGCAGAAAATATTTTCTCTCTCTGATGATACAGTAGTACACCCAACTGTTGGCACCACTGATTACCCAAAGTCAATAGAAGTGTTAGCCACCTCAAAAACAGGTGTGATCACAGGGTATCCCAGTAAAGGGGTATACCTGTAGTTGGAAGTCTCTATCCAAAAGCCAAGGCAATTTTGCACATCCAGGTTCTAAACTCTACACACAGCAGCACAATGGTTCACACTCTGAGAAACTTGTCTTTTCATGAAGATGTAGAAATATAACCTTGGGGTCAGAGGGAAAACAGGTAAGTGGAAGTTTCTAAATAATATTATTTTATATGAACCTACCTATGCCACATTTCTAAAAATGGTCAGAGTTTGAGAACATCTGAAGGAAACACAAATCTGAAGGTTCCCACAAATATGCCACAGCCTTGCTCTGGTATATTCCTAAAATTTAATATGTATCACTCTAGACATAAAAGAGGCAATGCTCATCTCCTGATTGCCCTCTAGCAAATATTTTGTATAGATAAATAACAGAGCAAGGGTATAAAACCATGTATGTGAAACTTTCCCCTTGTAAACGGAACACCTCATAACAACTAGTTCTAACTAGTCCCTAAACCAAAAATGAATTATATGCAGGCAGGATTCCAAATTCATTACCCAAGTTCACATATCACACTAAGTCAAACCATGGCTTAGCACAAATGTGTGGGCTCCAGAAAAGAAGACTGTGCCCACTGAACTCCTCCCCAGTCATTTTGCTGCTGTGCTATGCTGAGTTAAGCCATGGTTAAGCTTAGCGTGTCATCTGAACCTGGACTTGTGATTTAAGTCTTACAGGCAAACCATAAACCACAGGACAAACCTTGGTTACAGGTCATAGTTTGTTTGGAGAGAACTAAACCAGAAGCCCAGATTCAGACAACATACTATATAGCACAGTACATCAGGAAAGCAGCCAGAGAAGACCAAAGCAGCAATTATCTTCTCTCTCCAGGAGTCTGTCCATTTACTTGCTCAAGTTAAGTCATGGTTTGACTTAAGAGTTACTTGCAAACCAGAAAAATATCTACAATGAGTAACTAAATGAACTTTATCATACTCATTACTCTATGCCTTCCTGGGATACAGATAAATGTATTAGAAATGGCATCACAGCAAAATAAGCAATATTCTAAACGGCTATCATGCTGAAGAGCATATCGGCCTCCTCAGACTAAGCCCCAATCCTAAGCATCATGATCCAAAATGAACAGTCCTTATGTTTACAGTTACCACCACCGACCCCTCCATATACAGCCTGATTCACACATAACCTTAAACTATGTTTTTTAAAAACTATGGTTTAGTGTTATCTGTGAACCCAGCCCAGCAGCTTAATTATAGTTTGCTTCCTGTCAATAAATCACAATACTGTATGAAGTTATGCCTAGTTGCTGGCTTACAACCTTGGTTTAACTATGTCTTGGTGTTACATGTGAACCAAGTACAGTATGCTTCCTTAGCCACAAGTTTCTTTGACCAGATCAAATGCTTACCAAACTACAGACATGAGCCGAGCGGGAAATATATGGAGAACTAAGCCATGGTTTGCATGACTATCTGTGGGTTAACTCGTGGTTTGCTAAATAAACAATGACTTGGTATTTTGTACAAACCAGGCCATAAAGAACTCACCCTCTTTTTTCAGGCATACATTGTTGACATCTATTGATTGCAAGATCAGCACTACTTTTCAAAAACTTGCTTTGTCAGTTGAGGATCAAACCATGACAAGTAATCAGATGAGTTTCTAGGTTGGAATAATAAGGCAGGGATAGCATTGTTCCTAAATAATAAATAGCATTGCTATTTAGTATGCTCAATAAAACTTGCAATCTACTTTTAATCTTATCTAGTGTGGCGCAGTCTGTCTCCCAGTTTCACTCACAGATACATTTACTGTGAGTTATTGTGTCCAGGGAGCACTGAAATATAAAGCCATTAACAATTCCTGAAACAACCACTACTACATTGATTGACGTACTAAATTAATGAGTCTGGATCTACCTAAAATCTATGTCTGCTGTGTTGCATGAAGGAAGCTATCCTAAACATGAATACTATGAAATAAACCTACATGATAGTCTTTTTAAAAAACAAACAAACAAACAAGAGATAGGGAGTGAGAACAGAAAGGTTTAACCATAGGCACACAAAACCTCAGAGACATTGACTGAGACTAGGATCCAGTGACGAAAAAAAGACTAGTAAATATTTCATGCTTTTTTCCTTGATATATTATGTTAAGTGACATTCCCAGTTTCTCTTTTAACTTTGAAGGAGCATAATAAATAACACTATTAAACAAATCAGTATTAAATATTCAAGATAAATCTGGAATTTCCACAAAGATGAATTCCTTGTGCTTACTTTTATTATAGTATCTAAAACTTTAGAGAGAATAAACAGGGTACTGGAAAAGCATGAACTGCAAATTAGGGAGTACATATACTTTTGCCTCTTCATATTAGAAGGGTCATCACTATTAATGTTCAGGAACATTATTACCCAAACATGTAATAATTAGGTAAGACAGTTAAAGACATTAGAAAAAATGTGTATCTCAGCAGTACAGTATAAGATTTGGCTTACACAAGTGTATAATTTCAACATAAATTATTTTCCTCCTTGCCTTTGTTCTCATTTCTTACTAGTTGAGTAGTTGTATTGGGGACAGAGAGATTTCCCTAAAGTATATTTAAATAATATGATCACACACTGGCTAGGAAGATGGTTTATGGCTTTTCTCATGGGACAAAACAGTGATCAACCAAAGCCCCTAAACTGCACTATGCCCAGTTTACAGGCCTGCTTTTTCAGTTTATTATATGTTTCAGCAAATACCATGGAATATCAGCTAATGCAGCAACTATGACGAATACTTATAGCAGCCACCAGCAAATGCTTAACAAAAACAATCTAGAAAAGAAGCTGAGCCAGAATCTGAAATAAAGGCAAAGTTCTGATAGACCAGGAGAGGACTGAGCTCAAAGAACAACAAAGAAGATGAATATCTCACCACACAAATATATTCCATCTCCTACCTCAGTAATTATTACTCTTGTGTACAGGTGGTACCTCGGGTTGCAGATCAGATCCATTCTGGGGTGCCATTCGCACCCCGAAAAGTCCGCAACCCAAGCGGCGCTTTCGCGCATACGCAAAAGCACAATAAAGAGCTTCTGCCCATGTGTGAAGCGCGCAGAACACTTCTGTGCATGCGCGCGCGGACAAACCCGGAAGTAAACACTTCCGGGTCCGCTGCGTTCGCAAACCGGAAAAAAGCAACCTGCAGCGGACGCAACATGTGGTATGACTGTATTACCCAATAATTTAGAGGGCATTATTTTACAACTACTGTACGTATTATAAGCAGAAATAAACACATCCAAGTTGGTATAGAATTTCCTTAATACAGTGGCAGCACTCACATATGTTAAGCCATGGCTTGTTTTAAACATTGTTAGTTCAGCAAACCTTGAGCCATGTGAGATATCATCTCACAGATGAGTAAACAAGCCATGGCTTGTTCCTCCAAAGCTCAGTTTGTTTTCCAGCTTGATTGGGTCAGGGTAGCCAAACAAATCACAGTTAAGAACAAACCCAGTTGGATTCTTGTGTCAGCCCCATCGTTCTGCCCAGACACTGAGGTCCAGTACCGAGGGCCTTCTGGCGGTTCCCTCGTTGCGAGAAGCCAAGTTGCGGGGAACCAGGCAGAGGGCCTTCTCGGTACCCTCCCATCAGATGTTAAAGAGAAAAACAGCTACCAGATTTTTAGAATACATCTGAAGGCAGCCCTGTTTAGGGAGGCTTTTAATGTTTAATAGATTATTTTATTTTATTTTTCTGTTGGAAGCCGCCCAGAGTGGCTGGGGAAACCCAGCCAGATGGGCGGGGTATAAATAATAAAGTATTTATTATTATTATTATTATTATTATTATTATTATTATTATTATTATTATTATTATTATTCTGACCCATTGCAAGACATAGTTAAAGCAAACCATGGTTTATAAGACAGCAAGTCATGATCAGCCTCCTGGGCTGGATTAACATTTTAACTCAAACGATAGTTATCCCAAACCAGGGATGTCCTACAGGTCCAAAAAAAAAGCTTTGAGTCTTCCTCCCCCCAAAAAGCTCAACAACTATGGTGAATACAATGGACAGATAACTGCCAGTTTTTTTTAATCAGAGTAGATTGCAGTCTCTTGGAAGTTGGACATCCCTGTTCTAAACAAACGGCTTAGTGTTACATGTGAACTATTGGCAAGCAAAGCAAGGCCTATAAGCAGCTACATAAGGCTTCTGCCCCTGGCCTATGCAAATACCATAAAAGTACCCCCAAAATCAAATTCCTTCAAATTACCAGACTGTACATACCTACACTTAGAAGGATGCAGGTATAAGGGAAGGGACAATGGGAAATGGAACAGCACCAAAAGAAAAAAAAGTAATCCCAGGCCAGCAGTAAAAAAGAAAAGGGGGACAGGCCAAATACTAAAATGCAATCTGTACGGCTTGGAAATAGGAAAATATCTGAACCCTTTTATTGACTACAATAATGCCCAAGTACAACAAAATTGAACTAGTCAAATATACAATTATATATACACATTTGGAATATGTGGATGAAAAAGAGAAGACCTGTCCATATTTCATTCAAATATTCACCTTTGCGGATAGAACTGGATATAAATTGTCACAAAAAAGCTGTGAACTGAACATTCCTTGTCAGCAGTTCATGCAAAGTGATACAAGGAAAATTTACTAGAAACAGCAACTGTACATTTCTATAGATCAGATGTACGGTAGCTTTTCTTGAGAAAAGGAATAGCTTTAAAAGGGGAAGAAATGCTCTCATTAGCTTCTGATTTCAGCCACAGTTCTTGATCAATGTGCGTACGTTTGACAGGTGTTCTAAGCGACAAACTTCTCACCAGCTTCTCATACACATTCATTGCACAAAGAGCTTCATATCAACTGAGGGGGGAGCTTTCACATGTTGCAAGATACATAAAAAATTAAAGATTTCAGTGCTGTGAGGAGTCCTACAGATGCCACATATTTCCAAATGAAATGATAAAAGGAGTTAATCTGAAAGAGAATAAACTATGAGGCTTACAAATTAAGTTGATAGAGTTTGGGGAAGTTAATGGATGAGATAGATGCTAATAAAATATAAATAGGCATCAGCCTGCTGCTGTTACGCTTTGCTGGCTGAGCTCTGCATCAGTACTCTCACTTAAAAATTGTTCCATGACACAAGAACTGACAAAGGGTGCTAAATCGTATGAATTAATTTGCCACCAACCATTGTACTGTTTATTAAAATGCAAAACAAATTAACATCTACTTGCATCCTAGATCTCAAAACTAAAGAGAGAAAAGAGAATGGCACAATAAGTGGTCTCTTGTTAAGCCGCTGTTGTGTAAAGTTTGGAACTGTGTCAGAGTAATTTTATTATTTTTATTTTTTGGTTTTTGTATTGTGTTATTTATTTTGGAAAGCTCGGCTCAGAAGCAGCATCTGTCTTCCTCTGTAGTCTTGCCTCTTTTTTAGCCAGCTGGGTTGACTGCCTTGATGAAGCTTTTCAAATGATCAAATGACTAAAATTAAAACATATTCTCCAAGATTATTTTCATTGTTCTTCACCACATGTTCACTGAATAAAATACTTCGTAATTGTCTGACTTTTTGTTATCAAGCTGCACTCCTTGCACTTCCTGTTGTGGGAATGTTCAGGAATGTGGATGAGGAGATATTGTTTAATATATCCTATCCCCGCTTGCGCTAGCAAGCACAAAACTTTAGCAGAGTAAAACATTCCCCTTTTGCAAAATACACAGCAGAAGAACGTTTGCGCAGGCTTGATTTAAGCCACTAAAATAAAGTGTATTTTCCTGGTATTTCCCCTTTTTCCCTCTTAAAAGGAAAGACACAACACAATGCTCTTAAAAGTATAAAAGATGTTTACTTACAAGCATCTCGAGGTACAGCACACTCAAGAGGTAGACTTGCTTAGTTAAAAGGTAATATATACATTGTGAAGTTCACTTATAAGAAGTGAGACTCCATCTCATCTCTCTCTCTAGGCTGGAGGCCTTGAGGGAGAGACTCACTAAGATGTGTGTAGTCCAAGAGGTCTGGTCCAAGAGAGGGAAAATGGCTGTTTCCTTCAGGATTTATCTGCCACTTCCTCAACTCATTTGCATGTGAAGGAAGAGGAAACTACGCTTAGTCATATCCTCCTCCTCAGTCCTCCAAGTGGACTATCTAGGGATTGTTGTGACTTGACTGCACTTAACCCTTTGCATCCCACAAACCCCTTCTCAGGCAATTCACAACATACACAAAAACATACATAAATAACTTTAATCAACCACCCAAGAGTCCCAGCTTGCCACGAAGATCCTGGAACTTCTCTCTTGGCAGGGGCTTTGTTAGGACATCTGCAGTCATCTGGTCAGTGTTGCAGTAACACATTTCAACAAGTCCATCCTCGATCACCTGGCGTATGTAGTGGTACCTGACCCCAATGTGTTTGGTGCGTGCAAGGAACTTTTCACTTTGTGTCAGCTTCATACTGCTCTGATTGTCCTCCATCAAGCTGACAGGTCCCGTTCTTGGCACGCCAAAGTCCTTCAGGAGCTGATCCAGCCAGGGGATCTCTCTGCAAGCTTCCGAAGCCGCAATGTACTCAGATTCTGTGGACGATAAAGCTACACATTTCTGTTTATAGCTGCCCCATGCAATAGCTCCGTCCCCATACATAAAAACATAGCCACTTGTGGATTTATAATCCTTATTGTCCCCAGCCCAATCCGCATCAGTGTACCCAAGCAGTTTAGGGTCTCTGACAGCTGGCAGTTTTAATTTACAGTCCATGGTTCCCTTTAGATAACGAACAACCCTCTTAACTCCAGCCCAATCATGCTCAGTGGGACAACTTACTTTCCTACTTAGGATCCCCACTGCACTTGCCAGGTCAGGTCTGCATGTGGTAACCAAATACAAAAGTTTGCCAATCGCTGACCTGTATTGCGTGTTGTTTGGCAGCAACTTCGAACCTTGTTGATTCTTCAAGAAGTCTGTGGCCATCGGTGTCGCAACTGGGTGTGCGTCCTGCATCTGCATGCTTTCAATCAGTTCAGTTATCTTTTGCCTTTGACTGAGTAAGAACGATCCATCCTCTTCTCTCTCAACTTGAATTCCCAAGTAGTATTTCACTTTTCCAAGTTCCTTGACCTCTACTTCCCTGTTGAGGTGTTTGACTATGTCTTTATAGTCTTTCTCATTTGACGTAGAAATTAAAAGGTCGTCAACAAAGGCTAAAATGTACGAAAACTGTCCATTCCTTTGTTTGGTGTACAAGCACTTATCAGCAGTCCCTTGCTTGTACCCAAGCTGCACCAGCATCTCATGGAGTTTCTGGTTCCAAGCCCTCGCTGCTTGCTTCAAACCATAAAGTCCTTTCTGCAGCTTGCACACTAGATGTGCCTCATTTGGTTTAATGAAACCTTTGGGCTGCTTCATATAAATCTGCTCAGAAATTTCGCCGTGAAGAAAGGCTGTCGCAATGTCAATATGGTAAACTGACATTTGCTTAGATGCTGCAATACTTAAAAGTAGTCTGACACTGCTGTATCGAACTGTCGGTGCAAACACTTGATCGTAATCCTCTCCATACTTCTGGGAAAAACCTTGTGCCACAAGCCTAGCTTTGTAGCGTTGCACCTCCCCTTCTGAACCCTTTTTAACCTTGAACACCCATTTACTTCCAATTGCTTCCTTACCAGGAGGTAGTTCTGTGAGTGTCCAGGTCCTGTTCCGATGAAGTGCATCTATCTCCTCCTGAGCAGCTTTCCTCCAGAGACTGGCTTCATCTGGTGGCATCCTCTCTATCTCTTCCCATTTGGAAGGTTCCTGTGGAGACGCCGACCTTGTAAGGTAGGACAGCCGTAATGGTGGAACACCTCTGTTGGTTCTGGATGAGCGTCTGACCTCTGGTCTTTCGACCGCATCAGCTTCCTCATCCTCCTCCAGCAGTGGCATATCCCCATACAGCTGCTCGTCATCATCTTCGTCTCTGGTGCTGCCAGGGGCCTGGACCTCCACGTCTTCTCGGGTGTCACCTATAGGGGGTGCTACGACACTAGAAGTTGGATTAGTACTTTGTATTGGTTCAAAAGGAAAAATCACAAATTCCTCATCCTGTGGCTCCTTGGAACAATCAATGGCAGTGTCCTTTGTATCAACTTTGCCTTGCTCATCGAAGTAAATTACATGCTGCGAACTTGTCTTGCCAGTTTGCGGATCCAAGACTCTATATCCTTTTCCTCCAGAAGCGTACCCAACTAGGATCCCTGCCTTCGCTCTGGAATCAAGTTTGTGTCTGTGCTCCTTGGGCACATGATAGTAGCACAAACTTCCAAATACACGTATATGTGACAAATTTGGGGCTTTTCCATGCCAAAGTTCAAATGGTGTGCGCTCTGCGCCTTTTGTGGGCAGTCTGTTCTGAAGATAGACTGAGCAACGAGCCGCTTCACCCCACAGCCTGTGTGACAAGTTAGCTTCCTTTAGCATGCACCTTGTCATTTCCAAAATGGATCTAAATTTCCTCTCTGCAATTGAGTTTTGTTGGGGTGTGTAGGCAACTGTGGTCACGTGTGATATGCCTTCTCTAGCCATGACGGCCTGCATCTCATGTGAACAAAATTCCCCACCATTATCGGACATTAAAATGGAAGGGGCTCGCTGGAACTTGTTCTTGACCATGTTAAGATAGTCCCTGAACAATTCCACTGTCTCACTCTTCTCCTTGATAAAGTAGGCTACGCAGAATCTCGAGAAATCGTCCAAAAATATCAAAATATATTTATTACCTCCTAGAGAAGACACATTCATTGGTCCACATAGATCTGTATGGACAATGTCCAATACTTTAGTGCTTCTCTTCTCTGCACAACGTGGGAAAGAAGGTTTAGTTGCTTTCTCACTAACACAAGTTATACATTTTGATGTTGGTGTATTTGTGTTGCTTTGCTTTACCTGCAGACCTCTCACAAGATCACCTTTCTGTAGTTCCAGAATAACGTTGGTGTCTCTGTGTCCAAGTCTCTTGTGCCAGAGTTCCAGACTTCCTTCGTCCTTTTGACTTGGTTGCGCCACCTTTGCAGACTGGTTCTGCTGGTTCTCTGAAACATTAAGCTCATATACACCATCCTTTAGTGTGCCTTGAACATAAACTTCATCATGCTTAGTCACAATACATTGTCCTTTTTCAAATGTAATTTTAAAACCTTTCCTGTCCAAACTGGACACGCTGAGTAAGTTGCAATTAAGCTTTGGTGCAAACTTAACTTCAGTTATCTTAGTATTAATTGTTTCATGATCTACGTTGAATTTCAAATTCACAGTTCCTGAACCAATTGCCTTTACAATGTTGCCATCAGCAATCTCAATTTCAGAGGTTTCATCCCCATTAATCTCATTAAAATACTCCTTTTCATAACAGAAATGAGAACTCGCTCCACTGTCAAGAATCCACTTATTGCGCTTATTTTCACAATCCTGGACAGCTAAACTCCTCTCCTGCATCAACATGGTTTGCTCATGACTCCCCTTTTTAACACCTTGTGGTTTTGAGGGGTGGGATTCAACTTTATCCCCATTTTGACTCTTGCAGTTCCTTGCTATGTGGTTTTTCCCATTGCATTTAAAACAAATTATTTCTCTAGATGTCTGTCTGGACTTTCCAAAATGCTTGGATGCATAGCTGCTATCCTTCCTCCTTGGATTCCTTTCTTGAGAATCAAGGCTATCTCTGCATTCCTCTCTTAAATGGTTGATAAGCTCATTAAAAGTTAAATCCTTTGTGTGATCCATTATACTTTTAAATGGAGCAAACGTAGGTCCCAATGATGCAAGCATAAACGTTACTTTAGTCACATCATCAAAGGCTCTGGGAGTAAGGGCAATTCTTTGAACAATCTCAGAAAAATTCTTAAAATGCTCTGTAAACTCTTCTCTAGAATTCATCTTCAACTTGAGTAACTTATCCAACAAGTATCTATAGGAACTCTCTGTAGATTGTGCATAAATGCGTTCAATGTCCTCTAGGATCTTAGATGCATCATCTTCAAAATTTATCATTGATAGATGCTCATTCCTCAAACTGCTCAAAATTATGTGCTTGGCTTCATCATTTTTAATACTCCAAGCTTCTATCTTAGCTAAAGCTTCTGCATCGGTTCCTGTAGGCTTTTCTTCCTTAATGGCCTGCAGAACACGCCTAGCAGCAAGATAAACTAAAACGCGCTGCTTCCACTGCACAAAATTATTGTCATCCAGCAGCATAAAACTTGGTCTTGCCTCACTATCAAAACTGGAGCTTGCCATCTTAAAACTTCAAAAATTTCCAAAATTCAAAAATCTTTCAAAAATCAAATTCAAAATCTCAAAAATATCTTCACTACCTCTGAGCTTTCTCAGTGCTGTAAACTCTGAGGGAGGGGAGGGGTAGTTAATCCCCCAAGCACACTGCAGAACAAAGAGACCATGTGCTCAACCAGGAAATCCTAACTGGAAAAATCCTACAGAGTTCAAAATCACAATCCAAATCAATCCTTCAAAAATACACAAAATACGCAACTCTGGGCCGCAATAACCCTATGTGGGAATGTTCAGGAATGTGGATGAGGAGATATTGTTTAATATATCCTATCCCCGCTTGCGCTAGCAAGCACAAAACTTTAGCAGAGTAAAACATTCCCCTTTTGCAAAATACACAGCAGAAGAACGTTTGCGCAGGCTTGATTTAAGCCACTAAAATAAAGTGTATTTTCCTGGTATTTCCCCTTTTTCCCTCTTAAAAGGAAAGACACAACACAATGCTCTTAAAAGTATAAAAGATGTTTACTTACAAGCATCTCGAGGTACAGCACACTCAAGAGGTAGACTTGCTTAGTTAAAAGGTAATATATACATTGTGAAGTTCACTTATAAGAAGTGAGACTCCATCTCATCTCTCTCTCTAGGCTGGAGGCCTTGAGGGAGAGACTCACTAAGATGTGTGTAGTCCAAGAGGTCTGGTCCAAGAGAGGGAAAATGGCTGTTTCCTTCAGGATTTATCTGCCACTTCCTCAACTCATTTGCATGTGAAGGAAGAGGAAACTACGCTTAGTCATATCCTCCTCCTCAGTCCTCCAAGTGGACTATCTAGGGATTGTTGTGACTTGACTGCACTTAACCCTTTGCATCCCACACCTGTCAGTTTTGTTGTAGCAAATTTGGTGAGCACAGAGGAAAGAAGTGAATGGGTGAGTAGATAACAAAGTATTTGGTACCACACAGTCTTCAGAATAAATTGCCCATGTACTTGAAAGAATTGTTCCTTTACAAGTTAGCCTATTACTCAGAAATTACATTATTTTAGAATTAAAAAACTTTTTTTGAAGTTTATTTGCCTTTCATTAGTAGCACTCCATAAAATAAATAAGACAGTCACATACAGCACAAAGCACATCAGAGCCAGATGACAACATATCCCATTAGAAAAGACAAAAGGATAATTACTTTATTTATGAATAGACAGTAATGGTTAGAGAACCAAAATTAGCTGTCACATTAAAAAGAATGAAGGCATTTACTGCTCAGTAGAAAGATCAGTTTATCAATATGTAATAAAGATTTATAGATGCTGCCTGGAAACTGAAAAGATTATCTATTCTTTCCTATTATTTTATATTCTTCAAGCTACAGGTCTAATTATAGACCCTTGGCCACCTGTTGCATGCAACTGTAGTTTTATTTTTTGTTACAGGGAAAATTTACACTGGCACATGCAGACTGAGAAGTCTGTCATATTATGCGTTTCCTCTCTGCATAACACCAAAGTGTGCTTCCTCTCTGCCTAACACCAAAGGGGAAAGTTGTGCATTTTGAAAGAAATGTCACGGTGTCTGTTAAGAAACTCCCATCTTTTATAGAGAAGCCTTTTCTCCCTTATGAAAAATCCCCCCCTGAGATGTGCAGCCTTGCACACATACCTGGACATGATCTTAATAAAACAAATATTTGATTTTAACCCTCACCTTAAAGAAAAAAGAAAAAAAGTATCGATCTGCTATTTGGGTTGAACAGATCTCTTTAAAGTCCGGCCCATTAATCCATGATTTCCATTTCCGACATTAAAAAATGATACATTGCAAAAAAACTTTGCACAAATATTTCAAACAGCTAGCGGCCCCCACAGCAACCCTAGTGGGTTCAGCATGGTTGCTTTACCAGCTATGAAATCCCTTTCTGCTACTCTCCAGTTTCTCATTCCAATAGCTACCGATCATGTGACAGATGCAAGTTATGATTTAAAATAAACAGTGATGTTTATTTTAGCTACTAGGCCACTTTCTCTGTATTATCAAGAACTTAAAAGACCAAATTTAGAGGCTTATCATAAAGAAGCCTCACAGGTACAGCATGCTGCCAACTTTTAAAGAAATGTGGTATCATAAATTATGCTTTGCCCGCTATAAAATCACGATATGGCTCTTACTGTAATAGTTTATCACAGCACAATATCAGGCTAATAAAAAAGCAAATACCCCTACAATAATTTCTCTAAAGGATATGTTGACCCTTTTTTTAGTTATGCCTGTATTTCACTCAGTCTACTCTAGGCAATGATGCAGAAAAAGAGTTCATGGTGTTTAATTTCATCAAACTGCAATGTTTAAGTCCTTTACTTTATACAACTAGCATTACTCGCTCAAAATAGCAGTTGAGAAAACAAATGTAAGGGATTAAGGGAGCTATAGGTTGAGAGAAACAAGATGTTAAAAAAGCAACAACTAGGGCCCGCACCCCTGCTCACTTCACTCGCAAAAGCTACCCCTCCCCCTTAAACCTCACCAAATTTCTGCTCACTGGGCTGGGCTGCCTAACCGCAACCATGTGAACTGCAGTGTGATGACATCCTTAGGAAAATATGTATTCAGAGAGAAATGAGCCACGATTTCAGCATAATGTACTAAGTACAGAAAGCAAGAATGAAGGTCTATGCAGGTCTGTGCAGAAATAAACCTTACTGAATCTAACAGGGCTTATTCCTGATAAAGTGTGCAAAGGATTCCAGCCTGAATCATCTAAGACACGACAAGTTGCAAGTGAAACTGTTGCTGAATGGGAAGACAGCTTGATATTACAGTAGTAAACTTTTTTTCAGAAAAAGCTACATGTTCAGCTGTATACAAACCAGCCTACCATCCTTATAAACAATTCATAAAATTCTGTGTTCAAACTGGCCTCTGGAACAAATATATCTGTGAAAAGGGAAGCCTGTTTCCAAGGGGATGATCTCTAGATGAATGAAGTCCTTCTCCATGAGTAGGCCTAATGATATAATTGAGGCTACTTGTAAATCATCATCTCTACAACTGCTTTCTCCAATATAGTTTGTCACTTTATGCTTCTTCCTTCACAAGTCCTGTTGATTTCCCTTACCTCCCTTACCATTTTTGAAAGCCTACTCAACTACACACACGAAACATTCAAAATTGTAAATACTTTTACTTGAGATTGCACCAGAGATGTGGAAAATGGAAAACGGGGATCAAACTCCCCCTAAGATTGGCCAGGGGTGCTGACACACCACCCACCCCGATGATAAGGCAACAAAAAAAGGAGACAGATACTATAGTCAAGGCTAATCGACAAAGAGAGAGGAGGAGCCTATTTTCCAGGGCCTAGCAGCCAATTGCACCATTTGCTTGCTGTGCACTGGCATCAGAATTTTGCTGTAGAGAGAGGGAGCCAAGCTGAACTGAGAAAGAGGTGGGAAGACAGAGCTGAGACTGATAATGAACACTGGACAGTGAGGTTTTAGTTTCTCTTGCATGACAAAAAATATATATACACTGTGTCTTCTCAGTACAGATGCCCTGTTTTCACTAGGCCCCTGAATAAACGGGAGACTTGCCAGGAGTAACCAAAGCAGTATCCAGGTCCATTATAAGGTCAGGCAGGCAAGCAAGCAGAGGCGACAACAAAGGTCAGGTGAGAGGCAAGGTCAGAGCAGTCTGTGGCCAGGCCTGGAAGAGGTAGGAGATCCGATGCTTAACCAACTACCTCTTCCATCCAATTTCTCCTGACTCTCCTTTCTCACCAAAGCTCCTTACCTTATATCCCAAGTCTTTACTAAGAGTCTTCTTGCCCTCTGGAAAGGTTTTTCAGAGTGGTCAGAGAGCTGCTGGGGAAGAGATAGGATGGAGAGCTTCTCTTGCATCTGCATACCGTACTTACTTGATAACCCCATGCCTATTTGCTGAATATTATTTGTTAAAACCATGCAGCCTAGAAGAATTAGCAAATGAGCCAAGTACAGAACACCTGATTGAAGAAAAGCTGTATTGCTCAGCCAATCAAAAGTAATTACATTTTTTCCCTGGCAAATCTGTAACTGACAGTCACTAAAGTATTTTTTTTTCTTCCATGAAAATAATTTCCTCAGCACTTGGTGGTTTACATTAAATCTTAGTCAAAAAGACAAGATTCCCCATCTTCTCTCAGTAGGGAAGCTGTCACCACTTGGTGTAAAAGATTTTAACCATCTGTCTATCATGCAACAGTTGCGTGGGTGTTCCTAAATTCCAAGAATTACAACATGGTCCATTAAAATGAACATATTGGCCATTATGTCTGTATCTTGATTTGAAAATTCACCTAATGTAGTTTTAAAAAACAAAGCAAATGTCCAAATTATTTATACGCCTCTACAGCAATACAGAAACGTGTGTGCTCTTCTGGACAAATTACTGGGGCTGAGCAACCAGTATCCAGGTAATTGTTCAACTGTAACTAACCTGAGTTAAACTGCTGTGCTTCATGAAATACAGGTCAGGCAGGCATGCACTAGGATCTGCCAAACACATGGTGCTTCAATACTGGAAGGAGAGATCACTTCCCATACAACAATGGATTAATGATCAGTACTCCCTGTCCACGTCCAAGCTGGCAATGCATCAATGTGAACAAAGAACAATACAATAGCATTTGGTCAGCTTTTCTTCAGACTTATACATCATATCTGGCAGTTCAGTATATTTGTATTAATAAATTATATAGTCAAAAATGTTTCCTTTCACGAATTGGACTTCGTTTTTATTTTTACTGGCATGTTACTTCAATTGTAGTCATCAAAAATTGTATTAATAAAAAATAGTCGAGAAATAAAATTGCTATGCCTTACTCTCAATCTCCTTACCCTCAGCTATCAGTAAAATGGGAACCACAATGTACTTGATGTGACTTGCCATTACACCATTTCTGCTGTGCACAGGAATGTGACACCTCTAGTTTCTTGCGAAACATATTCTCTTTTTACTAGTGCATATGCACGTGTAAATAGAATTTATACACATGTGTACATACCAACCACAAAGGTTTATTCCACAATGCATTTGATAGCTGTCAGAAGCACCACAAAACCATTATGGTTAAGTGAAAATAATAGTCTTAGCTCAAAGCAGAGTTCTTCGTCCATCACACATAAAACAATGCTCTTGCAAAAAACCAAGGGCAGATTTATTAACTCATCAGAAATCAGAGATAGCAAACGTGGCACCCTCCAGATGTTCTTGGACTCCATAATCCAGTAACCCTAGCCAGCATGGCCAATAGTTAGAGATGGCTGGAGCTGCACCCAGAGGTGGAGCTAGCTACTCCGGCACCTGGAGCGGCGCACATGCTGTGCACCCAGAGGCAGGGCTAGCTGCCCACTGGGGCAGGGTGAGCATTCCAGGGGGTGGCGTGGCGATGTCACACACCCCCGGGATGACACCCAGGGCAGGCTGCACCCACCACACCCCCTTCCTCCGCCGGTGGTTGCACCAGCGGTGGAGCGTACACTCCTGCCACCTAGTACTGTACATGCATGCAGGGCACGCCTCAGCAGTATCCTCACACGGCACTGCCCAGCTTAGAAGAGGGACAGCAACGCTGCCGTGACTCTCCCCCTCCTCTCTGCCTTCCGGGTCAGACCTGACCCAGCAGCAGAGCTGCGTCTGGGAATGAGGGAGCTGCCTGCTCCCTCCTGCATGCAGCCCAGTGCAGGAGAGGCGCGGCAGCTCCCTTGCACACCAGAGCCAGGCTCCAATGAGGGAGCCTGTGGGGGGGGGGTGCCTGGTTGTGCCTCCTCTCAAAAATGCACCCGGGGGCATGACCCCCAGCCCTCCCACTACACCCCTGCATAGCACTCCAACATCTGGAGGGCACCAGATTGACTACCCTGGTTAAAAACAAAAATGACGAAAACACATAAAGCAGCATGCAGCTTTCACTGTGTTGGGGGCAAGGACATAGTGAGAGACAAACTGGGAAGAAACAATCTTTCCACTCCCTAAATTACAAAAATAAACCAGCACTGGAGAAGTCTTCAGAGGCAATTACATGCTTTTTCACCAGCTGCTGTATGGATGTTTCTTGCTAAAGTGTTGTTGTGCTCCAAATGAGCTGCTGAAGGGAAACAGTACTAGAGTATTGCCTTCACATAAATTATTTTGTTTTTTGCTCTGTATATGCTGTCATACCTAGTACAGTCCCTGCCCTATGCAAGAGGCAGCAAACTATAGGATCACATTCTAAACTCCTGGGGGAATTATCTTACAAAACCTGCCCTGCGACTAGGATGCATAATAGCCACATCCGCAGTCCTTTGGTAGGAGCAGCAGAGTTGACCTACATCAGCGTTTCTCAACCGCTGTTCCACGGCACACTAGTGTGCCGCGAGACGCTAGCTGGTGTGCTGCGACGTGCGGCGACGAGAAGGGCGATTTGTATTGTCACGTGCCTGGCAGCCGCCAATACGCAGCGCTGACCCACCGGAAAGGAAGCCGGCCGGGTCACGACGCGGGGCGAGCGGGTCACGACGCGAGGCGGGTTAGTGATGTTTATTGGCGGCCGCCAGGCACGTGACAATGCAAATTGCCCTTCTCGTCGCCGCACATCGCGGCAAAATTTAGACAAACTAAACTAAAATTTAGACAAATTTAGAAGCTGGCTGGATGAGCTCAACCTGAAACTTGCTGAGCAAAGGATTGTGCTGGCAGAGAAATCAGCGGCTTGTGAAGCCTTATTACAGGAGATTGCAACCAACACAGCAATTGGCAAGTGTTTCTTACAGTCATAATTATATAGTCAATATAGGGCGGCACAGAGTTAAATTTTTTAACTTTTTTAATGGTGGTGTGCCTCGTGATTTTTTTCATGGAACAAGTGTGCCTTGGCCCAAAAAAGGTTGAGAAACACTGACCTACATCACCCTGTATTGCACCATTCTTCCTCCTGTGGGTATATCCAGCTGAGAACAACCTACCCTCTTAATGTCAAACTGCTGAAGGAATGGCATTTGGTAAAATTGTGGATTATTTTCACCCAAGCTCAGTATGTTCACTCTGTCACTCCGCCCCTATTATCCACTGCAGGCACAATGGATTCAGGAAGGGTTGAGACAAACAGGTTAGATGAAACACTGAATGCAAGGAACTGAAGCTTAGATATGCTTATTTTCTTTATGTTCACATCTGCTTTCAGAGTAGAACAAGGAAATTAGGTAACTTCCAACACTGGAAAAAGAAAGAATCTAATCAATTATCTGCCAAATCAGCATTTTAGGAAATATGGAACTCTGCTACTACCTAATTCCTAGTGGTAGAAAGTAAGAGAAAGAAATCAGACAATAAGTCAGTAAACCCAAAGCTGAAGCAGAAGACGAACCATCTTCTTAATGTAGTGCATCAAAATTATTTGTAGGAAAACGGTAATCCCTGAGCAACACAAATTGTGTGTTTTAGCACATGTTAAGGCATGCTGAGTATGTTTAAAAGCATACATGTAAAGCAGAGAGAAAGCATAAGTCACCAGCTGGTGGAAGCTAGTAAAAGGTAAAGGTAAAGGGACCCCTGACCATTAGGTCCAGTCATGACTGACTCTGGGGTTGCGCGCTCATCTCGCATTATTGGCCGAGGGAGCCGGCGTATAGCTTCCAGGTCATGTGGCCAGCATGACAAAGCCGCTTCTGGCAAACCAGAGCAGCACATGGAAACACCGTTTACCTTCCCGCTGTAGCGGTTCCTATTTATCTACTTGCATTTTGATGTGCTTCCGAACTGCTAGGTTGGCAGGAGCTGGGACCAAGCAACGGGAGCTCACCCCGTCACAGGGATTCGAACCGCCGACCTTCTGATCAGCAAGCCCTAGGCTCAGTGGTTTAGCCCACAGCGCCACCTGGAAGCTAGTAGAACACTATTATTGTAAGAATCCCAAGATTCATCACTTTGAATGAACCCTATTTGCATGTTGAGTGGAGCTGCAACACAGTTAAATGATAGCTGCTGCACTAAGTTAAGGAACAAATTGGTACTTCAGGCACATTTTACTCCCACCTCAGTCACCAGCAATAGCCTGGGTGCTGGATCACCCTTAGCACAAGTGCCACTAGGTGCACAGGATGCAAAAAAGGAGACTGAAGTTTGGAAATCCTCTGTGAAGATTTAAAACTGTGGAGGCCAATTCTGGATCCACACGTCCTTTCACAGTGGGGACATAGGTTTCCAGGCGGGAGCTAAACTATAGCTGTGCCAAATGCTTGAAACCGTTAAGCTTTGCAGCAGAGATCCCGTACTGTAATTCCTATTAGCTACAATGTTGTTGTAATTCCTATTGGCTACTACTGAGATGAAAGGTTTGTAAGCTACAACACCAGCAGCTTTGATCTTAATTGTCTATTTAAAATGTGTGTCAACCTTGCATATTTGGGTAAGGGTTAAAAGGGGGGGTGTAGGTGGCAAAACCAATACAGTAAAGAAGCCTGCCTTGTGTCCATGGGCAAGGAGTTACAGACTGTAGACGCTGCCACACTGGAAGATCAATTCTTTACAAGTGGCATTGGCGTTGTGTAAAAGTGCCAGTTCTGCAGAACTAATTCCCATTAGCAGAACTAATTTCCACCAGTTCCACCACATCTGGAGGGCACCAGTTGGGTAAAGCTGATGAACATATAAGGATACATGCTAGGAAGCGAAGGCCAGATTTATTTATTTTTTAAGTCTTTTGCTTCACCCTTTAGAAAGTTTACCACTGTACATATGGCGAATACACAAGCCATGTAAACTGTGAACCAGCCCAGAAATTTGGAAACCAGTGTGCTGAAGACAATAGTATCAGCCGTTGTCAAATAGCTATATTTAGTATGCAGACAAAAAGCATTCACTTTTATAACCAATGTGGTCATTAACTGTTTAAACTAAACTTCAGCTTCGCCCACCCCAGCAATAATTCCCAAGCCACTCAATGGAGCAAGTCTACTGTGAAGCAACCATCTTAATGACTGGACTCTACAAGCTCTAAGATGCTACATACATCCAAGGCTAAATAAACAGCTCCCAGGTTAGTTTCCCTGAAATTCTAGCCACAGGAGAAGCCAAGACCTTGAATTTTTGAAACAGGGATAGTTGGCAAGACTCCTAAATAGTTCTCCTAGAGAGTTCAGACTGTGTGTGGAAGTTTGTCTGAGAATCTCTGAAGACTGTCAGGTGTGAAGCAACTCCCCCCTCCCCCAAATGAGCAAGAATTCCCCCCCCCCAAGCAAGCAAAGAATGTTAATGCCACCTCTGAAGCACTGAGGGCCATTTCTACAAATCCAATAATATCTACAGGAAAAGCTGAAGACCAGCTGGGAAGCTTTTAGCAGCTTGGGTGTAACCTACTGTTGCCTCAGTCCCACAAAAACAGTTGGCTGTAAACATTTCTACCAACTCAAGCCAAGACTTTTAATAAAACATTCCTCTTCCTTTTGTGTATATAGCATCAGTGGGAGAAATTATGCAAACTCTTTTTCACAGCCCATTTAGGATTTAGTTCCTTCATATTCTTCTGATTTTGACCATCTTCTCTTCTTTATTTTTTTTTTGGGGGGGGCTGTCAATATATGTTGATATGTTAAAATGTACTTGAATTAATCAAAAGAAACATTTTTCTTACAGCACAATCCTAACCATGTCTACTCAGAATTGAGCTCTATTGAATTCCATTCCCGGGTAATTGGTGTTAGGACTGAAGCCTTGGTTTCTTTTTATATGGAGTTAAGCTTTAAAATAAAATTAACCCAAAGTGAGTTTTACACATTTGTAGTCTAAATTGAGCAAAGATGACAGAAAGCACTTTAGACTAGGAGTTAAGCCCCCATTTTATTCCTGTTTTGAATCCAACCCACTCTGTTGCTTTCTGTGCAACTCACAGCATCTGGATTACATTACAACCCTTTCCACACACACCACCCTGCCATTCTACTTACAGATATATAAAACTATCTATAGAGTATTATATTTCAGCTTTGTCAGCTTTGGACGATAGAATAAACCCAATATAATTCAACAGATTTAAGCAGAAATTGGTTGAATTTTAAGTAGCATTAAGAACTACCTTGAAACTGGATAAAAACTGGGATTTTTTAAATCTCCAAAGTACTTATCTGCCATACATCACTGATATATTCTTATTTCTTTTGCTGTATAATTTAACCATACCTACTGACTTTATAACAGATACCCCCAGAACAATTCCTTTCTTATCCAAGCAAAAAAAAATACAAATGAAAGCTTAATGCTAGAATTAAGTAAAGTGCATTTGTTGTTAAGCTTGTTTTCAAGAGAATTACAATAAGAAAAGTCATAAATCTAAACTGTGTTAATGCAAACCAAGGTTTTTTTCCACTTGACTATATGCTCAACCAGTGAATGTGACCACTTCATTTGTTAACAAGTTATTTTTAACACTGCACATGTTTTTTTTTTAAAAGTGAGGAAGAGGAAATAGCGCTGAATGGGCTAGGAGCAGTGTAGCATGCATAGACTTGCATTAGATTTAATTTTCAGAACAGTACTAGTCAAATTTGGGTTAGAAACAGCAGCAGATGATTATATAGCAAAGCCAAAGTTTCCATGTACAGGAAAGTTAAGGTTCCATTTACAGGAAAGGTGAATGTACTGATATGTTATCTCTTTATAATCTCATACTCAATCAAATGTAATTTTAAAAAAACAACATAGCAAGTCAGCCTATGGAAGCAAAGGGGAACAATAGGACATTCCCATTTGTTTAATGTGGGTGCCACAACCTATGAATGATGGTTAAGGCTATTTATGGTAAAAGCAACAGGTACCAACACAGAGAACGAGACTGACTCCATGCTTATTTCTGACTCCTAATGCTGGTCTTCACAAAATGCCTCAGAAAACGTATACAGTTCATCCTGGTTCTATGACATTGAATGACAGGTGGGTTTCACCAGATGGAAACAAGCCCATGGCTGCCCACTTATGATCTAGGTCAAACTGTAGAAGAACTGAGTGAATGACAAGCTAAGGGGCAATCTAGATTTGATGTAGACAGGAGTGCCTGGCGTGCTATGGTCCATGGGGTCACGAAGAGTCGGACACGACTAAACGACTAAACAACAACAACAACAAGATGTGATGTGTACAACCTCTCTCTCTCTCTCTCTCACACACACACACACACACACACACACACACACAGAGAGAGAGAGAGAGAGAGAGAGAGAGAGAGAGAGAGAGAGAGAGAGAGAGATGTCTATCTAACTCCTATAAATTCTGATGAGATGTAGAGAAGGATGCAGTGACACCACAGACAACCTCTCCAAAGAGGCTTGGCTGGTGTTTTCTGAATGATCTTCTCAGCACCAAGTGAATATCTTTTTATTCACACAGGCTCTTTAACTATGTTTTAAGTCCATAGTGTAAACCATTTTAATGCTGCCTCTATGCAAGCAAGATTTTTGTTGTCTTTCATTGTTTAACTATTATTTTATATATTGTGTTTCAATATTGTGTTTCAAGAGAATGTTCACTGATGAGCAGCTATATAATAAAATTTTTTTAATATCAATAAAAATGTGAGGACAAAATATGCTGCTATTTACATAATGCACTGAGTATGCAGAGATGAATTTGGGGTCAGGAATAGCATGTTGGCTCACACATCCCTTTCCCATTTATTCAAAGAAAAGTGATTAGTAGTGGTATATTGTGTACTGGAGTCCAAACAAATGTTCACACTTTAAGGCACTGCAAGCACCTATATGTTATCCTACTTAACTAGTCAAAAAATGATAGCTAGCTCCCTGTTAAGCATACACTAGAAACCTCCAACTTCTGTCCCTGGGGCGCATATGATGGCTGATATTTTACATTATTTTATACAAAACAGGAATAAATATCAAACCTATTTTACAGTTGGAAAAGCATAATAAGGCAGAGCATGATACTATGTCAAAAAAATGGACAAAAGTTATATGTTAATATTTTCTCTGCTTATTTATCCATATTCCTTATCAACATGAACCACAATAACTATCCTAGATAGAATGTTTTTAAAATCTAAAAATAAAGAATAGGCTTACCATCACTTAAAGTTGTAAATTCCAGGAAGTGATATTCATAGAAAATATCTATTTTGGTTTCTACTTGAGGCCTCTTCAAAGTTGAATAGATGTTACCAGGCCGCTTTTCATCATGTTTTTCCAACTTGTTCAGTCCGCAACCCATTGCAAAAACTGGTGACAAAAAGGGAAAAACACTAGTTAGTTCAAAGTATATCACCCACCATGAATAGTCTGCTTGGAATCACTGTATTTTCTGTAAGCCTTGAAACAGCATGATTAAATGGTTCAGACATTTAGGAGCTATATGTAATCTAATACATCAAACACACTTCCCATTTAGAATGAATTGTAATTATTTGTTATAGTTACAGCTCTCAATTTTTGTTATGCCCTACAAAACAGTGTAAAACATATCCTCAATTAGTTTTACATGTTGTAAAACAAACAAACACAACATAATAATACTTTGAAAAATGCTGTAAGCCTAGAACGCAAAGTACCTATTACACATAACAAGCAGACTTGTCAAGATGCAACAAAGATATGATGTAGTAACTTGCAGCCCACCGTTTGCACAGGCTCTTAAACACTCTCTCCACGATTTACTGTAAACAATAATTTACTGTTACATCAATATGATTAATGTTAACTAGGATTGTCATTGTAACCATGGTTTCAAGGTGGTTTACAAACCATGACAATGAGGGCAATCCTGGATTGTTTTAAACGTATTCACACCCATGCCAACTGATTAAACAGTTAAGGAAACCATGGAAGGAAGGACAAATGTGCACATGGGGAGAGGATACAAGTCCACAACTTTGCAAACCACTGTACACCCCATTATGTTTGCACTAGACCTATGCCTAGTAATGAGATTCTGGCCACAGCAAACAAGAAATCAGAGTATCCTTAGTCATCTTCAGTTCAGAACAAGACCAAGAATAAGCAAACACTGGAAACCAACACATGCTAAGTATTAGGAATATAGTTTTCAGCAAGGGTGCCAACTTGAATAAAATATGGGGGGGGGGGCAGGTAAGCCCCACCCTGCGTAATTTATCACATGATGTGGTGCATGCACACCATTTGAATGGCAATGCACATAAACTTGAGGGGCAGCCCCCTCAAACATTTTATTGGGCGCATGAAGACCCCTCGGCCCCTAGGAGTTGGCTTCTATGGTTTTCAACATGAATAGTCTAAATATGCATTTTTGTGCCATTCAAAATTTAAAATCTAATGTTTAGTTTCTAGAAAAGGAAAATGGTTTGCTACAGATTGATCTATGAAGGAGAAGAACTGCTAGAAACTATATCAGAACATTTTTAGGGATATTGTTGTTGTGCAAGTATCCCATCCCTTTTATCAAAATACTCTTACCAGGATGTTACCGAACCACAGTTGCACAGATCTGAGATCCTGTCCCCTGAACAAGCAAAAGCTCTGCCAGAACCTAAACACTTGTGTAAGTAGAGGAGCCAAAATTATGCCAGATCTTTTAAACCAACTTTCTGGAAAGACCCGCACAAGAGGATGTTGGTAGGAAAAGGGGCATGCACTTACTAAAATAATCAAGCATATTTTTAAAAGATCATTTTCTTATAAATCACTTACACAAATCTTGGAAGACCAATAAGCTTGCACAGACCCAAGGAGTGAAAGGCACTACCAATTCTGGCCAAAGTCTGGATCTGCCCAAATCAGGCTGATCTGGGTGGATCCAAGCTTTGGATGGATCAGGCTGAGACAGCCGTAAATTGCCCTGGGTTAGATCAGCCCACCCAAAGCAATCCAGGGCTCCCAAAATGCAGAGTGATCAAGCAATTGGTGGGGGTAGTTGTAAGGAGAACCAGGCAGCCACTGCAAGGTTTAAAGAGCAGCACAGGGCTGTTTGCAAAAGGGCTTTGAAACAGCTCTGCACTGTGCTTTGGCTATGTATGCTTGTGCCCTTTAAGGGAATATGCTCACACAGCCAAACTTAACTCTCTGCTCACCAGCTGCTGAGTGGAAGGTTCAGTCCCGCTTTATGCAATGTGGTGGCATAGGAGCAAAGGAGATGTGCATCTCCTTCCCACACCAACTGTATCTTTAATTAAGATTTTTAAACCCGATTAAACAAGCATTTGGGTGGGGGAGGCAAGCATTGTCTTCTCTACCACTCCCCTTCCCAACTAAATGTTTAATAGGGTTTTAAACCCTAATTAGAGAATAGGGCTGGCCCCTGAATGGATTTGCGCCTCAAATCCAGGACAATACAAAGTGGTGGATTGGGCCCCAGACTGGATCAGGGTGAGGAGCTTGCACATCCCTAACAACTACACAGAGTAAACTCATTGAATGTACGTTACTAACTTAAGTTCATTAATTTCAGTGGGTCTACTCTGAGTGGAACCTACTTGAATGCCCAAAGCATTTTTAAACTCCAAATACTATAGCACAAGCTCTCTTATACCGTATTTACTGACGGAGGGGAAAACTCATATTTTATTTAGATTAACAAATTACTCCTCCATGAATCCAATGATCGTGAGACTCTTAAATCATTCATATGTTCAACCATATGGATAAAACAAGATGGAAAATCTATCTCTGATTGTATAACCGTTAACAGAATTAATATAAAGATACACATGGAGCACCAATTTTGAATGAATAAGCAACATAAAGGGCTACAATTGAATTATTTCTAATGCCTCTTGAGTGATGAAGGAGGGTCACAACAAGAGCAGAACATTGTCTTCCCTCCTTCTGAGATTTAAAAATGAGAACACTCATCTCAGCAATCAGCCAACTCTGAAATCCTTCATTTATCATGTCCAAGACACACTGGAAACTAGTTTGAATTATCTTTCTAAAAAACTTTTAAAGCAATAATTTAAATATTTACAAAGTTATATTGATATTAGTCCACTAAGCATTAAACCAAATATAATACATAAATACATACAGCTGCAGGGATGACAGGATGGGAAACCTTTGTTCCTTAGGACCTTAGCCATTAAGTTTGCAATGATAGTGTAAAGTGAAATTTCCCAGAATCATTGTGTAGTTTATATATCATATTGGAGCTACTACAAAAAAATCTGGAAAAGTTGCAAAAGGATTAAAGAAAGTTTCCACAATAAAGAGGAAAATCTTCTAGACCAAGGGAGGAGGGGCACAGAACCTCAGGCAGGGGGAGGGAATGCTGTCCCCAACCTCTCCATCTGGCCCTCGAGACTCTCTCCATGCCACACTCTTCCTCTTAATAAGCACTCATTTCTGGTACTGCTTCACACGGAATACCATGCTAGCTCACACTGCTGTGTAAAAAATCTACCAACAAGAAGTTCAGACAACATTACAACAAACTAATGTTACTACACATTTCCCAATGCATTATCCTTTTACATTCCTTATAGCAAAAGGTTGAGTTTTGGAGGGAAGCAGATTTGTTGCACAGGAACGCCAAATCAACTTAGTTGTACAACCTGAATTTGCTGGTATGTAACTGAATCCTGCTTGTATTTTTTTTAATATACAGTAGTACGGTAGTTTGGAAACACTCTTTGAGCATTTTTGCCTGGCTGGAACTCTGAGAATACTTCTCAATTGCTTGCTAGAGGACAGAGAAGAGTCATAGCTGCCAAGTTCTCCCTTTTTTTAAGGGAAATTCCCTTATGCTGAATAGGCTTCCTCGCAAGAAAAGGGAAAACTTGTCAGCTATGAGAAGAGTGTGTGCAGAAACTGGCGTATTGTAAAAAAAATAAAAATTGCATTTGTCCCACCCACTTTCACCCTTGACCCTGCTCACCACCGGCATGCAGCCCCCAGCAGATGGCCCAGATGGGAATGTGGCCTTTCAGCTGAAAAGGGTTCCCTGGCCCTGCTGGCCCTTGTTGTCATTAGCTGAACAGTAACATCACCTGTCCCTGCCAAACCTACACAGCCACGTGCTCCTGATTGCTCTGCCCAAGAATAAAAAGACCTTTATTTCTGGTGTTTTGTTATTCAAATGTAACTCAAATAAGGGTGCCAGGGACCACCCCACTGCCCCTGGTATTTTCCTCCTCCATGGATGCGGGATCCATGAAGATAACTATGGGTAACTATAACTATAACCATGGATAACTATGGCCATGGAGTTAATGCTAAATACATTACTTCTGGTAAATGACTGACCATAGCTGCTAGAGGGCCATGAAAATTTGTGTCCCAAGCTTTTAAGACTCATCTACCTATGTACTATCTGAAGCTAAAGGGGTGTATTGGTTGCCAGATAATAATAATAATTTATTATTTATACCCCGCCCATCTGGCTGGGTTTCCCCAGCCACTCTGGGCGGCTTCCAACCGAATATTAAAACAGCACAGCATTAAACATTAAAAACTTCCCTAAACAGATGTGAATCCCCCCCCGGCTCTCCTACCCCACTACCTGTACTTCCCTTTTTCATACCTCACCCAAGATTACTTGAATTGAGCAATTTACATACTACAGATGCCATGCTAATGTCTAAATTGTCCTATAAAAATATATACACAACTATAAATAAAAATACATATGTACTGTATATAAATATATCTTGGCTGTTAGTCCTGGGTAGGTTTGCCAGACTCAATAGTGGACAGGACTTCTGTACCTTTAATTGCCCTGCTCTCTTTTGGTCTGGAAACCAAAGAGAAACCAGCAGACCCTTTGTTTAATTTCCAAGCAAAGGGTCTGCTGGTTTCTCTTTAAGGTTTTCAGACTCAAAAGAGAGCAGGGCAATTAAAGGCACATAAGTCCTGTCCACTATTGAGTCTGGCAACCCTAGTCCTGGGGGACCTGCTCCCTGCCTTGCAGGGCTTTTTCCACCTGGTCTGGGAGGGCAAGTCCGTGACTGACTCCAGCTACAAAAAGTAGACTCTGTTGAAGAGGGTTGAGACTATCTTGGCTGACTCAAAGTGTAGACCCAGGTCATCAAGCCTGAGCTTCCACAGCCACTGTCTGCCATGAACCAGCATTGGCAGGACTGGCAGCAATAGCAGCGGAAATGTTATGTTTGTATGATAATATTTTATATTTGACATCCTTTAGTAATGTTTTCTTTTGAAATGCTTAAGGTAATTTTTTGTTGTTGTTAACATTTCTGCGTTAAATGTGGATTCTGTAGTTGACTTCCTTTGTAATTTTTTTTGTGAAATCTTTAAGATAATATTTTAGTTTTCTTTTGATTATGCTGCTTTGAATGTGTAATTTGTACTTTACTTTCAAAAAAATGCCTGAGATACAGCACATTGCCTTGCAAGACAGAGAGCAGGTGAATGGTCCCGCCACTGATGAATAAGACAAAACTCATGCCAGTTTTTCTCTACTAATTTGCCTTGTCCGCAACTATTTCCAAGCTTTCTTGCAGATTAGATTTAATTCTTTACACTGTATATTATATTACAACAAACCAGGTGACTCATAGTTCTACATAGAAATTTATTCTCTGCTCTGCTAATAATGTTTGGATACTGTCCTGCGGGTGGAAGGAAGAATGTATAGTTCAGAGCACAAATGCTAAACTTGTGGAGAGCTTTATAGCAGGTCATGTGACTTTCTATTCTCCGTTAAATAGATACATACATGAGCTGCAGTCTTGGGAGCAGAGCAAATAGAACAAATCTACATTTACCCCCATCTATTCACTAGTAGGGACCCAAGTGGCGCTGTGGGTTAAACCACAGAGTCTAGGGCTTGCTGATCAGAAGGTCGGCGGTTCGAATCCCTGCAACGGGGTGAGCTTCCGTTGCTCAGTGCCCACCTAGCAGTTCAAAAGCACATCAAAGTGCAAGTAGATAAATAGGGACCGCTCCGGCGGGAAGGTAAATGCCATTTCCGTGCGCTGCTCTGGTTCGCCAGAAGCAGCTTGTCATGCTGGCCACATGACCCAGAAGCTGTCTGCGGACAAACGCTGGCTCCCTCGGCCTATAGAGCGAGATGAGCGCCGCAACCCCAGAGTCGGACACGACTGGACCTGATGGTCAGGGGCCCCTTTACCCATTCACAAGTGTACAGAAAAGATCAAGTCTGCAAAATAAATGAAGAAAAATGAACATATAAAAAGGCCTAGCACAACAGGTTATCTAGATAGAGAGCCATCATGTTTTTCGGGGGTCCACAATTTTTTCTGGCTTTGCTGCAAGATAAAAATTGTAGCCTCCAGCTCCAGGCCCCACCCCCTGTGCCCTGGTATTCTCAAGGGAAAGGATGGGTGGGACTGTGTGCTGTTCAGCATTGCTGCCCAAAGGTCCACAGGGTGCCTTCAGGGTGTCTCCAAGTTGGAATGGAAGCTGGCTGCTCATCAGGCTTGCTAGCAGGTGATACCACACCAGCCATTGTGAGTGGATTTGCTGAAGCCTGATGATTTTGAACTTCAAGTTTGCCAAAGGCCACGTCTCCTTAGGATTAAATAGCACAAGATATGCCACAAGCCTCAATGGAAAGAGACATAGAACAGTAGCACTGAAGCTCTGCACTCCTCTACAATAAAAAACAAATAACAATTGCAAGATGCTATGTCAGTGTGTTTAATGGTTAACCCAAGAACCCTCCCACGATAGTTCCAGGAACTGCATTACATAGACACTTGCAGTGATGTTGCAGTATAGTTATGCTGCATCAATTATGCATGCAACAGATTAACTTGCATTTCTAAAGTGATATGGAAAATAGGAGTGACAGAGAGAAAAAGGTAATAAAGCTTTCACACTTGAAGCCACTATAGAGAATTTTCCTCAACATTTGCCATTCCTTATAGTTGCAGTCCAACTACAGTATAGCTAGACTTTAGCCACCCCTGGCTTATACACATGCACATATATTCAAAGCTACATTGTTTCCCCACTCATGTCATGATAGGCAGAGAACACCAGAGCTCAAGTGCTGCAGAACAACATTTTTTTCCTGGTATTTTAAAGCTGAATTTGTCAGATGCCTCCAAAGTAAAAGTAGCAACAGAAATTAAAATAACATTTGGAGATGCTAGCAAATGTAGTCACATCTGTGACCAATAGGATTGTGTAGCAGTAATACATCTTAGAGCTTATATCCCAATATAAAAAGCTGACGCTAATAGATTGGAAACTACTGTGTAGAAAAAGGCAAATATAACAAGGTTGCCCCAGATCCTGCACATTTTACAAGGATGAGAAGTGTCAACACTACAACTACAACGTTTTAAAGGTCTTTGCAGAAACTGAAACATAGATAATTTATCTCTACTACATAATAAATACCGGTATTGATTGGTAAACATTCTAATTGTGATTGCAATCCTCTGCACAGTAATACTCTTATTGTACTGTTTTGATTCCAACAGATTTGAAACAGCCTAAAACATAAGCAGTATTGCAGCCTGTATTAATATAATATACAAAACAATGATTAGTCAAAGGAAGGGAAGTAGAATAAGTTTTTGTTTAAATTAAATAAAATGCCCATTAGATTTTACAACTAAAGACTATAACTTTCAGTATAATTAAATATTAGCTGAAGCAAATTCTTGAGAGATTTTATTTTTAAAAAAATCTATCACCCAGTTCACTCAGCTGGCTTGATTGTTCAGCACTGCCTTGCAGAAAGATCTAGTTCAATTTGTTGCCCCAGATGGGATTAGAAAGTGCTGCAGAGTTACCATGCTGACTCCTATGAAGGAATCAATGTTGCCTTACATCACTTAACGGCAACCCTCTGGCCAATCTAAAAGCATCACACATGAGCTCAAAGGGGAGTCCTATTCAGATTCCATTTTTCAAAAGACTGTGATGTACTGAGAGCCTCAAGAGTCAGGACACCTCCTGGTTCAGAAACGGATGCAATGAATTGCTGTGGTGGGAGGAAATATACTACAGTATAATTTTCATTTTCCAGACAAACATTCACATGCAGCCAAAAGCATTATTATTCACATATTTGCTATGTCACCAGAAGATCTAATACTATTGTTGCCCCATTAATGCCTAACAGCATTCTATCTGCGAAACAAAAAATGTGCAGATGCAATGCAAACATTATTTAAAGACGGACAGAACATCGTTTGAGTGGAGAAGTCTATTATGACCCCTTCTATTTAATGATTCTATTGAAAAGCATTTATAGCATAAAGAATAAGTGAAGCCTGCAGCAAGATGTTGCAATGTTGGCTAACCTCCTAACAGGAATGCTCATGTTCAGAGTTTCAGCCAGCAAGCTATGTCCCCTCAGTTTTCTTTTCTTTTCAGCTGACCGCCAACTTTCTGTGGCTACCGGTCCTCATAGGGCCATTGTTGCTGATGCTGTTTTAGAGTTTGTTGTACTTCTGCAAATGGGTGTGTGTGTTCCTCTTCTGCTTCTCAGTGCCCCCATCTTGACTCAACTTTTGCTGGAATTTTATCATTTCACAGGGAATAATATCCCAACCTATGGAAAGCATTTCCTTCACTCATAGAGTTATCTGGAAGAAGCTCTCCTCATCCTCACTTACTTCAATAAAGATTCCTTGCTACCAGAACCAGAGTGCTATTAAACTATTTTATAGATTTCAATGCTAGGTTCACTGGGATAGCAAGAGTGGAGACAGGCAAGATGATAGAAAAGGGAGAACATCTCCCTTGGGGTCCCTTCCAACTCTACAATTCTATGATTCTAATAAATTTTATACCTGCACCCACTCAAGTTAAATGTGTTTGTGGCCAAAGAAGCCATCTTAAGCAGTTGGATTTTTTTCAGCTCTTCCTTAATTCAAATCATTGTTCATAATACAGTACACGTACGAAACCTACTGTATCTATTGGAATCAGTAGCTCATGCCAAAGACAATAGGTCACTATTCATCCTATATGACAATAACAAAAAGTTGTTGGTTATAGAGAAGCTTCTCCTATCAGGCAAAATGAGTACGTTTACAGTATCGTGTCAAGCGTGTTCTGAAAACACTAAAAAAAAGTCCCTCCACAAAAAAGCTAGTTAAGCATGAAACTGCGAGGCAACAAAGTGCTGTCATGTCTCAGGGCCTTACCTGGTCTATCATGACCTAAATTAGCAGTCTGTGTGGTACAACCACAACATCCTTTAGATATGGGGTGGTTTTGTTTTCAACACTGAAAAGATGGTGTTAGATCCAGATGTAATCATGGTTCAAGTAGACCCTTTGAAATCAATAAAACTTAACATTAGTGATAACTAACTTAAGTTCCATTGCTGTCAATGTGTCTACTTAACGATTTATGTCTTGATCCAATCCAGTTTTTGCTGTGTGCACCTCTAAAGAAATATAGAGCTGGCTTTTAAGTCTCTCTCACACACACAGAAACACACACAAAACTTTACCTAAATGTATCTCAAATAAAGCAATGCCAGACTCAAACAACAGCAAATGCTGTGCTGGTACTGCCTAGTCTGGGCTAGGGTCAGGCTAAAAACAAGGAAACAAAATGGACCAGTTTTAACTTTTTGGAGGTTTTAGATTTTTTTGAAAAGTAAATGTGTGAATGCTCATTTGGTTGACGGAGGCTAAGCAAAAGCCAACAGGAGCCTCTTGAAGGGGGATGGAGAACCTGTGGCTCTCTAGATGCTGTTGGACCAGCTCCCATCATCATCATGGCTAACAGCGAGGGATGATGCAAGTTGTAACTCAGTAACACCTGGAGGGCCACAGGTGCTCCATGTCTGCTCTAGACAGACTGAAAGATTTCCACTGGTTTCATGAAACTTGGGCGAAGAGCCTCAGGTTTGGCCCCGAAAGTTCATATTTATTTTTCCTTGTTGTGGAAGTTTATGGTTAGAGTCATTTCCAGACCTTTCAACTGACGTCCAGCACTTTTGATGAGACCCTCACCAGAAAAGGCATCAAAGCAGAATATGTACTTCACTGCCTCGTTATGATTCATGAGAGACTTTCACAGGGATGATACCAAATGACAGTGAAAGACACTGTTTCCACCCAACATTTCTGCCTGTCCTTTCAGCTTATACCACCCACTGGGGAAATATAACATCTTTAGCACAAGCTGCCTGTGGCAAAAGATTAAGGTTAGTGTATGTGTGTGCACATATGCATGTGTGAGGAAGAGAGGAGGAAATTAAGCCCGCATTGTTGCTGTACACCAGTAAATGTGGTACATTTTACACTTATTGATGACATTCCCTCTCTCCCCATTTGTTTTTCGCAGGCTTTCTACCACCTAGCAATGTATTCCAGTAAGGGGTGTGGGCACACCTCCAAATTTACAATATCCAGCAGCTTAAATAGAGAATACAAACACCCGTGCTTCAGTGCCCCCTTCTTATAGTTGCAGACTCCTATAAATTAAGGTACATAGTACAGATAGAAGAGGACCATTTCCCTGAAACTTCCAAATGAGACAGAAATGCAAGAACACACCCCAAACACAAGCACCCTCTTCTCACTTTTTGTTTTTACCTACCCCAGATCTTTGAACAGAGACAGGAAACCAGCAGAGACCGTTATCAGTCCTCCTAAAGCAAATGGGTTTTGTCCTGCCAAAGTGAGAGAGGCTTCTTCCCAAAGACAGCAAACATGCAAAGCAGGCAGGCAACCGGACCACCTCGTTTCTGTCAGGCGTGCATCTGGTTCGACTCCGGATTCCAAAAAAAACGGAGGGGTGGAATCCTTGGCTCCACTCCGAAACAGTCTCCCGTTGCCAGAAGCGTTCAGTCAGCGGAAGGCGGAGTTTTTTGCGCCAACGTTACCACTATTATTATTATTATTATTATTACACTACTATTATTCTCCAGAACAGGCAGGTCGCCCACGGCGCTGTTCTAAAAGCGTTCACACCTGTCCAGCAGGGTCGGGTGGGTGGGAGCTGAGGATAATCATCATAATATCACTTACTCGCTACCTACCTATCAGACACGCACACTTTCCTCTCCCGCCTAACGGTCTGAAGTTTGGCGAGGCGCTGTAAAACGCCTGCCAAAAAACGGAATCCGGATCCACGAAGGCAACGATGCGCCCAAACCGCCTGCCTTGGCTGCCCCCTTCCCCTCACGACAGCCTACCTGAGAGGTTGCTCCGGAGGGTCTTCCCCCCCACACGCACACCTGGGGCTTGCTCCCCTTCTCCCTCCTGGAGGCCGGAGCGGATCGACTCCTTTCACACGCCGCGCCTCCTCCCTTCCTTTTTCTCTCTCCCTCACAGCTCGAGGCGGGAGTCCGCCGAGCAGCCGCTCCCCGCGCGCTTCATCACTGCCGCGAAGAAAGTTTGCTCCTCTCTTGACGGGGCGGGCGGGCGCTCGGAGGGGCTGGCTTGGCGGCGTTTCAGCAGCAGCGGCAGCCGCCGGAGGAGGTGCAGCCGAAGCGGGACTGGGAGGCGCCTCGTGTCGGGCGGGGAGCGGTGGGCGCAGCTCCTCTCGCTCGGCCCCGGGGGGATCCGAGGCACTTCCTCTTCCTCCACCCCACCCCGCGAGAGAAAAATGGAGCGGAGGCGAAGCCTGGGGACGACGACGCCTTCCTCGCACGCCGGCAAGAAGTCAAGCTCCCAAAGCAGGGCTCCCCGCCCGGCCATTTCTCCCCGCCCAAAATCTGAGATTCCTCCCAGAGTTGCTACGGACGAGAAGCGCGCGGCCAATCCTAATCCTGCTCGTGGGGGATGAGCTCGCCTCCAAGGAAACACGCGCAGCTCTTTGCGCTTATCCTTTATATTTGTGGCCCTTTTGTGGCCGATTTATTGCAGCCCCCGAGTCTGGTGGAAGATAAAATACGAGCTGGCGACGTGTTACTGGAACAGTTGCGCCACCCAATTAAAAAAAAATAGCAAACTGAGGTTCTGCCCCCCCCGAAAAAAGCCCCCCCCCCCACAAATATCCTGGCCATGCCCATGTACACCTTGTATTTTATATTTCACGTGGCCCACTTAGGTAGGCCTGTATTGCCTGACACGCCCTTCGGAGGCCCTTTAGAGTGAATGTCGCTCACATCACGACCTGGGTCAAGGTGGGCAGGGACTGCTTGGGTGTGGCACCTTTGGCCTGTAAACTGTTCAGCGGGCCCTCTCCAAATCGACAACTGCCTAGGCCCCTGAAGAGCCTGCCCTGAGCGCTCAGACACTCTTGAGTCTGCTGCTTCAAACCATGACAGAGGCAACATGGAGAGTCGGGGTGGGGTGGGGTGCAGTGGTTAGAGCGCTGGATTCAGGCATGGGGAGACACAGGTTCAGTCATGTGCTGGGTGACCTTGGAACGGAGAGCCATGCATGCCACCTTGAGCTCTGTGGGCAAAGGTGAGATATCAATGTAATAAATAAATAAATCCAATACTGTACACCCTTCCACACCACGTCTCCTAACCACTAGCCCCCTTCTCTCCCTGCTTCCTTTCTCTTGTTAAGAAGAGCCCCATGGCCCATCTAGTCCAGTTTCCTGTCCTCGCAAGCAGGATCTGAGCATAAGAGCATTCCCTGATCCTGGGATTTCCAGCAACTGGAATTTTGGTTCCTTTGGAATTGCAACTCCTTCAGCACCCTGGTCTAGGGTCAAGAAACGTGGCCAGCACTGGATTTAGGGTAGTGTGGGCAATTATTCCACATATGGCACCAAGCCAAGGGGATGCTGTTGTTGTTGTTGTTTTGTTGTAAAAACACATATGTATACAGGTACCTACTCAAATGTGGTACTCTCAACCTGTGGTACTCTCAAGTGTTGTTGGACTCCAACTCCCATCAGCTGCACCCAGCATTGCCAATGGCCAGAGAAGATAGGCAAAATTTGGAGGGCTACAGTTTAGCCATCCCTGATGTATAGAACTGCAGGCTAAAAATGCTGTGCAGGAGCATGAACAGGGAGCCTACTATTGCAGTTGCAATGAATTTCAGCTTGCTTATTACTACCACTTGTCTTTTGCTTTAGGTATAAGGAGGTAGGTGAAGATGCAGAGTTAAGGCACAAAATCACATTGTCTCTGCAGGGAAAATAATATTAGTGAGCCTACTCTTTAGCATGGACGTAGCTAGGATTTTTGTTAGAGGGGGAAGAGCCTCAGATTTGTATTTATTTTTAGTGATTTGGGAGGGGCAGCTGCCCCCTGCCTCCCCTTGGCTACGCCCATGCTCTTTAGGCTTGTCATCTTACTAGCCTAGAAGTTAACAACTGACTTCAGGCTTCTTTCCATCAGAGAAGTCCTAGTCCCTTACAAACTGCTTAGATACATAAGTGTGTAGGAAACCTGTTGCTTTCTATTCTGCCTACATGGAGGAAAGTGGGTCCTACCATCTAGAAGTGGGGGTTTGTCTCATATGGCTCATGCTATGCTACCAAAACCACTTTATCATATGAAGAGCACTATTTGCTTTTTACTGCTGCAGGTACCAACATGTCCTGGACCATGGCTGATATACAGAACAGAAAATTACAGATTCTGATTCAAAACAGGTTTACTCAGAAGCAAGTTCCACTCAGACCCACTGCGCTTGTAAGTAAAATGTGTTTGGAACTACCGGTAGCCTAAATGCAAGGCTGTAACTAGGATAGGATAGACTGTACGATACTCTCACTTTACATAATAATTACCATCTAATTAGCCTTTCTAACCTTGCTGTCATGTGCTATGAAAGACTAACTATATAGGGCACAGGCTCTTCTAAAGGTTTTTACTCGCTGCCACCTCACAATAGAAAGGAAGCTGCATTGAAGGCTTATTGAGGGATAACAGGTCTCATTTGCAAATAACAGATAATCTAAATTATGCTGCCATCTAGCACAAAATAGAAGGAAAAATAAAAAAAAGCTGCCTAAAGGGAACACATTTAGAAAGAAGAGCATAAAACAGGCTCATGTCCTTCATTATGAAAACACTGCCAGGGAGCATACATTTCCCAGTCATTTTACCATCTGACTTTTTATTCTTCTTATCCCTTTTCTTCTTTCTCCCCTTGAATTTTCCTTTTGTGTTTGCACTGTTTTCCTCTCTCACACTCTTCCTTTACCTCATCATTTTCCCCCACTCATTGACTTGTCTAGCTTTCTGCCTATGCGAGAAAGCAGCATGCACTCCCAACAGGGGGGCCATATAATTGCACAGGTTTTTGATAGTGGCGTTAAAGCATCTAGGGAAGAGCGAAAGTGCAGCCTTTTCAGTATATTATTACAAGAAGTCGGGTCAGCAGCACTTCCAGCTCAATCTCATGGGCACTACACTAGTGGCTTCTAATATCACCCTGTGGATGGTTTTTAACATCAAAGGTGAAACTTGAGGAATATCTAGAGCATCAAACTATTAAAAGTTAAAATTTAAGAGATGTTTCCTAAAAATAAAGTGGATATATCATACCAAAATGAAGCTATTTATTGTGCACTTTATTTAATTCCTGGTATGAAGCACAATTTGGTCAAGCTTTATGTGATTGAGAAGACAATATAGAATATTCTGTCTAGCTCATGGATAATAATGTTATCGCAGCCACATAAAGAAATCATGTGTCGTAATAGTTACAGACGGAATTGGGTCTGAAATCTGCAGCACTTTTAGCCCTCACACACTGTCTTATTTGTAGGAGAGATTCCAGCACATACTGGGGAACTTAGGTTTGCACAATTAAAATGAATCAAAGCATTCCATCACCCTGGCAGAACAAATTCACTTTTGAAAAGAAGCAGATTTTTTGAGTCTAGGCAGGTGATGGAGAAATGCATTGGAAGTGTGGAATGTAAGAATCAGGGCCGGACCACCCATAAGGCAAGGTGAGGCTAGTGCCTCAGGTGGCAGAATCCACAGGGGCAGCAGATCTGGTCTCCCAATGCAGCCAATCCCAACAGAAACCAAGAATGTGGAGGGTGGGGGAATTTGATGCATCAGTTATGTGTACACATTTACTCATTTTTTATGTAGCGCCATCAGAGTGCACAGCATATCACCAAGTTCAAGAGGGCAGGTCCCTACTCCAGAGAGCTTACAGTTCAAAAACACACCGCACAGGGGAAGCAACAGAGGAAGAGGGGAATGGAGGCAAGAGTAAAGAGAAAAAATGTTCAGTTATAGTTTTTGTTATTAGCTCAGTTTTAATGGAGAACTTGGATTTTGAAGGGGAATTTCATGGAAGGATTGGGCAGTGGTTCTCTGCTTCTTATAGCTCTATGAATTTTAGCCTACATTAGTCCAGAAGAGCAACTCCTGTTTTTTTAATTCAAAATCAATAAAGCAGATTAGAATCCTTGCATCACCCATAAGCATACACTGAAATGTATAAACATTTATCCTTTTACCTGAGTGCAAAAGAATAGCTTAACAGGGCTAAGGAACAGGTAATCTGCTCTCTTTTTATTTTATGTATTTATTTTTACTATTACTAGTGTAGGATTTTGTTATTGTAGACTTGGCCTAGAGAGTAAGCTTAAATTTCCCCCCACAAAACCTTAATGCTTGTGTTGTTCCTTTCAAAAGGGGTCATAATTAGCCCCTCTAATTTTACTGTTACTAAGTATCAGATCTCTATGAGCTTAAAGCTGAAATAAAGTGATTTGGATTTAAGTATCAGATCTTTTTCTATTTCTAAATTATTTTTATATATAAGGCTTGTAAATACTCGCTTTTCTAGTGGCCTGTGCTCAATAAGAATCACTTCCAGTCAATATATACATCTTTTAATTTGAATACAGCTCATCCTGCCCCTTCTTCAAATTATTGGTATGTACAAAAAAAGGTAAGTGAACATAAAACAGCACGTATCTTTTTGCAAATTCAGTATTTCCTAACATGCACAAACACATAAATGAAGCTGAAGAAGTGTGCATGCAAACGAAAGCTCATACCAATTACAAACTTACTAGTTGGTCTCTAAGGTGCTACTGGAAGGAATTTTTCTATTTTATTTTTATTTTGTTTCGACGGCAGACCAACACAGCTACCGCCGGTACCTACCTGTAACTCATTCTACGTATACACATAGATACTTGTTCCTGATAACCACGTGATGGGAAAATGGATTTTCTACAGACCAGCATGCCATTCTATGTGGTGCTAAACTTCCTCTTGCAGCTCTCTAATTAATACCACGTAAAGGTAAAGGTAAAGGGACCCCTGACCATTAGGTCCAGTTATGACCGACTCTGGGGTTGCAGTGTTCATCTTGCGTTACTAGCAAAGGGAGCCGGCGTACAGCTTTCAGGTCATGTGGCCAGCATGACTAAGCCGCTTCTGGCGAACCAGAGCAGCGCACGGAAACACCGTTTACCTTCCCGCCAAAGCGGTACCTATTAATCTACTTTCACTTTGATGTGCTTTCAAACTGCTAGGTTGGCAGGAGCAGGGACTGAGCAACGGGAGCTCACCCCGTCGTTCAAACCACCGACCTTCTGATTGGCAAGCCCTAGGCTCTGTGGTTTAGACCACAGCGCCACCCGCATCCCTTATGTAGCTTTCTAGCTACTGTCAAATTGCCTTTGCCATTTTTACATTCTGGGCAGTGAGTCAGGAAACTGCAAAGACCTTTGCATGTCACTTGGCCCTTGGAAGAGCCATGGAGCACATTATTTGCAAATGAAACAAGTACATTCAATTATCAGCATAATCACTGGGATTATTCTGGGAAATATGCTTTTCTAAAAGCCTTAAAAGCTGCCAGCTAGGGAAGACAATACTAAGCTGTTTAGTTGTTGTTGTTGTTGTTGTTGTTGTTGTTGTTGTTGTTGTTGTTGTTGTGTCACTTTTTAACCAAGGTAACTCAAAGCTACTTACAATATATAAGCACACATATACATTAAAACTGGCATAAAATACAACAAAAATCTAAAAGACAATTCCATTTTTAAAGAGCTGAATTAAAACATCCCACCCACTCAAGAACGTAATTAAAAGTCAAATGCCTGGCAAACAAAGAAATGAGCTAGATGAACTAATGGTATAAGTCAGGACAGGGCATTTTCCTATGTTCTTGTGTCTCGCATTGGGACATTTCCCTTGAGAGGAATGCAAACAAACTTTCCTGCTTTATTTGTGGCTTTAGAAGTGTTTGAGTTGTGGCTTTGAGCAGGCACAGATCTCAGGTGTGTCTACATTAGAGACCACAAATAATAAAGTATAACTGTCTTAACTGTTCTGATACCCTAGCAGTGAGTCAGTACACCCCAGGAATCTTTGTTTGTTATAACTTCTTGTGGTATTTGAAATCGTCAAAACCCAAGATACACTGCAGTGACCAGCGCAAGGAAAATGTCAGCTCCGTGCGCAGCAGATGTGAAAAAGGCAAATTTCATGTTGGGGGTCATTAGAAAAGGGACTAAAACTGCCAATATCACAACTCTGTTAATTTCTAACTATGGTATATAAGAATACTGTGTAGTTTTGGTTGCCACACCTTAAAATGGTTATTGGAAAAGGTTTCGACATTTTGGGTTTTTCAGTTTAGAACGAGGGCAAGTCAAGAGAGCCGCCATGGCGGAAGGGTATGATGTGGAAAAAGCTGACAAGGATAAGTTCTTCTCCCTTTTGCATAATACTAAAACTCAAGGTCATCCAATGAAGCTGAATGTTGGAAGATTCAGGACAGGGGGAAAAGGAAGTACTTCTTCACACATTGCATGGCATAGTGAAACCATGGTACTTGCTATAATAATATGCATACCCTCAAAGATTAAAATAGGGATGTCCTATTAATAATAATAATAATAATAATAATAATACCCTGCCAACTGACTGGGTTGCTCCAGCCACTCTGGGCTGCTGCCAACATATATAAATAAAACATTGAACTTCCCTATACTGGACTGTCTTCAGATGTTTTCTAAAGGTTGTATAGTTACTTATCTCCTTGACTTGGGGGGTTGCATAGCATAGCATGTAGTAATAGCATGTAGTAATAGTCACTACTTGAATAGCTTTAGAAGGGGATTAGATTCAGACTAGCAACGGTTACTTGCCGGTTACTTGCCACGATGGCCATACACTACCTGGAGGATTAGAGGCAGTATGCCTCTCAACACTGATTTGTTGTTAGGGAACAGCAACAGGAGAGGGCTATTGCCTTTGAGCCTTACTTGTGTTCTTCCCAGAGGTATCTTGTAGGCCACTTTAGGCAACAGGATGCTGAACTAGATGGGCCTTTGGTTAGATCCTGCAGAGCTCTTAGATTATCACATGCATAGAGAGCATCAAGAGCAACTGGGAAAATATAAGTTTCTTTATTTTGAAAATCTGCAAACTGCACCTTCATCCAAAACATGGATTACAAGGCAGTGCCCGTTAAAAAAAGAGAAACTCAAAACAAAAATAAAACAATTTTTAAAAATCAAAGCATAATAAAATCCAAGAAGGAAACAAACAAAAACCCAACCAGCTAAGGTAACACAGCAAATTTAAATAACACTCAGTGTTAATATACAGGTGAAACTCAGAAAATTAGAATATCGTTGAAAAGTGCATTTATTTCAGTAATGCAACTTTTTTTTTTACTTTTTTTTTTTACAAATGCTTTCTTCTGGAAATTCCACAGTAATAAAACAAATAGTTACAATAATACAAAAATAATCAAAAATAAACATAGCTATTACATTTCATTAATTACATTCCATTTATAATTGACCCGCCTAATGACAAATAATTACAATTACAACAAATAAAGGCTTGGCATATCTTGCTTTGCATGTCATGTATCTGTCTCATATACTGGTTTCACCTTTTAAGTTGCGTTACTGAAATAAATGCACTTTTCGACGATATTCTAATTTTCCGAGTTTCACCTGTACAAGACGTAATTACGCATTGTGTGCTTAACCCACTGGAAGAGATTTTAGAGGTGCATGAGGAGAGGACGGCAGGGGGAGGAGAGGAAGATGCCCCCAGTTAGGAAGGGGATGCACTGGAGTTCTGGCAATTCAGACTTTTCAGAGATGTTTTGCATGTGAGAGTTTTCTCATGCTTTGTGTAGAATGCTGGTTTTAAATTTTTTATTTTCCAAGTACTGGATAGCATATTTATATATAATTTAAAAAGTGTTTCCCCATATCTCTTTATGACTATGTACAAATTTATTAACTGCAACGGTCTAAATAAATTCCAAAGTGTGCTACTGCTCCACAACTTTTCTCTTCTACACAGCTATTAAAAGTACACAATTCCTGATCTCTTTGCATCTTGTATTTGCCCAACAGCTAGACTATTGACTTGCATTTCTCAGACAGAGCTCAAATAAGACAGGTAGCTCTTTCTTACTACAAGTTATTTTCCATGTGGTTATGTACTGCATTTGTGTTTGCCTCAGCAATCAGGATGTGGTTTCTGTATTAGTTATCTTTCAGTTTCACCTTGTTATCCCCCATATTTAAGCCCATGTGTGTATAGTCCTGCCACCTTCCCAGAACTTACCTTGACAGGGTAAGCTGAGGCATAAAGAAGCTCATGTCAAAATAAACCAATGGGTCTCTAATGCACTGCAAGCAACTCTTTGTTGCTAGACTAAGTCATGACAGCGCTTCTGAAATTTGTAGTAATACTTAAGCCTAACACCCCATCTGCTGGCCAGTGATTATGTTGCAGTAGAAGTACAGTATTCTAGCCCATGCTCCAAGTCAAGGAAATATGCATCTATTCTGTAACTTCTTATATTTCAATGTGCTATCATGCCAATCAGCAAGAATTCATTCTGTTTGTGAGGACCTAGGCTACATATATCTAAACCTATAAATCTACCAGAAAAGCAGTTACATTTTATCGTTGTTTGGCGATACCACACTCTGCTAATAAGCACATATTAAAATATTTGCACTCTGCCTTTTCACACACACACACACACACACACACACACACACACACACACACACATACTCCAGCACAGCTAGCAATTGTTAAAAGCAATGTACAGGCAAAAATATTAGATTACACAAAACAAGGCTGGCAAACCTTGGGTCCAGGGGCCAAAATGTGGCCCTCCATAACTTTATATCAGTACTCTCCCTGAGTCACATCCCTCACTGGCCTTGCTTAGCGAGTGTTTGTGCCAGCTATAATATGCCCTTGAATCCTAACAATGGCAGGATGGAAGGTAGAGAAAGGCGTGTGCAGAACCCTGCCTACTTTACAGTGGTTGTGCTTTTTTTGCATTTGTGGCCCCACCCACCACTGGCAATGTGGCTCCCGAAAGGTTGCCCAGAATGAAATCCAACTCCTGAAATTTCACGAGCACACAGACACTGCCAACTTATAGAACACATTACAAGCAATGAAAGCGGCAGCAATCAACGGAGCCATGAAATGACGTAACCGCATTCTGTTACAGTGTCTGTTCTGGACACCCCAAAAGCACTTTAAAACAGAATCTCCTTGGCTGGATTCCTAAAAAAGAGAGGTGGGCCAAAGTGAACCTTCCTGGGAAGCTCCTCAGTTTTGTTGCTGCAGCACAGAAGGCCGTGCTGCCCCCGTAAAACACTAGTAGTTCATATGAGAAAAAGCAGGCAGTAACGTATCCTAGACCTAAAGTGTAATACAGTAGTCTAATCTGGATGTCATTAAGACGCAAATTACATCAACTCCCGTAGGTTTCACTTCTCAAGGAAGTGATGCCACGGGCAAAGAACTGGTAAAAAAACCCCACTTCTGGCCATTATTTTTGCTTGCGAACTTTCAGGTGCAGCCCTGGATCTGAAAGCACCCCAAGATGCAATCCTGAGTCTTGAGTTGGAGTGCAATTCTGTCTGGCACTGGATGTAAACCTCCCCTCAGATCAGATGTATTCCTAATCAACAGCATTTGTTTTGTTGGATCTATATGCCCTGCAATCCAGCAATCCTTGTGGCCACACTTTAACTGCTATCTGAAGTAGTAGCCACATTACAATTTAGTACATTAGAAGTAATCCATCCTATAATGGGACTGCTTGGCAACTGCTTTCTGCACAGGAAGCATCCTTAAACTGTTACACATTATATTAGACAGATTTATGGATGGTGTTCAATTCTGGGACATAGCAAGTTTGTTTTTAAACTTTCTAAACTTTTGGGAGGCAGCCTTTAAAAATGCCATAATGGGGGATGCATAACAGCTTCACTGAAATCAAAGCAGTGTATAAAAGTTTAAATTTTATCAAGGTGATCACATTCCATAACCGCAAGAGTTGCTGTGGGAACCAAATCTATGGTAGGATACTCTTGCTCTTCTAAAATATTTCCAGCTCATGATTACAGGATTCTTCAAATATATGTTCTCTTGCAAGTGTAAGTTATCTGAACCTAAAGTCCTGTATAAAATGTAAAGCTTTAAGTACACAAGCAAGTTGTTTCTGGCACACAAGGGTTTATGTATAGCTGCTTCTGATATATCAGCTCAGGACTGTGATGGGGCAGCTGGCAAGTGAAATGTGTACAGTATTGTTAGATGAGTTGACACCGGAAAGTACAGACTATAGTTGTTTATTTGTCTGTATATTATTCTTGCCCTAACTACAAGGTTGGAGCCCATGTAGATCATTTTATCTTGACAGACTTTGACTGCTGCAGCCCAGCCCCCTAGTATATTAGATGTTACATGTGGGTCTATGCATGGAGGCAAGTTCAGAGGTGTGCTTTTTTGAGATTATAAATTCTTTCCCACCCAAGTGGAACAAATTATGCCTATTGTTGCACTCTGTGCCTTGTTTGACTGACATCAAATGTACAAGCAGAGAACAGGACCAAAACATGTGGGGCAAAGTGGGGATAACACTATCCTAATGATTTCCTAATTGCTTTCTGGAGCAATGACTTCAGTTAGAGGCATGGGCATAGCCAAGGGAGGGTCAGGGGGCCAGCCGCCCCCCATCAGTTAAAAAAAAAAGCTGAGGTTCTGCCCCCCTAACAAAAGGCCTGCCCCCTCAACAAAAATCCTGGCTACACCCATGGTTAGAGGAGAAATGTATGAATTCTAAAGAATTTTTAATCATTCTCATGTTTCACCCACACAGTAACTGTGTTAAGACAAAGTAAAAGTACTGCTAACATGCTGTAGTTATCCCCTGGTTTTTAAGATTCACTGAAATTGATAGCCAATCACCGAATAAATCCACTTCAAAGAGTTTATTTTGTGGAATTCTTCTGATACAAAACTAAAGTTTACATAATTAAACAGTTTTACAAATTCTTTGATTTAAAGTTGGTGACCAGTTTTAAAAAGCACAAGATCACACTGTATTGTACTCATTCTTTCCACAATTTTAAGATATGGCTATTAGCCAAGATGGCTCAGTATATAAAAAAAAAGTGCAACTCACCAAGTATAATTAATACCTTTTAAGTTACATTCTTGAGTACAGTTTTAATTATCAGTTCTCAAACTGATAAAACTAAGCAGCACACACAGTGAATGAAGTCCCCATTGATTGAATTTTTAAGGCAACACTGTACTTATGTACTTCTGGCACTAATTGAGTTGCAACTGGATGTCTTCACCTGATTCAAGTACAGTTCTAAAAATACCTCTGGCAAAAAAAACTTCGTTTTTTTAAGTGTGAGCTGGAAGTAAATAAAAAGTACTGAAGGTACAAGTTAAAATGTTAGAAGCAACTGCCAACATGCAGAAACATACATATTTTAAAGCTTAGGAATAAACACAACTTAACTCTCTTTTTTAAACTGAACTCATTAAGTTTTCTGGTTAGAAATTTAGAACAGTGAAACATCTAGACAAGGTAAAACAAACACTTCTAGAAATAGATAACACACAACATTCTAACATGTCTAGAAATAGATAACATAGAATTCAAACGAACTCCAACTTGAAATAACTTTTGCCAATAAGGCTACATAATTGTCATGTGCGTTTTTATATATGTATGTATGTAATCTCTCTCTTTTAAACGCAATAGATGAAGCACTTCAGGTCAGTGTCATTAAATCAAACAGATTTGAGTACAGCTCTGCTTCTTCTAAAATGATGTGCCCTTTTCTCCTACAAAGGTGGCAAGGGGGAGGGAGAAAAAGAAGAGAGAAATTAGAGCACAATTATACTTTTCATAAAGTTAAAAAATTTAGCTTTAGAGAACAATTCCTTTTTCAGGCATCTTTTCATGTAAAGTATATAAAGAATGCCACTGCGAAAAGAGAAGAAATTGCACTGCTTTGACACATGCATCTTCTCATGAAGACAGCAAGTCTCCTCTTTATAACAGTATTTAAAATGTGGATGTGAATGAAGTAACTTGCACCATCTCTAGTGTGGCTTCCTTGTGGTGTGTGAAGCTGCTCTGAGATAACCATCGTCTTGTCCAAGGCTGTGCTATAAATCATCATTATCTACTGGTATTGAAATAACATCCTGATAAGTTATAGGTAGGTACCCATGCTGGTCTGACGTAGTTGCAACAAAATATATATAAAAATGTAGGCATTGCGCGCGCCTACACTGCGAGCCTTTCTCCGTAACTGCTGAACCGTAATGTAACAAATTTGGCGACAACATTCCATGCCCATCTAGGGATCTAGCATAAAAAAATATCAAAAAACCCACACTTTTCACACCTAAAATAATGATTAAACACAAAAAAGTGGCGCCCAAATTAGATGTCATCACCAGAAGCTCTGAAGACTCCAGCAGCATCCAACAGAACAGGGATGAGGCACAACAAAGGGGGGGACACGTAGCCATTGGGGGGAGGGAGAACCCTGAGTCAGCCAAAGTAGTAGTGGTGGGTGGGTTGGGACAGGGAAAACTGAGTAGGCCGCAACATTGCCCAGTAGGCCACAGGCAAAAACAAACAGAATATGGGCCTTTCACAGGGTGAGGGAATCACAGGGATGAGGCACAACAAAGGGGGACCCCATAGCCATGGGGGGGGGAGGTAGGACCCTGAGTCAGTCAAAGCAGTGGGGGGTGGGGACATTTTCAGGGACACGCGTGGGTGGGGGAGTCTTATTTTTGAAACTTTACAGTAGGGGAGTCGGGGTTGGGACAGGGCAGGTGAGGGGACTCTGAAGGGAGAGACTGAAGGTCCATTAACAGAAAAAGGTCCACTTAACACAAAAACCCACAGCAATGCATGGCTGGGCCAGCTAGTAAATAAATAAAAATCCTTCCAGTAGCACCTTAGAGACCAACTAAGTTTGTCATTGGTATGAGCTTTGTGTGCATGCACACTTCTGGTATCTGAGCACACGAAAGCTCAAACCAATGACAAACTTACGTTGGTCTCTAAGGTGCTACTGGAAGGATTTATTTATTTTCGATCCTGATAAGTGTTTCAATAAGGCAATATACCTGTTAATGAAAGGTGGAGACTTAACAGCTTTCCAGATAGTTCAGCTGAACTGATACTATACAGATAATTTGCAGGTATGGTGTAGAGCTCAACTAATTCTGCAGAGCCTGCTAACAATCCAGGAGGAATATCCCATGCTAGACAATCAAAAGATCCAGTGGCAGAGTAAACAAAGAATGTAAACAAAGAACTGGAAAGCACTTCTTTCTTCCCTCACACCCCCACCAGTGTAAAAAACAGGGGGAAGAATTTATATTTTCTGGTGGTGTTTATGTTGTTGATTTCCCCTAAATAGCTTTCCTCCATATCAAAAAGGAAGCTTTATTTATTTAAAGGAGACTATCTTTTTGCTTGCTTCCTTGCTTGCTGAATAGAGAATTTGGTGGGATGAGGGCTTGGGGGGGGGCTTTTTGCATGGGGAATGGAGGGGGGAGAAGATTTAGCTGGCTGCCTTATGCTGAAATGGGAGTTTGGGTACTATGTGAGAATGATGCATAGGGTGTTTTTCAGTAAGCAGTGCAAGCTTACTGAAAATTCTATTCACAAGCAAGCCCTACTTAATTCAATGAGGCTTACTCCCAGAAAGTAGAAGTTTAGTTGAACTCTGGGGGCTTATGCATGCACAGAATCCATTTTAAGGCCCTCCACACTGTCCCTCGGCTGCTGCAAGGAAGCCCGGCACACCCTTCTCCCTGCGGAGTACAGTCGGGACCATCTGCTGCTGGGTGAAGTGTGGCACACCTTCTGCCACTGCAGAGAGGTACAGCGGGACCTTCTACCACTATGGTGAGGCATGGCAAGGCCCTCTGCTGCTGCAGGGAAGTGCGGAGCACACTCTGCAGCTGCAGTGAGTTATGGCAGGACCCTCTGTTGCCATGGGGAAGCGTGGTGTACCCTCCACCACCACAGGGAGGTACAGTGGGACCCGCTGCCACCGCAAGGAAGCCCAGCAAGGCCCTCTGCTGCTGCGGTGAAGTGAAGTGCACCCTCCACAACCGCAGGCAGGTACGGTGGAACCCTCTGCCACTGTGGGGAGCCCCAGCAAGGCCTTCTGCCGCCGTAGATATATATTGTGATATATCGAGATATTTACCTGGTGATATATTATGATGTTGCAAACCATTTATCGCCCAGCCCTACCATCGCCTAAACAGTTGTATTTAGTAAGACCATTTCAATGCCAAATTAAAATGTGGCAATAAGGCTTATGAAGGCAGGTGTTTATTTGTAGTTGTCACTACAGTCAGAACACACAATTATCCTGTTTTCTTTAGGTCCCAAACAGGAGCAGCAGTAAACTTTAAAGGTTGGCTTCAACTTACTTTTACTCAGAATAGCTCTATCAAAATTAATTACCATGACCAATTTAGGTACATTAATTTAAATGGGTCTACTCTGACTAAGTTAGTTGACCCAATGCTTCAACAAACTAATAAAATTCAAGTGATTAAGAGTTGCTGCCCTAATGATTTAATCTCCTCTAGTAGTCTGCAATTATATTCATACCTTAAGATAGTCCTCCTGAGTTACAATATTGTTCCTCAATCTGTTGTCTGGATTACATAGACATGACACGACTGTCTGTATGCTTCGGTCCACAGATTTCTAAAGTAATTAAATTTTATTAGTTTATTTTCAATACAGTATGTACAAAAAGTTGTATGTACCAAGACCTTTGCTGCAAAGCTTGGTATCTCCAAAATCAGATCTTTATTTTTTTCGTAACCTTTATAGTAGCCACTTTGAAAGACACCACAGCACTAACACAAGATGCAAGTTTTATTAAAACCATTCCTTCTCTTAAAAAAAATACCCTTCAGTGAGGATTTCCTAGTGTTAAATAAATTATGTCCCAAATAGCAGTCTTGAAAATAGTCTTGTTAGATTAGGTAGATCCTACCAACAATAACATTATCAAAATCAACATCTGCTTGATTGCTGCATTCTGGAACTAGCAACTAGGTAAAGACAGAGAGAAGAGAACAAGAAATAACTTACAACCCCAATGTATCATTTGCTTAGGGGTACGGGGTTTGGACAGAATGAACAGAGTTTTTACTAGGTTTAAAAGTTACATAAATATAATGATTGATCTGGAATTCTATGGAAAAAGTTCCAATAAAACTCCAAATGCAGAGGTAACAAAATACAGTGGTACCTCAACTTCCGAATGCCTCAACTTACAAAGGTTTTGACTTACGAAGTCGGCAAACCCGGAAGTATTTTCCCTGCGCGCGTGTTCTGCGCCTGCGCAGAAGTGGTGTGCACGGTTTGCGCATGCGCAAAGTGCAAAATCTCGCTTTGCGCATGCGCAAAATGGACGCTTCAACATCCAAAGGTTTCGACTTACGAAGAGCGCCACGGAACGGATCGCCTTCGTAGTCAAGGTACCACTGTAGTAGCAAACTGCTGACCTGTGAATATTTACACGGTGGCGCTGTGGTTTAAACCACAGGGCTTGCCGATCAGAAGGTCGGCTGTTCGAATCCCCGCAATGGGGTGAGCTCCCATTGCTTGGTCCCTGCTGCTGCCAACCTAGCAGTTCGAAAGCACATCAAAGTGCAAGTAGATAAATAGGTACCGCTCTGACGGGAAGGTAAATGGAGTTTCTGTGCGCTGCTCTGGTTTGCCAGAAGCAGCTTAGTCATGCCAATAAAGCGAGATGAGCACCGCATACACCATCCAGGGGGCAGATGTGAAGGACACATTCCCCACCTCTATGGGACTCATCCTCCACTTAAAAGGTTGTTCAAACATGCAAACATAGAACTTCAAAATGGCAAATATATATATATATATATATATATATATAGAGAGAGAGAGAGAGAGAGAGAGAGAGAGAGAGAGAGAGAGAGAGAGAGAGAGAGAGAGAGAGAGAGAAACCATGCTGGGGTCAAAGGTTTCAGCAGTAAGCAATGATTCATAGAGAAACATGTACGTCTCTGGAATAGAACATTCTACTCGGCGGAATACTACTGTAGCCCCCTGCCCATTTGAGGCATTTAATCATCTTGTGTAATAAGAATCAAGTAGATTCTGGTCTGGCCAAGGACCTCCAACAGCAGAAATACAAATCCCATGCTAACGAATTTATGCCATATTGCTTTTATCATTGGCATGCTACTTTCTCCAGCAATGGGGTCATGCATAGGAGAATGCTAAAATGTAAAGGCCAAGCATAGGACAAGATGCTGAATGAAGCAAGACAGCAGCCTTTTCTCATTTAACTCATTTAACTAGAGTATTTCTATTCACCCTTGGCCACTAAATACTTCAGGAACAGAGAGAAGCAATGCACACACACCCCTTTTTCATACTCTGCATTTCCTCATCTCTCATGTTCCCCTTTGAGGATGTTGAAAGAAATCATGGGTACCTTTTGTGGACTGTTTCCACAGGACTGTGCAGTCTCGGCCATAGAACACTCTGCCTGTTCTGCGCCTACCTCCAAATCACCACCATAATTCATGGTATAAGCCTATGTAAAATACGAAGTAGAAGAGTTAATATAAATTGACACTGTCTATTCCAGGTAGAATGGGAGTATTATATGCAAGCTATTATACGAAATTTTGAGCTTTTGCTCCCACATCAGTTAAAAGCTCAAAGGGTTGGATGGGCCATCCAGTAATTATAATACAACACACTGCTACGCACAGCACTCCTACTCTACCAGCTTCAGCACCTCTTGTAACTCATCATCCCTCCCCCCCCCCCATCTACAGCTATGACTCACAGAGCCACTCGGGACCTTCCACCTCTACTACTCTATGCTGCTTGTTGTAACTATTGAGGGTGGCGAGATAATTTATTAGGTGCTGGACAGTCACTTTATTATGCATTCTTAACACACCTCAAAATAAGCTCTCTCGTTGTTAGAATAGGTTAATTAAACAGGAATGTGGCAGCTATCAGAAAGGTCTGTCCTTATTCTTAAAATAGCTTTAACCTTAGGCTGGCATAAGAGCAACTATAGAACCAGTAGTCACCATGCCAGTGAAGATAAACAACAAACCAATCCCACAGGTTTTGATAACATAGTATTTATTCATTTTCATTTTTAAACTCTTTTAACATGGATTGAGCTGTATCTTTGTTTACACTGAAGCGTATGACATGGAAGAATTATATAAAATTAAAATAAAAGAATAAAAACTCAGATAAATGATTCTGAATATATTAACAAAGTTACGTTGAAGTATATATACAAAAATTATTACAGATATGAAATAATGTATAGTAATGGGTATTTGCATAGTTGACAGTAAATAAAAAGTATTTTCATAGAACAATAATTACAGAGTTGGAAGGGATCACAAGGGTCACCTAGTCCAACACCTGCAATGCAGGAATTTCGGTTACAGCATCCATGACAGATGGCCATTCCAACCTCTACTTAAAAACCTCCAAGGAATCTTCTTTCTTGTAACTTGAATCCATTGGTTCGGGTCCTAGCCCCCAGAGCAGGAGAAAACAAGTTTGCTCCAACTTCCATGTGACATCCCTATATATTTGAAGATGGCAATCTTATCTCCTCAGAGCCTCCTCGTTTCCAAGCCAATCATACCCAACTCCCTCAACCATTCCTCATAAGGCTTGGTTTCCATACACTTGATTATCTTGGTCGCCTCCTTCTGCACGTTCCATCCATCTTGTCACTATCCTTCCTAAATTGTGGTGCCCTGAACTGGACACAGTACTTCAAGTGTGGTCTGACCAAGGCATAATAGAGCAGGAGTATTTCGCATATACAGGAATTTATAGGAAGAGGGGAATGAGGGAGTGGAGGAGGAAAATAATAATCAAATATACACTTCATGCACGCCTGACTGTGCTGTCCAGTCCATAGATTTTTGTGGCTTTCTTGAAATGTCTAGTGTAAAGGATGGGATATAAAATTTAACTCTTAATTTTAACATGTGGCAGATGCACAACTTCAGCACTTTGCCGAAAAACAGACTGGGAACCTTTTTCAGCACTCGCGTCCACTGTAGAAAAATCCTTCCATTTTTAATGAGACACTATTGTGGCAGTACTTCAGTATCTGAATTTTTTTTGGTCAATTTAGTTGTTAGCAATGAAGCTTAAATACATGAAGTGTGACCCTCTTACCGGAGGCACAATATAGTTTCTGGGTTCTCCAGGTGGCCATTGTGGTGGAACCTTAAAAAATAAATAAGAGGTTTTAATATGCAGCAGCCTTTAGCAGTAGACAGTTCATTTATTTCAATTTTTTTTACCTCAAAGTGTTTTTTTAAAAAAAAATGTCCTAAGATTCACAATAATGCTATGTGTGAGCAGATATCTGAATGTATTTTCACCAAGTTTATGAAGAATCAGGATTTGCAACAAGCTGGATACTATAAACAGAATACATGATCTCTTCAAAGGGGCAAGAGGAGGAGAGAGAAGAAGCAAACCATGTCAGTGACAGAATTGGACAAGGATAGGGCACCAAGGGTTGTATCCAACTAAGTAATCCCATTGGCGCAAGGGCATTTGCCTTTGTAGCAGACTTTCCTCACTGTACAGGACATGCCTCACTGTAGCCAGCATTTTATTCTTTTAAATGTGAATACTGCCCTTTTATTTTAAGTATTGTCAGGATTATTTACAACAGACTTAAAAAAAGGTCCTATGCTTAAAACATCTCAGTGACCACAAAGGTAAAAAGGTAAAGGTAAAGGGCCCCCTGACCATCAGGTCCAGTCGTGTCCGACTCTGGGGTTGCGGCGCTCATCTCGCTCTATAGGCCAAGGGAGCCGGCGTTTGTCCGCAGGTAGCTTCCGGGTCATGTGGCCAGCATGACAAAGCCGCTTCTGGCGAACTAGAGCAGCGCACGGAAACGCCGTTTACCATCCTGCTGGAGCGGTACCCATTTATCTACTTGCAATTTGACATGCTTTCGAACTGCTAGGTTGGCAGGAGCTGGGACCAAGCAATGGGAGCTCACCCTGTTGCAGGGATTCGAACCGCTGACCTTCTGATCAGCAAGCCCTAGACTCTGTGGTTTAACCCACAGTGCCACCTGGGTCCCTTACTTAAAAAAAGGTCCTATGCTTAAAACATCTCAGTGACCACAAAGGTAAATTCAATGAAATATCTATTCAGATAGACTACCACCACAGCACTCAAGACTACTTTCATTTTGGTAATTGTTCTTATAACAATTTAATAACAAATCTAAAACCATTTATAGCCATTTATTCACAAATCTAAATCAATTTGAACAATCTGCCAGACATATTTAAACTAAGTATTCATCTAAAATTAAAGAGACCAGGCTGAAATGTATTTCTATTGAAATGTATTTGAACACAAACCTGATAGTTGTAAGCAGGCTGAAACCCTACAGGTACCTGTTGCTGAATTAATAAAGCTGGCGACCCGTAAGGATACGCCTGAAAGTTAAACAAAAAACAAAAAACCTATTGTTAGGCAAAAGTATATTCTTACAATGCAAATATCATGGGCAAAGTACCAGGTTAGCTAGTAAATGTATGGTCTGGTGTATACCCAACAGCAGACAATGACTTGTTAACCATGGCACAGCCTCTTCACCTTCATGCATGGAGACAGGAGACAGTATACTTCTTAATACCAGCTGTTGGGAATCGTGAGTAACTTGAGTGCCATTGTCTTTGGCCAGATCCAGCAGAGCTCTTCTTAAGTTATTTAAAACTTCCTATTTCTTGCTACATCCAAACTTGGCAAATATTTTCCTCAAATCACAAGTTCTTTTTTTATAACAAAAACAAGAAGCCAGGAAGCTTTAAATCTCCTCCCCTCACATGTAAAGGGGAGGATAACATGAGCCTGAAGTTACTGCTGGTTCATTTATGTTTAAACCAAATATGTCTCCACAGGTCTAAGATAAGTTTAGTTAAACCAGATTTGAAGTGGAAAGGACCTGCAAACATAACTGTATCTGAAGCTCTAATAGCAAGACACCACATAAAAAGGCTGCTGTCTTGAGTGAACTGACTAGTTAAGAGGGACATATGAGTTACGACAAATTCAAAGCTGCATTTAGTTTAGTAGAAAGCTTTGTTTCAAAAGGTAAAAAGGCTGCTGCTAGCACTTCAGCTATTTACTGTACCAAGAGTCCCACCCCATATGAAATAATTCATGAGAATCCCACCTTCCCCGATAGACATCTCAGAAGATTTACATGCTTCTGGAAAGATGTAAATATGGAAGATTAGCAGTTTGGGGTTTAGATTAACAGTTTATGTCATATGGGAGGCACAAACTACATAAATGTTCTGTGTCACGAGAATGAAGCCTTTACCCCACGTGCATTTTATGTTTGCCAGTTCTCATGTAATTTTTCAGAAGTATTTTAATCAGGGCTTTTTTCAGCCGCAACTAACTGGAACTGAGTTCTGGCACCTCTTTTTCTAGAAAAAAAACCCCCAATTTAAACATAGCTAAATGTAACCCATTCCAAGCCACTGCAACAGACAAGGAAGCAAGGAGTAATGGTTACAACATGCAACCCGGATTCTTGTAGTACTGCTGAAGTCACATTTGTCCACCATTTATGCAGAAAACATTAAATATTTAAATTCAATTTTTTTTAGTAATCCACAATATAAAATAGCTGTGGAGTGTTGTTCATTTGTATTAAGGCCCTTCTTTAGAAAATGTTACCTGAACATATTGTGTGACAGGACTCATCACAGCTGGAGGCTGCAAATATGCTTCCTGGTTGCTCCAAACGCTGTGGAACTGAGGTGTGGGTGAATTAATAAGCACTGGTCTCGGTGGCACATGATAAGCACCTTGGAAGACAAGGGAAGCATTGAGAACTTTCATATACAGTAAGCCCACAACTTACGTGGGGGTTACATTCTGGGCATAGCACCTAAAGCCAAAATCACATATAGTCAAAACACAATGGGTGCAATGGTGGGTCTGACTGTCAAAGTTTTTTTTTCTTCTTGGGTGCCCACCCCCTTTTCATTTGTGGGTATTTTTTAATTGCCAAGCGTGTAAGGCTGAATGCACACAAGCTAAATGTGCCTAGTTGCAAGTGTATTTTAAAATACAAGTTTAGGCTCCTTTATCCTGAAGAAATTGTATAGCTGGTACTGTAATATTTTTCTAGTTCCATAGAAGTCACAGACAGTACTAGCAGATATGCCACTGAACTACATCATGCACAAGAGTTACTCTTGTGAATGCACATGCACTATGTAGTAAATCTCATTGTCTTCAATGAGGCTTACTCCCTAGTGTGTTTAGGATTGCATCCACAAGAGGCAGTCAAACACACACCCTATGTGAACTGGGTGGGGCACTAGGATAGCATGTCTCTCTCCACTGGACTTATTAAAAGAAAGGAACTGCCAGCTGAGGAGAGTTTTGCCGTGTTGGCAGTCCCTGCTTTCCCCAAACAGGAAGCTATCACCGAAGGTTCTCCTGTTGGTGGAAAGCTTTGAAACTGTGTTTTAGGACAGGTTGCCAGTGGAGATCTTCTGAATTCAAAACTCCATGGATGCTTGGGCCTTTCAGCTATGTCAACCTGAAGAGCAATTAAGTCAGAAAACACCCATGAACACCACATTCTACCATGGCTAGCACAAGCAAGCAGAGCTTGGGACATCTCTGCAGGTCTTCCCTGCTGTCCCCTGGGAAGAATTACAAATGTGCTGTAAAAATATTTGGTTTTATCAGCAAAACAACACACTATGGTACAAATCTGTTTAAGTTATTTATGTTTAAATTCCATAATTATTTCTGTGATTTATACTTATAAATTATAGTAACAATATTAAGTTTGGTACTATTAAGTTTCACCTGATATAGTTGAACGCGTTTAAAAAGATACTCACATAGGTTTGGGTGTTTTCTTATTGCAGGCCCTAGTTTGAGTTTCTTCCCATGAAAGTTGATTTGTGACTGAAAAAAAGTGTTATGTGAGTTTGATCCCTACATTTTTTAATTGGGTTAAACATTGCAGACTATAGAATATACAAACGTGACAAGCATCCGCAACTGCTTTCATGGTATGTCATTCTAATTAGTACTTTCTTTATTATAATCTATTTATTCTAGAAGTGTTAACTGACAAATTGGAAGCAGCAAATATATTCTGTAAAATAAGCAAAAAGGCGGAACAGTACCGTACACATAAAAAAAGATTTTTAGTAGTAGTGTACTGATACACTAAACACATATTTCCAAAGAAGAGTTTCTTTTTAAACTTATTCGAGCAAAGAACTTTGATGTACCTTGATCTGGTGAAGCAGCTACAGAAGCTTACTCATTTCTTCAAAGAATAAAGTCAGTTATTCAGGAGTGATGTACACTTATCAATAAATCATTATTTTTCAATAGCAGTTTAAAACCTGCAAGTATTGTTTGATAATGCAACCATATCTACAGAGGCTAAGAACCTATGTGTAAACAAATTATAATCAGAAGTATTGCAGACTGATCACAACGCAAGAAGATACAGAGTTATCTACTAGATGAACATTTGGAATGAGAAGCAGCAGTCTTTGGGTAGAAAGGAGACTCTTGAAATAAAGACAATTTGCATCCCACCTGAAACCAAGATCAGCCACTCTAATCCAATGTTCTCTTTACAAGTTGAACCCCTTACTGATCCCATGCCAAACCAGAACTGAACCCTTGGATATTGAAGATAATTCTCACATACAAGACATCCCAAATGGCAACTTACTTCTACTATTTTCTGTACATCGACATTGTCCAAAAATGACACAAATCCATATCTGCAAAGGTAAGTCAAAATTAGTTACAGTAGTGTAACCTTTCAGCATTAGTAACACCACTTAAACTGAAACTCATAGACTAGAAGAAAAACATCAAGGCAAGTACAATCCTAACGAGATGAAGAATGGATGATTGCAGTTATGTTCCTGAATGTTGGGGGTGGAGAGACACTACTTATTTCTCAACTTGATTTTCACTTCCTTGTAATTCTCAAAGTCAAGGACAAGTTGATTTATTGATAGCCACATTGCTTCTTAATAAATTCCATTTATTTTGAAGATTTATCCCACCCTTTGGCTACAAGATCCCACAAAGTGGCTTACAATATTGATTAAACACATATGTATTATTTTATCTGTTGCATTTACATCCCACTCTTCATCAAATTGTCTGAGAGGGGAAAAATAAAATACTATAACAGATATAAAATACACAGCAGCATCAAATGTAAAACAAGAACAGTATTCTACAGTAGGCGATTACTTTAAACTCCTACCTAATCTCTTCCAAAGGCCTGCAAACATATTTAGCAGGACAAAATCAAAACACTATTACAATAAAATACAAAGACACGAGTTAAAAATCAGAGAGACACTAAAACCATTTGTAGTGTTCATGGCTGGAATTTACCAATTCACAGCTCACATAGATCTACGATGTACTGATATCTCTAATAGCAACTGATACTTCCTGTGCTTATCTTACCCCATTCACATTTACCCTAGCAGCTAATAGGCTAATTTGGTATGACTGACACCTTACTAATTGTCACATTTTTATCAAGGAAATCTACTCACCCCTTGGACACACCAGTTCTGTCTGTGATTATTTTCACTTCTTTAACAGTGCCATATCGTGCAAAGAAGCTCCGAATTTCTGTCTCATCCATCTAGAAGTACATTACACCATATGAACAAAGGAACAGTGAAAATCATTGCAGTATCATGAATCTAACAAGTATGGCTTCAAAATTGTTTTAAAAGTGTTTGCAGCAAAATAATTAACCCTCAGCAGTTTATGATCCTGCAGCAACAATAAATTATTGTTGCTTAACAAAGTGCTAGAAGCTGAATGGAGCCAATACGCCTATTCTATGTGCTAGCAATATGCTGATTGACAGTGTTCCAAACTCCCATTGTTCTAGGCGCATTTTGCGACAGGAAATTTCATTAGCGTGAGCAGTATATGAGCGCTGGGTGCCGTACTGCGCCAAAGATTTCAGATTAAAACTGCAGAGTGGAAGGAAAGGAGGACCTTTTTCTGCCTCTCCACCTCCAGCTACTCTCTGAAGACTGGAGAAGAGACCCTCTGAAGAATATTAGGGGGGTGCGCAGGGGAAGAACTAGACCATGTGAAAAATGAACATAATATTTCAGCTGCAGTTCATTCATTTTCAGCTTTGTATTCTTATTTAAAAAAGCACGCCAAGCATTCTGGTGTTGTGCCCATAACCTAGGTTCAAGTTGCCATTTTGCTACTAGATTTCATCTCTCAGTTTCTAACGCTGCTGATTGAGGATATCTTAAAACTTAAACAAGACTTAAAATAGCTAGCTTTAGTCACTAGCATAAGAACAGAAGGTAATGGGGGAAAGGCTTGTATGATGAGTGAGAGAACTGGAATTATCCTTAGTACTGTATGATTGGCTTGAGCAGGGGGAGGTTGAGAAGTACTGAGTCTCAATGTAAGAAGGCAGCACACTGCCTAAAAGTTCTCAATGGGTTTCTGAGGCTTACTGCATATATTTTCTTCAATGCATCCAGAGCACAATATATTTCTCCAAGAGAAAATAAGGTTGTAAAAATCATTTCTAAAGGCTGTGCAGTTTTTTGAACACCAAATTAGAGCTATTTTGACTAAAGTAGTAATGCTACTAGCTCTCCAGCTGCATTTGAAGATCTTATGATTACAATGTGTCAAACATTTGCTCATACATACCACTGTAGTATGGACAGCCACTAATTTTTTTTATTGTGGCAAGATGATAATTCTTAAGTCTGAGTAATGTATTTAAAAGCAGCACTAGTGATAATACCTCCACATAAAGCAACCAAATTGGGAACCTTAAGTAATATCTGGGCTAGAGTAGTTTTTCAGTGCAATCCTATGCATATCTAATCAGAATTAAGTCCCCTTAAGTTCAAAAAGACTTAAGTTCCCATAAAAGCTTATTGTGCCTTTATTGTGCATATACTCATCTGCCCCAAGTCCTCAAGACAGACCAATGCAGCAATTTTAACAAATCTTAATAAGCTCAAAATAAAAAGAATACATACCCGAATGTCAATTCCACCCACAAAAATGGTATTTGGCATGATTTTCCCTTCAGGCAGAACATAGCCTTGGCTTGTTGCAGGCAACTGAGCATTTTCTTCTCGGGTAATGTTTTGGGAGTCTTGATTTGCAGCAGACTATGAACAAATTTTATAAGAATTTTCACACTTGATTATTACATTTTCTGCTCTATGTGGATAAAACTAACATGCAGAACAGAATACCAAGTGCATTTTTCTAGCTAACATCAGGATTCTTTTTACCTTCACTTGAAGTTTGTCTACAACATGGCTGTTTAGAATGTTGCATTGGAAAATTTTAAGTACTGTACCGCAAAAAGAAAAATATTGGTCCTATTGGACCCCAAAGTTGTTGACCTTTTTTTAGTTGTTGGCCTAAGAAGCGAGACTTTCAAAGGCTCCCCCCAAAAACACATAACATTTTGTTGTAGGACCCTGCTTGTTTCCTTTATCTTCATTGTTCAGATGTCAGTGTCATTGCTTTTGTAGCAAAAACACCAGCACCCACATACAAGAGGGATAGTGGTATCCTCAGATTTCCTAAATGCAAAACACCCTCTTCTTCTTTTAAAACAAAAAAGCCTAAATAAAGCAGTGAGGACTAAGAATACTCAGAAGCTGCAGTGCTGAAAGATGAAGTGGAAACAGAAGATCAGATAGGAAGCTGAATGGAATAGATAGATATGATCATAGAGAAGTTTAGGGAAGTTTTTAATGTCTGATGTTTTATTGCTTTATTAATTATCATCATCATCATCATTATTAATTTTATTGGGAGCCGCCCAGAGGGGCTGGGGAAACCCAGCCAGATAGGTGGGGTATAAAAAATTTATTTATTTATTATTATTATTATTATTATTATTATTAGGAAATTTACAGCATAAAAATACAAAATGAGAACACAAAATACACACTAATAAACTGATAATGCCCTTTTCACAAAGAAGAAGAGGAGTTTGGATTTGATATCCCGCTTTATCACTACCCTAAAAAGTCTCAAAGCGGCTAACAATCTCCTTTCCCTTCCTCCCCCACAACATACACCCTGTGAGGTGGGTGGGGCTGAGAGACTTCAGAGAAGTGTGACTAGCCCAAGGTCACCCAGCAGCTGCATGTGGAGGAGTGGAGACACGAACCCGGTTCCCCAGATTACATGTCTACCGCTCTTAACCACTGCACCACACTGGCCATAAATCAGCCGAAGGCCTTGTTAGAATCATAGAATTGTAGAGTTGGAAAGGACCCCGAGGGTCATCTCATTTAACATTTTCGCCTGGCGCCTAAATTATCATGGAAAAGGGCATGGTTAACTGAATGGAACAGTGAGCAGGAGCGTTAAGCACTGGAACCTTTCATTGCAGATCCCACCTGTGCCTCTGAACACCAGTTGCTGAGGAATAACAAGGTGCATTCCCCTTAACATCCCCCTTCTGGGCTACATAAGCTCCTGATTGGTTACTGTAAGAAACAGGATGCTGGACCATTGATCTGAGCCAGAGAACGCTGGCAGGGGATATTTAGTACATCTCCAGCTGGCCCCAAGGTACAGGTTGCCATTTGAATTGCAAGCCTGTTTCTCCTCCCTCCTCACCTGTAAAACCACTCCTGCTTTCGGCATATTTGTATGGACAAGAAGAGATCTGTGTACTGTGGGGTGGGAATTCCCCTGAAATACATACAGTAAGGCAGCACAACAACCCCCCTATGGCATTCCTGTTTATGGTTGGAGGGAAAGGGGAGAAACTGAGCGTACACTGAGGGGGCTATGGGAAGGCAAGAGGGCAGCCCAAGGAACGGGCCACGGCAAAGGCAGTTTCAAACGGAGGCCGGTGGCCGGGGCGGGAGTTTCCAAACTGTGCCTGTGAGGCAAAGTTGGCTAGGAAAGAGTGAAGGGAAGCCCCTCGAGGGGGACCAGCCTCCGCACCTCCTGCCAGGCTGGGGCCACCGCCAGCACCCGAGCGCCCTGTGACAGCCTCTTCCTTTACATCCTCCCTCTTCACCTCGGCTCCCCCTTCCACTCACCTTCTCTGCCACCTGCCAATACACACCTGAGATCTGCAGGTAGGGCTCCTGGGGGAGCGGGCTTGAGCCATCTAAGCTTCCTCTCTGCAAAAACAGTGGGGAAGCGGGAGGGGGCAGGCTGTTGCACATGACATGGAGCCTCCTGCCCCCACCGTGCCCCTCTCCAGACGGCTCGGCCTTCCTTTCCCTCCCTCTGGGCAGCTCTCAAACATTCCTCCAGGAGCCTCTGCATCACCTTCCCCCGCCAAAATCCCCCTTAAGCTCCCCCCTCCCTCCAAGCAGCTCTAGGGAAACTGGGTGCACCGAAGATGCTCCTCTGGGTCAGTGATGTCAGTATGGGGGTACTGGGGAGAAGAGGGTATTTGAAGTCCTCCAAGTGCAGCTGCTCGGGGAGGGGGGCAGTCTCCCCCCCCCCCATGCAAAAGCAGCCCCTGGCTTGTTCCCTGGGTGGAAGGAGCCGGGCTCGCCTGCTTTTACATAATAATAATAATAATAATAATAATAATAATAATAATAATAATTTGTTATTTGTACCCCACCCATCTGGCTGAGTCTCACCAGCCACTCTGGGCCGCTCCCAATCTAATATTAAAACAATACAGCATTAAATATTAAAAACTTCCCTAAACAGAGGTCCCTTCAGATGTCTGCTTATTGCCTTGACATCTGTTGTTCCACAGGGCGGGTGCCACTACCGTGAAGGCCTTCTGTCTGGTTCCCTGTAACCTCCCTTCTCGCAATGAGGGAACCGCCAGAAGGCCCTCTGCGCTAGATCTGTGTCCGGGCTGAAGAATGGGGGTGGAGACGCTCCTTGGCGGCGCACCCAGGCAGAGAGCGGCAGGCCACCTCCGCGGAGCCACCCGAGCATTGGTGACCCACTTTTACCGTGGCCCTGCAGCGCTGGCCGGGCTCCTGCCCCCCACCCCGCCCCAAGTATGAGCCCCTTCAACCGCCCGAGAGGCACCAAGCCCCGCTCTGCCTCGCTTACTTCCATCCACTCTCCCCGGACTCTCTGGCGCCCTCGTTTCCGCGCCACTATCCTCAAGGAGTCCCTGGAGTTAAGTAACTACTAGACAGGTTTCATTCAAAAAAGAAACCAACCATATAATCACGTGAACAGGTGCCCCGCACACCCCGATGATATTACTGCCAACCGATGCTCATTATTAGACACTTCACGTTACTTAGCAGCGAACCCAAATTAAGACCGTTCTTTTCAGTCGCAAAGCGGCAGGCCCTGATGCGCGTGCGCACGAACGCGTCGGTAGTGCCCGCCATTCTTGCGCGTTTAGAGCCGCTCGCTTCGCGCTCCACACACACACACAAAAGACGCGTGCTCGAATTCAGCGTTAACTGATCCGTCGGAGAGGACTATTCTCTTCTAGTTCCAGACACCCAACAAAAACATTCGAGGAGAGGGGGAGGGAACCCTCCTTTCTTCCACCGTTTTGCGCGAGAGGCAGCGCCTTCTAATAAAATTAAAAAACTAATAATCGCCGCGCGACAAAATGGTGCCTTTTCCCCTCACCAACCCCTCCGCCTTCCCTTCTCGCGCTCTATGGAGGCCTTTCCGAGGGCTTCTCGCGAAGCCTTTCGAGGCCCGCTTCTCTTCCCGTCCCCCGCACGGCAGCCTTGACCCCTCAATGGGTGCGGAGGATGAGCCGCCTTCGCCCAAGCCACTATTTCGAGGCCGAGTCAAGCCGGCCTCTCCACCCCTCACAAAAGCTCACCTTGGCGCGCGCGCCACCAGATTCCGAAAGGAATCCCGTTACCGCTTCGCTACATGGACGGGGGGAAGCTCCCCTACCGGCCCCGGCTCCCTTTAGCCCTCGAGGTTCCCTGAAAAGCCATTCTTTTGCCGACGAAGTTAAAAAAAGAAAAGAAAACGTGGCTGCCCCTTGAAGAACTTGGAACACGCACCTTTTAACTTAACTTACCATCTTATAGGGCAAACCTTTGAGCTCGTTGAAATGGAAAACAAAGGCTTTCTCTCCCCCCCTTTAAATAATAAATAAATAAAAACACCCCACCACAACAACTAAAAACCCACAACTCCCTTTAAAACATGTCAGCAGCTGCTCCAGAAAGCGCCCTTAGAGAGAGACCCCGCCCACGGCTCTTCGCCACACCCAAAAGGGGCCAAGGCGGGACTTGGTCCTAATAATTTCCTCACCTTTCCTCCCTCCCCCCTTCAATTTTTAACGTTTATTGGGTTTATTTTTCAACCCAAGAGAGTCTGCCATATAGCGCTGTCACGTAGGAAGACCGTTTCAAAGATAACCCTCTATAAAAAGACACAACACCTCTATTTTACTTCCCCCAGCGCTGAGGTAAAACTTTAAAAGGGATGGGTTTTTAAAAAAATTCGTTGGGGAGTGGGCGCGTGTTGCCGACCCCCATTTTTCTTCACCGTTCAGGACCGTCTTGAGTAAAATAAATAAATTTTAGAGACCTTCAATCGACTTGCACGTCAGCAGTTGAAAAGCGCCATTGTGAAAAGCGCTTTTTTAAACCGACACCCGCGCGAGGTTAGAGGAAAGGGGATGGTTGCGCATCTGTGTTAATCTGGATTAAAAACGTGTTTTCGTGTAAAAAAATTGAAATGCTTAGATGACCTACCTTTTCTTATACATAACAACTGCCCTTTTGCATAGTCACAGACACATATCTTTGAACATTGTTGATTATGCATAGAAAAATATCAGTGAAGCTGTAAAGAAGTGATGGAAGCCTAGCCCTGCAGATCAAGCTAAACACAGCAGTCAACCTGGAGAGGTGTATGTTAAGGAAAGATAAGTGGCTGGTAAGTGGTGTACCAAGCTATTCCAATAGGCAAAATTGATTTTTTTTTTCTGTGCAAGAGACAACCCCTGGTGCCAGTTCTGAGCAGGGACTGCCAGGCTGGGGTCGGAGTTAGGAATTTACAGCACAATCCTATGCACATTAATTCAGAATATAGGCCTACTGTGTTCAATGGGGCATAGTTCCCATAAATAGGGGGGGGAGCATGAAATTGCAACCTTTAATAATTACACTGCCTTTCAATTTATTTCCAAACACAGTGATCTTTATTGTTCCAATTTTAATTTGTGGGATTTTTAAAGGACTGTTTCATCCAGAAGAAGCAAGTCATATTACAAGTCACATTGCACCTCCAATGATTTTATTGCACAGGTAAGAAGTTTCTTGCTCTTCACAGTCAGAGAATACTTTTCTCTATTATTCTTTTAAAGAAAGGAATGGCACCGTATGGCCTATAGAAAAGATTGCTTGCTTTTAGGATAAATGACAATATGGGGAGGTATGACTTTTCTGTGATGGTCTTCCTAAATGGAGTTATGAAAATAAAGAAAGTTGTTTCCTAAGTAACCTGGTAGAAAGAACAGTAGGTGCTTCAATGTTCTAAAGAAACATCTGGATTCAAGAGGAACAATTGCCATTCTAGGGCTGACATATGTCTGGATTTTCCCAGACATTACTGGGATTTCAAAGGCAGAGTTGACGTATGGGGAGAATTTCTGAAAGGTGGCGCATTGTCCTGGATCTTAGGCAGTCAATTGAAAAAATGCGGGGCGTTTTTTTTTTTGCGTTTTTGTCTTTAAAAATCTCAAAAACTTTCGGGGTGTCCTGGTTTTTACTTTTTGAAATATGGCAACCCTAAGTTAGGCTGTCAAGGAACAGTGACATATCCTTCTTTGTGATACCATTAACATGGTTTAAAAGTCAGCTAGTCAGAGAGGTGTCAAGTGAGAACAGACAGAGATGAAGAGAGTCAGTCTAGGTTTGGCTGCTGTTTTGGTGAGAAGAGGGAGGGCTCTTATGCTTCCATGGACAGCTCACCTTTCTCATCTTCACCCCTTTCTGGAAGAGATGCTTTGGTTATTACAGAGTTGTTAAAATGACTGTTGATAATAATAGTATTAATTAATCTCCAAATAAGAAACAGAATATATTTTATATTTAAAAAGCAAGTCACAGTCAAGTGAGAATGGTCCATGATAAATAATTAAGAATCTGAAGAGGTAAATAAGTAAAAACTATACTTGTATTAAGGAATGGATGGTTTGTTTTCATAAAAATATTGGCTCATAATACTACTGTTTGGGGTTAATGGTTTATCTAAAGTTTGAGGAACTATAATTCAAAGTACTTTAAGTTTTGTTCATCACCTAATGGTCAATAAATTTTGAATTAAGGAATGTGTAAGCACATTTCCTCAGATAAATTTCAGTCAAGCTCCCTGGATGTTCTACTTTTATTTACCACTATCCCCACCACCAACAAAACCTAATTACTTGTGGCTATTAAAAGAAAAACATGAAGTCATTATCCTCACCAGTTTTTTTTACTGCAGTACCCTCAGGCGCCACTTCTTCCTTGCTCAAGTCGGTAGCATACCTAAGCCCCTCCACCTCGTTGGGAGCCCTTGCACCACCTTCCTGTTTTTGCTCCAGCCATTCCTCCTCCTGCTCTCCCGGTCCCCTTAGTTCCTGTCCCTGAGTGAAGTTGCTCCCCTCCCAGGGTCCCCTGCAAGTGGGGATATGTAAAAAATCTGACTTTTGTGTGGCTGGAATGAAGTGTGTTGTACAAATGTAAAAGTCAAATCCGTTGCTTGGTCACTTTTGCTAGAAGGCTGCTCATATGAGACTGCAGCCCTTGGTCTGAAAAGAATACCTCGCCAATTCTAAAGCTGCCGACAGCAGAAATGAATTGACTGCATAGGATCAGACTATAGTTTTCATCGCCAACAAGGTAGGGAGATAGAAAAGAGAACGTATGTAATAGTTATATAGATGAAGGAATTTCAGCAAGTCTTGACAGAAAATGCCTATGTACCTTGATTGTGGGCACTTTGATACTATGCATTACATATATAGTTTTTACATCTTCTGTCTTGAAAAACTCAGTTATATTTTATATCATAAAATATTATCATTAAGAAACCTGTACTATATATTCTGTCCCACTGAACAGCTTGGACTCAAATAATTTTAAAGTTGGAAGGCACCCCAACAGTCATCTAGTCCAAGCTCCTACAATATAGGAATCTGCAATATAGACTCCATTTCCTTAGTATTGCGAAAGAATGATGTCAATCAACATTTGATGATCTCCTTCTACTGGTCCACAATAGAAAGTGTCCTTTCATACTGCATCATGGTGTACGCTGGCTTGACATCAACAGAAAGAAGTGCCTACAGAGGGTGGTGAGTACAGCACAAGATATTATGGGCTGTTCCGTGAATCTGCTGGATGACATCGCAGAAGACTGTTGCCTCAGGAAAGTGAGGAAATTTATTAGGGATGATTCACACCCTGCCTGGCACTTTCTTTCTTTTTTAAATTAAAGATTGTCTTGATTTACATAAATATGTGCAATGTCTCTCCTAACATTTTTGCAAATCAGTTTCATTTGTTGAGACATTGGGAAGAAAAAGGGGGAAAGAGGTAGATGGGGGAAGGGTGGGAAACTGACACGGTCCTGCCCTCAGGCAGAAGAGAAGCATGATTAGTGCACCAACAGGGTAAAGAACAGCTTCTATCCTGGGCTGTTAGGCTGCTGAATGAAAAGATAACAACAGGGCAACTAACTTTCAGGTTTGGTGGGTGTGCGTCAGTAAACGAGGGGAATTAAGACTAAGAGAACTGAGTGGGAGTGCTCATGTAATCTCACTGTATGCAAGTTGTACAAGTGACAATAAAGTATTTCAACTTCAATCTTGCCCACTGCCATCCCTGGATGGGTTCGAACCACCAACCTTCTGGTTAACAGCCAGATGCACTGACCACAGGTTAAATGTTACAGCCTAAATGAGAATACATTGAATAAATTATGTAATATACATTGTTTTGCTATGTCTATCAAATGCTCATATAAGTAACACAGCTTCTAAACGCAGCTAGGAAGGCAATAGAATTAACTTTTTAAAAATTAAGCCTGTTCTTTAATTTTCAGTGATTAGGCAATGGTGGGCATTCCATTTCATCCTATGCTTTGCTTCCTTCTTAGCATTTGAAACCCTTCCAAACAAGAAACAAGAGTTAGTCCAACAAGAAAATGTAAACACTACATAGAAACTATTTGTGATCATTCAGAACAGCAGGAATTAATGATAATGCAATCATTTTGGCATGGGCAAATAAAATAAACATTTGTGTGGCAGAAAATCATTGTCTCTATTTGTAGTCAAATGAATACAACCAAACTTCATTATTAGTTTGCAATTCAACTATATCCCTTTGAAATTCTTCTGTTGGAAAGACTTCCACTGTTCTATCTTTGGGTCAGTATTGTCTATGTTGGCTGCTTCTCTCATGCTGTTCTTTGTTCAACCTACAAATTTGTAAATGGATTTTAACAAAAATACCATAAAGTAAAGGGTGCTGTTCTCCAAAGTAAACCGAGTCTGCAAAGGCTGCTTATTATGCCACTGCTCTGGGATGCAGAGCAGCACAATAATATTAAGTAACTGCTTGTGGAATGTGTAACTTCCAGAGGACTCCTATGAATCTTTTTCTTTTTTTGCACTTTGTGTAACAGGAATGTTCTAATGTCTACTATAGCTACAATCCTATTTAAGCATATGGTAATTATGGTACCGGTAATTTAGAGGACGTGGATGGTGCTGTGGGTTAAACCACAGAACCTAGGGCTTGCTGATCAGAAGGTTGGTGGTTCGAATCCCCGCGATGGGGTGAGCTCCCGTTGCCCGGTCCCAGCTCCTGCCCACCCAGCAGTTTGAAAGCATGTCAAAGTGCAAGTAGATAAATAGGTACCGCTACAGCGGGAAGGTAAACGAAGTTTCCGTGTGCTGCTCTGGTTCTCCAGAAGCGGCTTTGTCATGCTGGCCACATGACCTGGAAGCTGTACGCCAGCTCCCTCAGCCAATAACACGAGATGAGCGCTGCAACCCCAGAGTCGGTCACAACTGGACCTAATGGTCAGGGGTCCCTTTAACCTTTACTTTTACCTTTAATTTAGAGGAAGTCCCATTGAACTCAGCAGATGAGGCTGTATGTCTGGTTTAAAGAGAATGACAGGGATCCCTACCGCTGCACCACCGCACTGGGGGTGCCCAGCCATCCGGAGCTCCGGGGCCGGAGAGACCCAGGAGCAAGCGCAAAGGGGGAAAGAGGAGGCCCTGGCCCAGCTACCCCGCCATTGAGCTGCCACTACTACCACCACCACCGCCCCCGAGGGAGAGAAGGAGGGCAGACAGAGGCCACAAGGAAACACGCGGCTGACCCCAGGCCCTGCCCGAGCCCACCTCCCCGTCCACTAGTGACCCAGAAGCAGACTGGAGCCCAGAGGGAGGCCCACTGGAAAAGACCTCGCTTTTTCCATTTTCTAATAATTTTTCTTTTTTCTTTAAATATAAATTTTCTTTTTAAAAATATATTTTTATTGTATTTTTTACCAATATTTTTAGTATTATTACCACTTTATTTCCCCACCCTCTTGTTTTCTATACTTTTTACTTTTTATAATTTTTTCTCCCTACATTTTTTTAAATCCCTTTTTATGTTTTTCCTTCCCCCATATCAATATTTCCATATCACTATCATCACCTCCATCTTCCACTTTTTAATACATAGACTCCCCCTTTGTTTCATACATTTTAACCCTTTAAAAAAACCAACCCCCCCTCTCCCCCTAACTTTTCAGCCCTTTTACTAAATTTCTACTGCTGCCATTTTTAGTGTGCCTCCAGATGTTTTGGGACTACAACTCCCATCATTCCTGACCACTGGTCTTGCTAGCTAGGGATGATGGGAGTTGTAGTCCCAAAACATCTGGAGGCACACTGGTTGAGAAACACTTACTTAAAACACACTCTCCACCCCCCCCCCCAAGAAAAGGGGGAGCTTTTTTGTTGTTGCCCTCTTTCCTCACAATCTTCTCTATTTTACCTTTATCTCACTTCCTCCATCCCAGCACACATAAATGCAGACACTCAACTCCCCTTTATTCATCTCTTATCTTCCCCTTCTACCCACTTCTCACCCCCCATACCCACTTTTGTTTTATACCCTTTTTGTTTTGCTTGTTTGTCTGTCTTTAAATAGAACCCCCCTTCTTTTGCCTGTTTGTTTGTCTGTCTGCTTTTGAGGGGCGAGCCTTTTTTCTCCCCCACCCCCCTTTTTTAACACAAGACTTTTCCCCCACAGTTCCCTCTCTCCAAAATTTTTTACACATCGCCTGGGAAGACAGGCGAACTAATATCAGTGTACTGGAAGAAGCAAAGATCACCAGTGTTGAAACAATGATTCCTCAATATCAACTTTGTTGGACTGGTCATGTTGTGTGGATGCCTGATGATCGTCTTCCAAAGCAACTACTCTATTCCAAACTTAAAAATGGAAAGCGTAATGCTGGTGGTCAACAAAAGAGGTTTAAAGACTGTCTAAGGCAAATCTTTAAAAATGTAGTATAAGCACTGGCAACTGGGAAACACTGGCCTGCGAGCACTCCAGTTGGAGAACAGCCTTTATCAAAGGTGTCATGGGCTTTGAAGAAACTCTGTCTCAGGACGCAACGGAGAAACGTGCTAAGAGGAAGGGACGCTTGGCAAATCCACACTGATCAACTCCCGCCTGGAAACCAATGTCCCCACTGTGGACAGACGTGTGGATCCAGAATCGGCCTCCACAGTCACTTACGGACCCATTGTTAAAATCATGTTTATGGAAGACAATCTTACTCGGCTACGAGTGATCGCCAAAGAAGAAGAATTGCAGCAGCATACTGATACTAGTGCTGTGTCAAAATGATCAGTGCCAGTCACACTTCCAAGCAGAGGCCACCCCATGATTTACTGTATGAAACACTTGGAACATCTGAGGGGTGGGGAGGCTTCTAAGAAGCTTTGCACCTCCAAAATTTTCTTCCTCTGTTGACAAGAGTCAAAGGCTGTGAGAGACAGCAGCAGCAGCAGCTGCTCAATCAGGGAAGCAGATGCTTTGGCCGCCATTTCTTGGCTGGGATTATTTCCTAGGAGCATATTTGAGGATTGGGACAAGTATCATGTTATTATTATTTATTTTAAAAAATTACTGCCCTTCAGGCTCATGCAGAGATTGACTGAGGCCTGAAGCAGGAGCCTTACTATAATAAAGTTGTAAACGCAAACAAAAGATCAGCTGGTCCCTGGCGGGTCCCCCGACCAATTTAGGCCTCCAAGACCCAGGGCAAGTGTACCCAACTGCCCACCCCCCGCAGGCCTGCCGCCTTTCCCCCAAAGATTCCAGGACGGTTCACATCTTGACACTTTTGCTTCACTAGCACCTTCTGCATCAGCCACCAAAGCCAGACTCTAGTGCAGGCATACCAAAACTTCGGCCCTCCAGATGTTTTGGACTACAATTCCCATCTTCCCTGACCACTAGGAATCATGGGAGTTGTAGGCCAAAACATCTGGAGGGCCACAGTTTGGGGATGCCTGCTTTATTGAGTCATAAACAACAAGAGCAGCCCAGTGAAAAAGCCTGTGGTCTGTGGTCTGGCCTGCTTCCACAGACCAGGCGATTCAGCTAGAGAGTGGCAGTTGGGACATCTGAGGCCTGGGGAGTACTTACATACACCTTTGCCCCTCTGTAGTTAACTATTATGCTACTATTAACAGTGGTACCTTGGTTCTCAAACTTAATCCGTTCCGGGAGTCCATTCGACTGCCGAAACCATTTGAAAACCAAGGCATGACTTCCAATTGGCTGCAGGAGCTTTCTGCACTCAATCGGAAGCTGCGTCAGACATTTGGCTTCTGAAAAACGTTTGCAAACTGGAACACTCCCGGGTTTACAGCGTTCGGGAGCTAATTTGTTCAGGAGCCAAGTCGTTCAACTACCAAGGTACCACTGTATTTTATTGTATTTTAATTATTTTGTAAGCGGCCTCTGGAAGTTCAGAAAGTAGAAAGCATATAAATATTCTAAAGTATCCGAATAAAAATAATAACTGTGTAATGTTTCCCACATAATGTAGATGCTCACGTGATCAAGTCACATGTTAAATCAATTATTTTGTTTAAACAGTATATCCAGGGGGGTTTTCAGCCGGAAATCACCGGAACTCAGTTCCAGCAACTCTCAGGTGGGCGCCATTGCTCTTTATAAGAAAACAAGGGAGGCATTCATGGTGAGTTCTGGCATCTCTTTTTCTAGAAAAATAGCACTGAATATATCACAATTTTTGAAATGCTTATTGCAGCAAGAGCCTAATTTAAAAAACAATCTGGTTTAAACACAGGAAGCTGCTTGGTACCATATACCACACTACTGGTCCTTCCAACTCACTGTCTAACCTCATGGGGGCAGCTCTCCAGGTTTTAGGCAGGTATTCCCCAGCCTAATGTGGAGATCCCAGGAAAGGAACCGGGGGCTTTCTTCTGCATGTACTCTACTACTGGACTTTCCCAAAGAAAGGAAGACCCACACCCTGAGCATATTAAAATTGAATTTAATGTTTAAACACATTTTTTGTAAAATATTTTGTCATTTCCAAATAACGGCACACAACATAATTCATAATTCACAATACAGTAATATCACAAACATAGTTAAATGCTCTTTAAAAAGAAAAAGAAAAAAGATGAGGGTGGAATACCTGACCAAGTTTAAGCATTATAAACAACATAATAAGTCATACACTGTGTTTAACATTGGATCCAGAGACTAGCACTTCAGTACAGGTACTAGGATCTAGGACAGAGACCTGTAACCCTACAGATATTGCTGGACTACAACTCTCATCATTGCTGGTGAGAGTTACAAGGTCACAGATTCCCCATCTCTGATAGGAATTAACTAAACAACGTTTGACTCCCTGTTAAAGCCCCTGTGAGTGGTCCTCAACTTTTGTGTTCTCTCAGTTATGAATATTTTAAACAAATTTCCGTCTGATAGGGAAACACTATTTCCTTTATTAACTACAGTACTAGCCCTTGCTTCTGGAAAGTTTTGTACAGCCAGCCCTGTACATGTTTAGCAGTAAATCCCACTTAATATAATAGAAGTTCCTTTCAAATATGGGTATGTGAGATTGATGGTTAATTAGTGGTTAATGATAACCAAAAGTTTTCAGTTTTCTAGATTTTAAAAAGGCTCTTCTTCATTTAAAAATAGTACATTTTGGTTGGTATTACAACAGGTTAGTTGTTGCTCAAGAGACAGATAAATTTTACCTGCTGCTTATATTTTGATACATTTTATTTCAATTTGTTTTTAACATTCTGCATATGAATTGGGTATAAACCGATTTAAGCTCAAATGTCCCTTAGGGCATTTTTTGTCTTCAACTCCTGTTCAGCTTTCTAAAATAAGTGAATCTCTGCCAATTTGTAGGGCTTCTTTTTATATTATACTCATTTTGTATCTTACTGGAAACATTTTGTGAAAATCAATATCCTGAGAATATAATTGGTGTTTTGGGATATTTAATTCAAATATGAGAAAACAGACGCCCAAAGAATTACATTTGCTTCATTAGTATGGAGGAGTCTATGAGGATTGGTTTTGGCAAGTATGTTAAATTGCCAAGTATATAAGATTGCATTGTTATACTGTATATGGAATATGCTCTTCACAACTTATTTGTATGGAAAATAGCTAGAACATGTTGGGGAGGCAGAATCAAGTAGTATTGAATTACAAGTTGACCAATTAACTTTTAATTTATGAGAAACTAAGGTATATCTCATTTCACCACAAGATGGTGTGTGATATCAGCATTGCTAGGATATGGATAAAAATATGTTGCTTATCCAGCTGGTCTATGAAGGCTTGTGTATTAAAAACGATATATTAACTGTTCTATAATGCTCTCTCTCATTGGCCTGCCTAAGTGAAGGGTCAAATCTCAGTTTCCCTATCATGTCAAAAGGATATATTGTTAAAGGCTGCAATCTACATTTGAAAAGGACCAGATTTCTCTTGATAGCAGTCTCCTCCTCTCTTTACACTGTGCATGTAACTTCTTATTTGTGAATTCATCTCTAAATGAAACAAGAATCAGTTTGGATAATAAACAATAGACAACAAGCTGTGTGCAAACAAACATCAAGAGTGTAAACAAACAACCTTCCAGACCTAGAATAACTGATAAGATTGTTACTAGTATTGATCTTAATCAGGGGTCAGCAGCCTTTTTCACGGTCCACTGTCCCTCAGACCCTGTGGTGGGCTGGACTATATTTTGCAGGGAAAAAATGAATGAATTCCTATGCTCCACAAATAACCCAGAAATGCATTTTAAATAAAAGGACACATTCTGCTCATGTAAAAACACCAGGCAGGCCCCACAAATAACCCAGAGATGCATTTTAAATAAAAGGACATATTCTACTCATGTAAAAACACACTGATTCCCGGAGCGTCCGTGGGCCGGATTGAGAAGGCGATTGGGCCGCATCTGGCCCACAGGCCTTAGGTTGCTTACCCCTTAATCCTCTGTGATCTTTTAGCCCAATAGCTGATGTGCCTGAGAATTAAAATGTATTACCTAGTTCACCACAAAAGGAGAGTTAGTTGAATTGGCTTCTTACAACCACCTGTAATGCCCTGTACTTCTTTTATGTAGTTTCAAAATGCAGAACCTACCCAAAGGAACTACATTTTCAAACCAGATTTTATTTGTATGTGACTGACAATAAATTTGATATCCCAGTATGATGAAGAATGCCATAGCAAAGTTTATGCAAAAATAGTACTTAGTAAATATATAGTGTTATCCATTTGTGCTCAAAGCCTTTCATTTTACAAAGATTATAATGCCAACCCATCCTGTTTTAGATATGTCATTGTTAGTGTCCTGATACTATTATGTAAAAAGTGAACTTTTGGAGTTACAAGGAGGAGTATTAAAGGCTTACCACAAGCCAGGAGGAAGCCAAGCTGAAGTCAGGCAGTATTCTGTATATGTCTAAATTATATAAATTAATACAAATTTATTTGTTTAATTGTGAAATAACTTTTTATTAGTTTTTTTTAAAAAAATGTACATCTATCTGTCCATCTCCTTGCCAGATGACTTCTATACATCCTGCAGGTGTGAGCTTTGAGAATTGGGCAATGTATACGTTTACTGTAACTTTGAATCAAACTAGACCTTTGGCTATTTTTGTTGCTAAAAACAAAACAAAAATAAGATGCTTCTTATAGTCTTGCTTTAAAGCTTAATAACAGACTTCCATTATGTAAATTCTCATAATGTGAATTCTAATCTCCTACTTACATTGATGAAAAATGATACAATTAAGACTTAATTAAGAACTTGTGCTCATTTTTATATTGTTTTTAATAGTGTGTTAGAGTGTTTTTTTAAAGAGCAAAAAAGTAAAACAATTAACAACAGCTTAAGAAAACCAAGCTTAAGGGAGAAAAATATCTATAGTTGATTTAGCAAATCAATAAGCTAAACCTCAAGCCAAAGAACGGTAAAATAAATCAATGCAAAGTGTTAAGTATAACAAAGAATCCTGTGGCACCTTAAACACTAACAAAAGTTTTATGGCACAAGCTTTTCTTGACAGTACTGCAGTTTATCCAATTCATAGTTATATTGGGTTGTAGCTGTAAGCCACCTTTCATTGTACAGTAATTGAGGGTACAGTGACTGAAAGAATGACATTATCCTTATTGCCATGAGAGAAATGAATAGCTGCCATATACAGTCATACCTCTAGTTACGTTCGCTGCAGGTTGCGTACATCACAGGTTACAAACTCACAGAACCCGGAAGTGCCGGAACGGGTTACTTCCGGGTTCGGCTATTCACACATGCGCAGACGCACCAAATGATGTCATGTGCAGAAGCGCCGAATCGCACGGCAAGCATGCGCAGATTTGGCATTTCAGGTTCTGTACTGCTCTTGATGCGAACGGGGCTCCAGAACGGATCCCGTTCACATCCAGAGGTACCACTGTAATCTAGGTCTGCTGCGGTGAGGCTGGAGGGCCGGCTTCCTTTGCAAGGCCTTTACCATCTGGCATAGGGGGCAGGGCCCGGACTCACTGGAACGAACTTTGGGGCATTGCTTGGGGGGTGTTCTGCTATTGTTTCCCTGCTCCAACTGTCTAATGTATTTTAAAAGGTGGTCAAGTAGCTTTTAATCTATGGGGTTTTAAATTTGGGTTGTTTTGTTGGTTTTGGGGTGGTTTTAAAGTTTAAATGGGATTGTGGGTTAATTTATGGTAATTTGTGTGCCATTGTAAATTATGCTTTTATTATTTTCTAGTAGGTTTGTGGGTTTGTTTTGTTGGTTTTATAAGATAGATTTAGAGGGGATAGGTTTTGGGCTGTCCCAGGAGTGGGCCCTAACCAATAGGATGACTGGGCCAGGTTCTACAGAGGGTGGGATATATTGGGACACCCAATCTCAGTTATCATGGGCAGGAGGAGGAGTTACACTAGGATCAGACCATGTCATTACTGAGGAGGCAGGTTCAGTTATTGTTTGAAGACTATCCCTTCCTCCAGGTCTGGTCCTTACCAGAAGGATACTAGAATCAAAAGGGGTGACCCACATGATCTTAAGGTGCTGCTGCGCAATGCCAGGTCAATGATCCACAAGACCACTGCCATCCATGAGTTGATTGTGGATGGAGGAATTAACCTGGCGTGTGTAACAGAAACTTGGTTGGACATGGCAGATGGGCCTGTTCTTGACTCTGCTTGTCCGCCAGGTTTCTCTTACACACAGCAATCCAGGTCATGTGGGCGGGGGGGGGGTGTTGCAGTGATTTTTAGGAAGTCATTAGCTTGCACCAGGCGTCCTATTGGGAAGACACAGTTTTCTGATGTAGTAGTTACAGGTAGTTAGCCGTGTTGGTCTGACGTAGTCAAAACAACTGTTAATGACTGATACAAGATCTCTTGTTACAGAAAAAAATTCAGAAACAGACTGGAAAGAGAAGTTGCTGAATTGCAACTCATTACCAAGCTTGAAACCATGGAGAGACCTGGTCTGAATAAGGACATTGGATTCTTATCTCATTATACATGATAAAGCTTTCTTCAGCCATCTCACCCCTTGCTTTTTCCTGCAAGACCAATTGCAGTCGTTAACAGTCATTAACAGGTTTACCACTCCTATCAGCCAATCACCTATTCCCACCATCCTTTTGAGTAATACTCCTCCCCACCCTCTGACTATACATAAGGGTCTGGTGACTTCTGTTTCAGTATATCTGAAGAAGTGTGCATGCACACGAAAGCTCATATCTATGACAAACTTAGTTAGTCTCTAAGGTGCTACTGGAAGGAATTTTTTAAAAAAAATTAATTTTTTGTTCCGACAGTCTTCTGAGTGCATGTTCTGGAAGTTGGTCAATAGGGGCAGTACAGGATTCCTACTGGTGTACCGACGTCCCCACTGCACCAAGGATTCCTTGTCGGAGCTGCTTCAGGTTGTGGCGGATGTTCTGGAGACCCCTAGTTTGGTTGTCCTAGGGATTTTAACATCCATGCCAACACGACCTTACAAGAGGCTGCTCGGGACTTCGTGGAAAGCATGGCCTCCATGGGGCAGTCCCTGAACAAGTTTGGCCCAACCCATAGCCGGGGACATGCCTTAGACCTGGTGTTCACCTCTGTGGATGTGGGTGATCTGACACTAATTAAATGTGAAACAAAAGAAGTGCCTTGGTCGGATCACTTCCTGGTGCAAGTGCAGCTAGACTTCTCCATGACCATTCCCCCCTGCAGGGAGGTGGGACTGATTAATAGACTGACACAAAGGTTTCTGTGTTGGTATTGTTGACTTCTCTTTTTCTCCAAGCAGCCTCTAATATTTTGTTCCTATTATGGACAGGGCTCTTCCTTTGGCATTTGAACTGAGAATTGTTGTCCTTCTAACTGCATAAATGGCAATCTTGGCTCCTCCTTTTATCGCCCTGCTAAGTTCCCAACATTAATTTGTACAGTAAAAGGTAAAGGTAAAGGGACCCCTGACCATTAGGTCCAGTCGTGACCGACTCTGGGGTTGCGTGCTCATCTCGCATTATTGGCCGAGGGAGCCGGCGTATAGCTTCCAGGTCATGTGGCCAGCATAACAAAGCCGCTTCTGGCAAACCAGAGCAGCACATGGAAATGCCGTTTACCTTCCCGCTGTAGCGGTTCCTATTTATCTACTTGCATTTTGACATGCTTTCGAACTGCTAGGTTGGCAGGAGCTGGGACCGAGCAACGGGAGCTCACCCCGTCACAGGGATTCGAACCGCCGACCTTCTGATCAGCAAGCCCTAGGCTCAGTGGTTTAACCACAGTGCCACCTGGGTCCCTAATTTGTACAGTAGATGGCAGTAATTCTTCTCTCTCCAATGTAAAGTGTTTAAGGGCAAAAGATGAATAAACAATAGACCCCATGCCAAACCTTTGTGAAAGAACGAGAGTGAAAAAAGGGAATTCATTGTTGCCGATGAACACTTTGAAGTCCACACTCACTGAATTGGCTATGTGATTCAGGGATAGCCAACAAATCTTTTATGATATTTAAACTATCCATTATCAATACATGCATGATTGATCTGTGTCCGGATTAATAGTGTGTTCAAGAACTTGTGTTTTCAGTGACCTTGTTGATCTTGAAGCTAGAACTCCACCATTATTAATAATAAAAACTGTCTCTCTTGTAGGGTAATTAAAGGCAGGTGCATTTAATTATAGTGGATGGTGAAAAAACGAATACAGAATACTCATTTCCTAGTCAACTTGAATTTAAATATATACATTTTTAAATACTACGTGGTTTTACTCAAATAATGGTTATAAGGCACTAATGTATGTGTGGGGAGTTCCCAGTTGCCTTTTTCTTGAAATAGATGAGAAGTTATTCATTCTTCTTGCATTATTATTCTAGCATGGCAATGGTGCCCAATCTTTCCATTGGAAGATAAATTTTCAGTTTCATTTTAAACTAAATGAAATTGCAGTTGCCCCCCCAGAAGCAAAAAAAAAATTTTTTTTACCGTATTTTACGAACCATAACCCACACTTTTTCCCTCCGAAAACTGAAGGGGAAAAGTCGCAGCAGGTTATGGAAATCGGGCTGTTTTTGCCCCCTCCATAGCTGCAGCCAGCGACAGGAACATAGGGAGGGCGAGAAGCAGCCTGAAATCGGGCTGGTTTTGCCCCCTCCGCGGCTGCAGCCAGCGACAGGAACGTGGGGGGGCGGAGGAGCAGCCTGAGCTGGGGGTGGGGCCGGACGGGAGCTCCATCCTTCCTTCCCCCATCTTTCTTCCTTTTTCTCTCTCTCTCCCTCCCTCCCTCCCTTCTCTCTCTCTCTCTCACCCCTCCTTCCTTCCTTCCTTCCTTCCTTCCTTCCTTCCTTCCCTCTTCCCCTCTCTTGCCCCCCCCCCCGTTTTGATCCTGGGTACGCCCCTGCATCAGCAGGAGATAAAACAACTGGTGTGGGGCTTCACCCCTACCCATATCACTCTTCACTGGATAGCAGGCTGCAATCCTAGGCACACTTAGCTTGAAGGAAGCTCCATCAAAAAATAGTGCAGGTTACTTCTCAATTAACATGCCTGGCCTTTGGACACACCTTGAAGTGCTACAAACATCCTCTTTCCATGCATCCTCTTTCCATGCTTATGAGTAATGTATGGAGTCTGCTTTGGTCCTGTAGAGAGATGTCCAAACTCTACTACATCCAGCTCATGCATGTCTCACAGAACAGATGTGAAAGTCACTGCTCCTGATGTTGGGAGAGCCCATGTTTTCCATGCAAAATGTTTCCAGGTTCAATCCCTGGTGCCTGCAGGTAGGGCATGGGAAAGACTCCTGCCTGAAACTCTGGGAAAGCCGCTGCTAGTCAGTATCAAAAATTCTGAGCTAGATGGATCAATGATCTGACTTGGTATAAGGCAGCTTCCTATGTTACTGTGTTTCCTGTAAGCGTTAAAAGAGGCAGCACTTGTAGATTACCAATTAAGCCACCTGGATTACTCAGTAGAACCTGCCCCACTTAGTCTGATAGCCAACCTTTTTGTAATCTTTGAATTAAGGCATTTGTCAGGAGAAAAGCAAAATAATACCATCTAGTAATGTACATCTCTCTCTCTCTCTCTCTCTCTCTCTCTCTCTCTCTCTCTCTCTCTCTCTCTCTCTCTCCTGGATTAACTATAAGTGTCTGTCTTGTTTGAAATATTAAATAGAGCATTCAGTAGTCAGTGCCTTGTAACCATCTAGGAAACATTTCTTTATTTAATTCATAGTCATGATATATATATTACAGTAAACTGATGCAACAGTGTTCAGCAAGTTAAAAAGAAAGAAAGAAAACAATTTCTATGTTGTTTTTCAAAATATGCCATGTATGATAAATACTGACATCTCCAAGAAAAAGACTTCAAAACACACTTTCAATAATTCCTTGAGGTTTAATAATCATTTGATTTTGAAGTGTAGCTGTGTATCAGTATTAACAATAAACATACACTTGTGCTTTTTTAGATCAAAGAGAGCTTGTAAGACATGAGAACTGGAGGCAATTGCTGTCATCCTAACTTCAGGTATGTCTATGCGTTTAAGTTAGAAGTTGTTAGAAGACAGTAGAAGCACAGCAAAATGTACACACTAGTCCCGTATCTGAACCAAGACCCAGACATAACCAGTTTTTCAACAGGATAGTATTCTAACTTTAGAAAGAATTGGTAGGATCCTAGACTCTGTGTTGTTGGCATCTGTCTCGGGAGGTAATAGATTGCGTCTCGGTGGGTAAGGTGAAATCACTGGAGAATCACAGCACCTGCTGTGGCTGCAGAGACTAGTAACTCATAACTTCTGCCTCCAGCATTGTTTTTGCTGCATTACTAGCACCAAACTGACCTCTCCAGGGCACAAGCCTGGGTAATTGGGTATGGAGCTTCTGGACTGCCCAAATGCCAAGATCCCCCTCTCAGCCTCATTGATGTCCAGAGGAAAACAGAGCAATACATTTGGCACCAACCAGGAGTTGCTGGAAGGAGGTGTATAAGATGCCATCCAAACACGTTAGGGGCTCCGTTCCGGATTTGTATAGGGTTTACTCCTTAGCCTTTTCTTTACCTTGGGGTTAACTTCTTTTTCTTTTTTAAAATCGTTTTTATTAAATTTTCCATTTTAACTATCAAATCAAATCACATCAAATGTTCCACATTATACATATCAAATAATCCAAATATTCTGCCAAATTATAATTTTGGTGGGACTCCCCATACTTCGAAACTTTGGATTACTAGAGGCCCAAGTGGCACCCACAGCATACAGCACATTCCACCAGATGGTGCTGGTGTGCCAAATGCGACCCCTCCTGGACAGAAGCAGCCTGGTCATAAGTATCTGGTAACCTTCAGATCAGATTGCTGCAACTGTGCTATAGGTGGGACTGCCTTTGAAGAGTGCTTGGAAGCTGTTGTTACTCCAAAATGGTGTAACTGCTAGGCTACAAATTGGGACCGGGCAATGGAAACAATCTCCCTGGTTTTAAAACAGCTGCACTGGCTGCCAGTCCATTTCTGAACTCAAATGATGATGAAAGCCCTATAGAGATTGGGACCTGGGTAGCAAAAGGACCACATTGCCCCACATAAGCTTGTCCATATGTCAGGTCATCTGCTGGCCTGCATTGCACCTTTACATATGTGGGTTGTAACACACATGTCCAACTCACAGGTGGACTCAGCATTCATTTCTCCTGTGCAGGTTAAAAGCTTTCTTTGTTGGGACATCATTGGCTTCTATGTACCGAGCACACTAAAAATATACATCCTTGGTTTTGAAGCATTAAAAAAACCAAAACCTATGGAAAGTCATTTGCAGAGGGTAGCTGTCTTAATTTGTTGCAGCAAAAACAGTTATTCTGGCGCCTTAAAGACACATTTATTGTAGCATGAGTTTTGAAGTTCTACAGTCCTCTTCATCTGATGCACTATGTGTTTGTTTATTATTACATTTTTATGCTGCCTTTCCTCCAAGGAGCCCAAGGTTGGCACACACAGTTCTCCCCTTCCCCATTATTATCCTCACAACAGCCATATGAAGGTAAGCCAACAGAGTATGACTGGCTCAAGGTAACCAGTGAGCTTCATGGCTGAGTGGGTACCAGTATTTGAACCTGGGTCTCTCCAGTCCTATTCCAGTACTCTAGCCACTATACTATACTACCTTGCCTTGGAATCTGAAGAAGTGTGCATGCACACAAAATTCATACCAATGACAAACTTAGTTGGTCTCTAAAATGCTATTGGAAGAAATTTTTTTATTTCATTTTGACTATGCCAGACCAGCACAGTTACCTACCTATACCTTGCCACAGTTATATAGTTGGTGGAGGGGGTTAAAAACAGGGAAAGGCAACAAGCATAAATGCAACAACAAAACAGTGTGCAAGCTTTTGAGTTCTCCAGAATGCTTCATCATGCTAGATGATAAACCAAGCAAATGGGGAGAGAAGGGGGTGGGGGAGTTAGCTGGTGGCAAAGCCATGAGTCTGTATCTTGTAATAGCCTTAAGAAGGGGGAATCTGGCAGACATTCAAATGATGCACTGTAGGTGCCTTGCATGTCTTTGGCTACACCAAAGCCTTTTGGGAAGGTGGAATCCACAACTTTTCCCATCTCTGGAAATGGAAGAAGCTGCTGTTACCCAAGTCTCTCTCCAACCTTAGGTGAAACACACAGATTCCTTGGTAGGTAGAAAACAATAATAAAGAAAAACTGCGTAGTTTTTATATTAACAAAGGTGCAAGTCAGATTAGGTGGTTGGATAGGTAAATTTCCATAATTATGTGATTAACAGTGGTCATTCACAAAACAGCTATTGTTGCTAATGCAGATACTGGGATTAGTATGCCAATTAACACTGGTGGTGTAACAAAAACCCTTTTATCCTATTCAGTTCACAGATAATAGCAATGAACCTCTTAATGAATTGCTTCTTTGAAGTCCCTTTGCTCAACTACAAACACTTTAAAGTCAGTAGCAGAATAAGCTGGGAAGTTGAAAACCCTACTAGTTTCTGAATATATTGCCATTTCTGGTGCCAGATCTGTGCCCATTCTTTTAGGTAGAGACTAAACTGTTTGCCCTATGCAGAATGCAGAAGCAATAAATATAGCCTTCAAATGTTAGCTGTCCACCAAATCTTCTCCCAGTAGCATATAAAAAAAAATTTAAATGGTGAATAGCAGATTTAGGATAGAACCCCACATAGCCCCAATTCATATATTCTTGTTGGTCTATTCACACACGTCTATTAATGCATTGGAAGCCTTTCCGGTATTCAAAACATACAACCAAACACAAATTTAAGAAAGTACCACTGGCAGTACCCTACCTACTGGTTTATTCTGGCCTGAACACATGTATTTTGTGAGAATTGCTATTTAAAATGTTATTCCAAAATTTACTCAGAATAAATTATGGAGATTTACTTTGAATTAATCCCTGTACATACAATGGGACCTAAGCCTAAGGTGTTGAGCATAGGATGGCAACCTTATAGAGTAATCCTAACCATGTCTGCTCATAAGTCTTACTTAATTTAATAGCGCTTACTCTCAGGTAAGTGGGAGTAAGGCTGCAGCCTTAGGTCTGATTGTTGAAGCATCCTCTGAGCATGCAAGCAGAGCAATAGACAGGTTTGTGCACGTGCAGGTTTATAAATTTTATAAAGTGTCAAGCAGTAACTTATATGTGCATGTCTGCCATCATGTATTAGTCACCATTGTCAAGTCAAATAATATTTTTCTGTAGTTCATAGTTCACACATTGGCTGAGAGCAAGTGATAAATATGTATGTATGAACAAGCCTTGTGTCATAGTGAGCCACAGAACATATTCCCCATTACATCTACCAAACACTAATACCAGGTTAAAATTGAATACAGCACCACACTTTGCTGAGTGATTACAAATATGATGATTAAGGATGATATTGAACAGAAATAGGAAAATACAGTATGTGTTTGATTGATATGAATATTTATTAATATTACACAATTATATCTATCTATAATAAAGAATAAAGAATTGATGCTTTTGAATTATGGTGCTGGAGGAGACTCTTGAGAGTCCCATGGACTGAAAGAAGATCAAACCTATCCATTCTTAAGGAAATCAGCCCTGAGTGCTCCCTGGAAGGACAGATCATGAAGCTGAGGCTCCAATACTTTGGCCACCTCATGAGAAGAGAAGAATCCTTGGAAAAGACCCTGATGTTGGGAAAGATTGAGGGCACTAGGAGAAGGGGACGTCAGAGGACAAGATGGTTGGACAGTGTTCTCGAAGCTACGAACATGAGTTTGACCAAACTGCGGGAGGCAGTGCAAGACAGGAGTGCCTGGCGTGCTATGGTCCATGGGGTCACGAAGAGTCGGACACGACTAAACGACTAAACAACAACATAATAAACATACAGGATTGCAAGTTAGCCATATGTATAGCTGTGTATTTAACTTTGTATTGTTTTTATACAACAATCCATTTTTTTAAATGCTAGGGGCTGCCAGTATATGAATCTTATTTATTTGCAAGGACAGAACACTAGAGACTCATGACATTTTTTATTTTGCTACGTGGATTTATTTTTATTTACAAACAGACATTGAGCACAGGGGAGCAGGCAAGCATCCAGACAGCTTGCAGTGGTCTCAAAAAACAAACACACCCTTTGTGCTCCTCTTCCCCAATCTCTGGCTCATTCATCCATATAGCTGTAAAACTCGGATTTCTCTCATTGGCTGCATCTCTACTCCTCGCCCCATCCTATGACATGAGTCTTACTGGTTTAGTAGCCCTCATCCATCATCAATGCTCAGTAAGTAAATGTTTTCTTGCCATCAAATTCCCATTGCAACTTACGCTGGCTCTTTTTCCCTTTTTGATAGTTAACGTTTGCGTACACACATGCTAAAATCTGACTGTGGTGCCTACCCGCTTCCCCAATAAAGAGTCAAGAGTATGGATTAAAATTGGCCACAACTTTATTGAACTTCAGAAGTGGGAAACTTGGCCCAGGCCTTGGCAGGTAACCCTCTCAGCCCGTCTGGCTGAGGATATGCAGGTTGATTGGGCCAGTGAGAGGGGACTGTAAAGCGCAAACTTACACAGCATGCCCTTCCACTAACCCCATCCGGGAGTTTGACCTACAAGCCGCCGCTCCAGGGCCAGGGACTCCTGATTTTAGCCCTTTTTAAATGGGCCCCTACAATCGCCGCCACATGGGAAAGGAGCCTGATTGCATCCCTCCCAACTTGAAGATAGACAAAAGGAAACCTTGCCAAGGCCTAAAACCGCCACCCGAGGCCCCTAAGGCCCACAGCGGAGCGCCCTCTGACAACGCGGCGGCTGCGGATGGGCCTGCTGGCCCCCCTACGAGCCGCCGCTGCCGACACAGGCTGCAGCGCGGCCTTCTCCTGGGCGCCCGCCACCCAGTTGGGCCTGCAGAGTGCCCTCTGACTACGCGGCGGCTGTGGAAGGGCCTGTCGCCCCCCCACGTGCCAACAACACAGGCTGCAGCGCAGCCTTCTCCCGGGCGCCCGCCGCCCAGCTGGGCCAGCGGAGCGCCCACTGACAAAACGGTGGCCATGGATGGGCCCACTGCCCCCCCACGCACCACCACTGAATTAGGCTGCAGTGCGGCCTTCTCCGGGCACCCGCAGCCCAGCTGGGCCCAGCGGAGCACCCACCAAAAAGGCCGAGGCCGAGGCTGGGCCTGCCAGACCCCCTCCACGCCGCCTCCAAATCAGGCCGCCACACGTCCTCCTGCCCAGCGCCTACAGCCCCACTGGGCCCAGCGGAGGGTATCGCCCCCCACGCGCTGCCCAGGGGTCAGCCCTCCCCCACATCAACAGTACTGAAAGGGGCCGGTGGACGGCCTCCTAAGTAATTCAATGGGGGGGAAACGGTGTAAGCCGTCATAGAAAAGCCTCAAAGTTGAGGCCTAGCTGGGGGGGGGAATTAAGATGTAAAGTACTTACCTGAAACCGTCTGATGACCCCTGAGCTCCTTGAAAGCAGGACCTCCTGACTCTAGCAAGAGGAAAGAACAAAGAGGCTTGTCCACCGTGCTCAGCCTCCTTTCTTCGGCCTTACTCTGTCCCCTCCGGCCAGGCGTCCATTGTCCTACCTGGCCAGGTGACGGGTCATAGGCCAGTCCACACAGGTGGGAGACACCAGCCAGGTCAGCCCCGTGCGGTGTCGCAAACCCCGCCCACCTGTGGGGAGGGGTGAGGGCGGATATTGTTTCCACCATACCAGTCAGTATCAAAAGGTTTATTTTAGAAGCAAATTTGAATTTTCCACAGCTGGTGACTTATTGTTTGCTTTCTAAAGGGCATGTACTCTTAATATTTTTCCTTGGGGCCATATATTCCTATTGTATGACTGTATGTTAGGTTTTTTGTTTTATGAAAAAGGCAGTTCAACCAGTTTCCCATTGATGAGGTGAATTTTCCATTGCATTTGAACTTTAGTTTTGAAAAGCAATTGAATGAGACAAATGTCATTAGGGTTGGAGTTCACCCCCAAAGCAGACATTAAACTGGACATCATTGGAACCATATGAAAAAAATATTACGTGGACTCTTACAAAAACACCCTGCAGTTTCATCATTATAATCACTGCCAGACAATACACTTGACCTACTTGTAATTAAGGGTGGCGTTGCGGTCTAAACCACTGAGCCTAGGGCTTGCCAATCGGAAGGTCGGCGGTTCAAATCCCCGCGACGGGGTGAGCTCCCATTGCTCAGTCCCAGCTCCTGCCAACCTAGCAGTTCGAAATCACGTCAAAGTGCAAGTAGATAAATTGGGAAGGTAAACGGCGTTTCTGTGTGCTGCTCTGGTTTGCCAGAAGTTACTTAGTCATGCTGGCCACATGACTGCAGACAAACGTCGGTTCCCTCGGCCTATAGAGCGAGATGAGCGCTGCAACCCCAGAGTCGTCTGTGACTGGACTAATGGTCAGGGGTACATTTATCTTTTACTTGTAATTAATCCTTCTGCACAACAATTTCTAATTTTTCAAAAATTGTCAATAAATCTGTGGCAATCTACCGGTAGTTCTAGTGCATAGTATAAACAGGTACCAGGTAAAGTAAGGCTTGTAGGAATTAATTCCATATTTTATTTCTGCACTGTGTGAAGAAGTACTTTCTTTTATCTGTCCTGAATTTCACAACATTCAGCTTCATTGGATACCCCGAGTTCTAATCTTATATAAGAGGGAGAACAATATTTCTCTAGCCACATTCTCCAAAGAATGCGTAATTTCATACACCTCTATAATGTCTCCTCTTACATGCCATTTATCTAAACTAAAAAGGCCCAAATGTTGTAACCTTTCATCATACAGGAGTTGCTCCATCCGCTTAATCATTTTGGTGGCCCTTTCCTGAACCTCTGCAATATAGTTTTTGAAGTGAAGTGACCAGAACTGTATGCACGATTTCAAAAACAGTTGCATCACCATTGTGGTGTTGGCAATTTTATTTTCAATCTCTTTCCTATTGATCTGTAGTACAGTAATACCTCGGGTTACGAACGCGATCCGTTCCGGATCGCAGTTCGTAACCCGAATAGTTCGCAAACCGAGCGCGATGGGCGCCGCCATTTTGGGCGCCGCCAAAACCGAGCGCGATGGGCTTATGCGCGCGCGGGGCGAAAACACTTCCGGGTTTGCGCAGTTCGTAACCCGAACTGTTCGCAAACCGAGGTGGTCGTAACCCGAGGTACGACTGTATGGCATTTGCCTTTTTCACAACTGCTGAGCACTAGGCCAACATCTTCATCAAGATCTCATTTCTGATCAGTCCCCACCAGTTCAGATCTCATTAGTATATATGTATAATTAAGCAGGATTTTTGCTCTTATTTGCATCACTTTGCATTTGCTTACATTGAATTGCATTTGCCATTTTACTGCTCAGTTCTTCAAAGATCCTTTGGGAGCTCTTCACAATCCATTTTGGTTTTAACCATCATGAACAATTTGGTATCATCAGCAAACTCGGCTACCTCACTGCTTACTCCTAACTCTAATTAATTTATGAACAAATTAAAAAGCACATGTCCCAATACCAATCTTTGGGGACTGTCTCCATTTTCTATACCCCCCCCCCCATTGGGAGAACTGTTCATCATTCCTTCTGTGTGCTCACTGTTTCTTAACCAGAGGTGATATGTCTTGAGGTTATCTTTCTCTGTTAGCTAGGAGCAGTGCTTTTTTTCTTAAAAAATGTTTAGGGGTACTCTCATTTTCTGACTCATATTGAAAGTCTGCCCTTCAATGAGGCCAAACTTAGATTCACAAAATGTTTAGGGGTATATGTCCCCCTGCATCCCCCTCCCCAGGAAAACAGCACTGGTTATAAGAAAGAGTTTTAACTCCCAGCCAGATGGGCGGGGTATAAATAAATTATTATTATTATTATTATTATTATTATTATTATTATTATTAGCACCAAGGCTTTTTTTCTTCTCGTACTTAATATTAGGCTGCTAGAATGAAGAAAATATTGCAGGGAAAACCAGGCCTGGATTTCAGTGTAGGAAAAAAACCCTGTTCTGATATTGAAAACAAATTCTTCAGCTCTGCGCTTGCTCAAGATTTTAATTTTAATAATGTGCCCCCCCGATGGGCAGTCATTTCCTTCCCCCTCAGTTCACAGAGTTTATACAGTTTTAGGGTGGTGTTTTCTTTATAAAGATGATCTCACTAATCCAACATCTGCCCTAGATAATTCCAGCTACCATATGGAGTTCACCTTGCTGAGAGGCACTCTTCTTTTTACCTGGTTAACTAACCCCAGGTGCATCCATTTTTCTAGCCGAAAGCTCTGTGAGATCTGTTTTCCAATGCTGAGCTCCAGCTCAGCACAGTTTTCTTCCCAATTCCTGTTTTGGACTGTTCAAATCAACCAGAGGCCTCTTTCAGTTCCTTACTAGCTGCCCTGACCTTGGGCCCTGTAACACAACCAGAGCCAGCAAATAGCAGACAGGCTTTTTTACTCCACCAAAAGAAATTCTCCTTGAAAAACTGCACAAGGAGTCGCCCCCTTTTTTGAGCAGGCGCCCCTCTCAGGGGTTAGCAAGGGAAGAAATGAAGCAGTTGCTGCTGCTACTAGCATGATCTGAAACTCATTTAACCCCCAGCTTTGCTGCTTTCTCTTATATCAGTGTATTTCCCCCACATGGAGTTTCAGATTACTGGGTTCCTCAAAATAGATTCATAAGCGGAAATAGTAACTAAAGAGCTAGACCGCCTAGTTGAAATGGTTTCTATTTTAAGGAGAATGTTAAGAGACTCCTTCCCCATAAACATGCCAATCTTCAGCTACTGTGATGAAAACAAAAAACCCATTTCCTGGCTCCCCCACGACTGTTATTTAACATGTATTACTGATCCATTGCCAATAGCACACTGAAGGCTGCAAGATAAGGGGCTGAACTCATTGGACCAATGCAACTGGCTCTGATGACAGAATAATTGGTCTCGAGAGGATCACTTCAGTGTCAGATTGATACAGTGGATGGTGTTGGGTATCTTTCAGGGCTCTTAACATTTTATCCTTTCTGCTGCTGGATGCATGTAGGAAAAAGGTCATGGGATAGGGAAAATGAGTAATTGCCAGGCTGTTTCTGCAGAAAGTTCAAGGTTGTTGTTTTAATTTGCTTTCATACCATCCGTATTTACAAGTTCGCCTGTTGTGTAGAGCAGGGATGTGTGGGAGAAAGTAGATCAAGATCTACTAGTGTAGCCATGAGTGATGTGCAGTAGATAGCAAGTGTTTCTGGCTCCTCCTTACTTGACAATAAAAATTTCCTATCCAAATTGGGCAGCTGAAATGGAGAATGTGAAAATACTCTGTGTTCAATTCATTTTTGGTACCAACAACAGATTCCTAGGCTCAGAGACACTGTATTCTTTAATTCTAACTGCATGTCTTTTGCCCGTGGCTCTAGTAGATCTTGGTGTTATAGAAAAAAAACACAAAATTGATATGAAAAGCTTGAAGTCTTCCCTTTCCGGAAGTAATGCACAAATGATGTCATCCACCAGATTTGACAACTGTTTTCTTGATTCCTAAAAGTGACGTGGGTGGTGCTGTGGTCTAAACCAGTGGTCTTCAACCCCCGGGCCACGGACCGGTAGCGGTCCATGGATCAATTGGTACCGGGCCGCCTAAGGATAATTAAATACAATTAAATTAAAATTATTAAATCAAAACAATCTAAATAAAATATAAACAATAAATGCCCCCCCCCAGCGGGCCACAGTAAAATTATCAAACGTTGACTGGTCCGCGGTGATAAAAAGGTTGGGGAGCACTGGTCTAAACCACTGAGCCGCTTGGGGTTGCCGGTCGGGAGGTAAGTGGTTTGAATCCGTGTGATGGGGTGAGCTCCCGTTGCTCTGTCCCAGTTTCTACAAGCCTAGCAGTTCAAAAGTATGTCAGTGCAAGTAGATAAATAGGTACCGCTGTGGTGGGAAGGCAAATTACCTTTCTGTGTGCTCTGGTTTCTATCACGGTGTTCCGTTGCACCAGAAGTGGTTTAGTCATGCTGGCCACAAGACCCGGAAAGCTGTCTGTGGACAAACGCCGGCTCTCTCAGACTAAAAGCAAGATGAGCACCGCACCCCATAATCGCCTTTGACTGGACTTAACCGTCCAGGGGTCTTTTTATCTTTACTTTTAGTTTTCTTGATTTAAAAAAAAAAAAGTAACAGACCCGTATAACAATATTATACAACATGCATATGAGAACTATAAAGTCTTAATACTTTAAACATTCAGATTAAGACAGATTTTATGTCACTTTGAGCAACAGGTTGCTGTTACCTCTATGTGTTTTCTTACTACAGTACAGTGCCTTATAGGCATGAAATGTGTGCTCAGACTAGAGTGTATTGTGAGTGTGAGCATGTTGTTATGTTTATAGCATATTTGTAGCTCTGGAGTTGTTTTGTGATCTTTTATGAGCTCATTACTTTGATCTCCAGCTAATTTAGAAGGTTTGCCACTGATCTTTATGACCTTTATTTGTGCAGTTATTCTGATTCCATTTGCCATAAAAGTTATGGACATAATCCAAAGGAGGCTGCTGAGGGTGCCTCCAGGTCACATAAGCAAGAGTTTTAGATACTACCATTGCAGATAAGAGTAGAGCAGGACTGTGTCCATTACCTGAGCAGAACTGAGCAGTAGAGCATGTCTGTATCGGTTAACTCAGCCTTTGGATGAGGATGTTGAGGAAACAAAAATTAGCATCAGAGGAAGGAGTCCCTGCACAAGAGGCTATCCCATGCAATTAAGTGCTTTATTTGGCCAGGAAGTGTTTCTGAAGTAGTAATTTAAGTGGACCATGTTGCAGGGCATCTGTAAGCTACACTCAGCACTGCACTCCTACATGAGGTAAAGGTATTGAAGAAGACATTGCAGGGTTGTTGTATACTACTCTCTCAGCCCAAACTACAGTGGTGGGGATAAACAGAGTAGATAACCCTGCAGGGTTGTTGTAAACCCAATGTCTCTCAACTTCAGCCCAACCTGCAATAAATAGGGTCCAATACCTCTGGACAACATGGCAGTGTTCTTGCAAGCCTTTATGAACTATACTGCAGGACCATCATGAACTGCTTCTAAGCAGCTTCCAAGTCTATCTAAGCAACAGCCCCTTCCAACCTGCTATTTGAGGACAGTTAGTTGCGTTGTCTGGAATTTGGATTGGCAAGATAGTTTTAATTTAGTATGATTTGAAACAAAAACAGAGTTAGAAAAACTTGGAAGCCTCAGGGGGAGGGAGAGTTGGGCACAAGGGTGTCCACCTCCAGCTGCATTAAAATATTGGGTTTCTCCATTGATATCTGTGGGTGGCTCTCACCTCTGTCCCTTGGGACGTAGTTTTTCAGTATGAACCAGGAAGTGACATCCAGGCAATGGTTCTCCCTACACTGTGTGTGTGTGTGTCCCCTTCTGTTCCACCTCATATCTAGTTGTCAGTTTTCTCTCTCTCAGTGCTTCATACACACCATATATTTAAAGCACATTACTTACCCCAGAGAATGCTGGGAAATGTAGCTTACCCCTCACAGAGGTACAATTTCCAGTACACTTAACAAACTGCAGTTCCAAGGATTCTTTGGGGGAAGTCATTTGACTCAGCACAAGTTGGTATGGGAGTTGGGAGGGTAGTTATTCCCCCCCCCCAGTATATATATTTGTGTTTTGGGGGGGGGGGTTAACGGCAGCTTGCTGATTCCTCACCCTTCTCCATGGGCCATTTTGGATACAGAAGCCTAGGGCTATCTTCAGGGAGGCGAATAATCCTTGGACCCTGTTCTGTGGGGCACACTGTGGCTGGTATTGGTGGCCATGGCTGGCAGCCCTGTTGCCTCTTTCCCATTTGACAAGGCTCTCTCAAACCATCCCTTCCTAGAGCGAGCCTGGGAGGGAGGATGTGGAAATAGAGGGCCTCACCAGCAAGGTTGCTGCTAAAGCAATGAATAGTAGGTGGGAAGGAACTGCCACCGCCACTACCATCAAGCAATGGAAGAGGGTACATAGCGTTATTTTCCCCAGCCCTACACCCCCTAGAGACAGGGCTGTATAAGCATGAACATGGCAAGACTCTTAACAGGTATTAAACAATTTGATTCACATGTATATGAACACAGGAAGCTGCCTTACACCTATTTGGTCCATCTAGCTATGTAATGCCTACACTGACTGGCAGTTGCTCTTCAGGATTTCAACCCTACCTAGAATGCCAGCTATTGAAGCTGATACCTTCTGAATGCCAGGTTTGGAGCTGAGATTTTCTTCATGCAGAGCCAATGCACAACCACTGAGCTATGATCCTTCCCCAATAGCCGCTACACTTTCAACCTCTGTGGTTGAGAGATTGTAGTTCTGCTGTCCAATGATAAAAGATCCTTCTTTGGAGGTCTTTAAGCAGAAACTTGACAGCCATATGTCAAGAATGCTTTGATGGCGTTTCCTGCTTGGCAGGGGGTTGGACTGGATGGCCCTTGTGGTCTCTTCCAACTCTATGATTCTGTGATTCTGTGAAAAGATCCCGCTTGGAACACTAGATCAGTTTCATGAACAATTCCCATGCCCAGTTTGCATATTTCAGCAGAAAGAAAGCAAATTAAAGAGCTAGGCAGAAGCAAATTCCCATGATGAGGCTTATTTTTCAAAACCATAACTTGAGATAGGAATCTGCATTCCAGTTAATCTTACATCTCAAAATGTGGGTACTTGGTATGTTAGGTTTGTGTATGTCACTTCTCTGCTTTAAATAATAATTTAAGAGGGGTGCTGAAGAATAGTGAAGCAAAGCTGTTTTTAACTATGGTAATCTTAAAGAACGCAGAAACATTGCACACTGCCCTCTGAAATTAGGAATTGTCTTTCTGTGGGATGTATCAAGTTAACACAATTGGTGGAAACAGTGAGTGATGCACCTGATGTCTATCAATGGCATGGTAATCAACATTTCCATTATGCTGAAACATGAGTTATTTAATGGATAGCTGTTACTATGTCCCCCATCCAACAGTTCCTTGTCATGGCCCCGCAATCCTGATCAAGCCTAGAATTATGGTTTCTATGTGAGCCATATTTTGTCTAAAGAGGGATGTTCATGTTACCAGTGCAGTGAATTTGCCCCCCTTTCACAGCTGACCCCCCCCAACAGCTGTTCACATCAGCAGGGCATGAGTTCATTTCTGTTTGTATACACACCAAGGGTCATAGACAGGGATGTATTTACCCTATGCAAAGGTGTTCACACCTTGGTTAGACATGAATTCGGAAAGGCTTAAGGATCAGTGGGAGGCTGGGTTGAGAAACAATGCATCAGTCAGTAGTATATTATAACACAGTATAGGTGGCATGTATTTTGGATAACGTGAACACAGATTATAAATGCATCACTGGGAACAGTGTGTGTGTTCAGTATACAGTAAACAGTATACAGGTTGATTGATTAAATAATAAATAATGTAGATTATTGTACCGTTGGCCCACACAGATGCTGGAAACAATGTAGGCCTCCATTTGAAAGTTAGTTCAGTTCTTGGTCTCTTTCCTAGAGTCTGACATACTTCTGACTCAAAACATCAAGATTTGATAATCTGTGAGAATAAAAATTAGGAAAAGCCATATTCAGTGAGTTCCAGTTCAGTGGCCTCATTTCCAACACAGTCAAGAGACAAAGCAATGCCTTGACACAGCCTTGGTAAAAGAAAAAGCAAGTACACACTGTACACAACAGTGACCAATGTGGGTACAAAAGCCATGTTTCACTTGGTGAATTTATCTCCCCATGGGCTCTCTCACTCCCAATTAATTCTTGCATTCTCCCCTTTCCCTGCTATTACACTGAAATAATGTAAAGTGGCATTCATCAGTTAGCTAAGCTTCCCAGCTAAATGGAATGGGTGTGATTTGGCCAGAATCCTGCATGTGCAGTGCTTTATTTGCTCCTAATGTTTGTTTGTTTTTCATTTTGATCGTACTGGATTTTCTATAAATGAGTTAGCAGGGTCCAAAGGGCGTTGAATGGAAGAAACAAATCATAAAATAAAGATGTAAAGACCCAGCAGCACCACGGAGCATCGGCAGCTGTTGATTTTGAAACATTACGTCCTTGTCACTGCTCTCCCTCCATTGGTGGCAACACAGCTGCTTCTTGCCCCTCCATTGGTGGTGCTGCAACACCCTCCTCTCTGTCCAGAACATCATTTAAGATATAAAGGGTTGCTTTATATACAGATGGTATTAGGTTGGCCGTACTGCTATGGTCTCCAGAAGACTGCATACACACCCCAGCTCCCCCATTAAAAGAAACTAGAGTTGACAAAGCCTCCCCTCATCTGAAAACTGTTACCTGTCTACCTCCAGTTCATAGGTGGGGAGAGTCAGGGTCTGCTCTGAGGATGCTCCCTAGGGGGACCAAATGCAAACAAGGATGAGATTTCAGTATGCCTAATAGACAGATGGCGCTGTCTGCATTGGTTAAAAGTCCCTCTTCTCCTAGCCTAGTGGCTGCAATATTGGGAGCCAGATTGGGAAGTAAAGGACAGAGTGGCAAGGTATGGTAGGGGAAGGTTCAGCTGCCTTCAACCATGGGCACCTTTGGGTTGGAAATTTAGATTTCCCATATCTCTCATCTGCTATGTGAATGGTGCAAAAATGCTAGCTTCTTCAGGTGTACATTTCCAGCAAGGGGCCTTTTAACTCTGTAGTAGATTTTTTAGAACTCTAGAAAACTGGGTGTTAAGCAGGTAGGCATGCTTGGGGGAAAGCAGCTTTGTGGGTCAAATGAAGAAGCCTGACATGTCAGATCTGGCCAACGAACCAGAGGTTCCCCACCTGTAATATTGAAAGAGCAAATAAGACATGCCCTGAAAACTTCCTAATTGCAGTAGAGAAATTCTCTGCTTATGGTAGGTTCTAACTGGCTCTATGAATGAATTTCTACCCTGCCATGTATTCAGGTATTCCCAAGAGAGACAAACCACTCTTCCCCACCTTCTTACTATTTTCCATATCAAACCTTTTAGTGCTCCTACTGGTGACTCATATAGTCAGTGGTTTTTATTAGAATGAACCTGAGAGCTTAATCCAGCGGATAGATAGCTGTAGGAGCTGCTTTTCTTGTAGTGATTCACCTAATTGATTTCAATTAGACTCATATGAGTAAAATAACTGGGGAAGTATTTACACACTTAAGGCTCCAAGATGCTGTGCTATAGGCTGGCACTTTACTCTCTTCACCTTGCCGCATGGGTGGGTGGACCTGCAAGTGTGGTTGCATATGTAGAAAACAAGAATTCCTGCCTGTGCTGAAATGTTCTGCTTAGGGGTTTACTCACATGAATAAGTTAAAATACTATTTCATTGCCCAATAGATATGCAAACAACTTACATTGGAGCTCCTCTTGCGACTGGCTCTTTCTCTAGAAATAATCTCTAAATTAATGAAATGTCTCTAAATGCCAACAATCACTGCACCTCTCTTTTCCTCCCAACTAGAAGCAACAACAAACACTCAAAAAAATTAGCCTAACTGTCATTTATGATAAATGTTCTGAAGATTAGATGTTCCCAACATATCACCCTAATGTGAGTCTTTACCATACAGTTCCTTGCCTGTGGCAGTTTTTTCAAAAAGGTTCTGGGTGGACAGCTTCCCTTTTCTGGGGGGGGGGCTGCATTGTGGGAGGAGTTTCGGGACCTCCCAGTGAGGCGGTTTGCTCAGGCTTGCTAAAGCCTCTATAATATGTTTCGTTGGTAATTTCCCCTTTAGTCCCTCATAAAAAGATAGACATGACACAGTCTTCTATAAAAGTATAAGAAGAGTTTACTCACTCACATTATTTTCACAGGCGCCCCCTACTCCCGCGGGCACCCTGGGAGTAGGCTGGGAGTAGGCTGCACGGCGGCCTTGTTTTGGTAGCGGCGCGGGGGGTGCAGGCCCATCTGCGGCCGCCGGTCTTCCTGGGGCACTTCGCATGGTGGCTGTTTAATTTCCCTCTGTCGCTCTGGCAACAGGCCTCATGTGTGGCACGCATTCGATCCTAGTGGGTCCACCCCACTGGATCTCATGGCATTTGGGTGTAAAAGTAACTTGTTTTTCTCTTTCCGCAGTTTTATCATATGTGCGCACTTAGGTTGGCTGGTTTTGTTGCCCCCCCAAAAAAAATATTCTGGTTTTTTTTTTTGTTTGTTTTTTAAGTCATTGTAGAAAATAGTCAGTATAGTAGCATAATAAATTTGAAATAAAAACAAACAAAACTACCTGCCTATCAGGTCTTTAGCGGTGTCATTAGTGGTGGTGGACACTTTAGGTGCATCATGTCACAAGCTGTGGCCACGGAACAAAAGAAAAGCCTTCTCGTAGCGGTTGGCACCCCCAAAGCCATGGCAAAGGACACTTCAAGCAACACTGTTTAAGCAGCCAATCGGATTTTTAAAAAGGGCCTTGTCTTGTGGTAGAAAAGCCCCCCCCCCATAAAGCTCGTAATCACTAAGAAAAAGGTGAGGGATGATCAATTTGATGGCCACTTCACTTCTCATGCTAGGCTCTACAGCAGCGTTTCTCAACCGCTGTTCTGCGGCCGCCAATAAACAGCACTGACCCGCCGGAAAGGAAGCCGGCCGGGTCACGACGCGGGGCGAGCGCAGCTCTCAACAGCCACCACTACGGGAGGGTGGTTTTAGTCAAACTTAAAGAAGCTGGCTGGATGAGCTCAACCTGAAACTTGCTGAGCAAAGGATTGTGCTGGCAGAGAAATCAGCGGCTTGTGAAGCCTTATTACAGGAGATTGCAACCAACACAGCAATTGGCAAGTGTTTCTTACAGTCATAATTATATAGTCAATATAGGGCGGCACACAGTTAAATTTTTTAACTTTTTTAATGGTGGTGTGCCTCGTGATTTTTTTCATGGAACAAGTGTGCCTTGGCCCAAAAAAGGTTGAGAAACACTGCTCTACAGGGCCTACCCTAAGAAGAAAAGGTGTGTTTCCCCAGAGGAGTTTGAAATTGAGAGCGATGCTTCCTTGTCCAGCAGGGCGAGGTGCAGAAATTAATGCACCAGAAACGCAGCCTGCAGCGTCGCCTGGCTCAGGCTAAGGAGCGTTTAGATAGATCCAAGTCCCCTAGTTGATGCAGGTATAGGTCACCTGTTTCAAGTTCATCGGACAGCTCCTTCAGCCCCAATTAGGAAGAAGAGGTCGTGCAGATCAAGCAATCATGGGCGTAAGTGCCAGAGGGACACTTCGGATTCTTCAGATCTTTCAGGTACTTGTGATTCCTTATGTGACAAGTCGGAAGAATGCTGCAAGGGCTACTGGGTTACTACTCACAAGGCTCCTGGCCTTCCTAGTTGGATTTGGGAATGGCGCAATCAACATCATTGCCGTGCCTTTGGGGCCAAGGAGCCGTGCAGGGAAGACGGGTTGGATTCAAAAGGCAGGGTACGGGCGTCCAATTTCAAGCAGACAGATCAGCCACCCGGTATCTGGCTTAAAAAGAACCTTCGCAACCGCATCTTAAATGGGGAATTTGTAGATATCTTTTCACTACTTTCCCCGGCTTTTTCTTGTAGTTCCAAGTTTAAACCAAAGATGTCAATAGGACATTTGATAATTGGTTAATTGCTTACTCATCTTACATGGGGTTGGTGCATAGCTGCCAAGTTTTCCCTTTTCTCGCGAGGAAGCCTATTCAGCATAAGGGAAAATCCCTTAAAATAAGGGATAACTTGGCAGCTATGGGTTGGTGACCACTGCTTACCCCGATAAGGCGTGGCACCTGGCTAACTACTAGGTATTATATTAAAGACCAGAAAAATGGCAGGCGGCTGAAGACCCCAAGGCGGGGTGGGACATCAAAGACAGTGACATTATATTAACAAAAGTGCAAGTTAAATTAGGTGGTTTGGTAGGTAAATTTCCATAATTATGTGATTAACAGTGGACATTCACAAAACAGCTATGTTGCTAATGCAGATATACTGGGATTAGTAAACCAATTAACACTGGTGGTGTAACAAAACCCCTTTTACCCTATTCAGTTCACAGAATATCTGAAGAAGTGTGCATGCACACGGAAGCTCATACCAATGTAAAACTTAGTTGGTCTCTAAGGTGCTACTGGAAGGAATTTTTTTATTTTGTTTTGACTACATCAGACCAACACGGCTACCTACCAGATAATCACAGATAATGAATTGCAATTGAGCGCTTTCACAGTAAAGTCTCCCGTTGAAGTCCATTTGCTCAAGTATAGACACTTTAAAGATCATATCAGTGTATGGCTCATTGATTTCAGGAAGTACGGTAACTGACTCTGCCCCTGAACTATGCCCCCATATTGCAGCCAGTATTTAGCACCTCACTCTGGTGATGAGTGGACCTCAGCATACTAGTGAATCCTGAGGAAAGGAAACAACTGCTCCTAGTCACTTATCCAGGTGACTGTGAATGTCTGCCCCAAATGCATTTGTTGAGGATGGTATTCAATTAAATTTTAATCAGAGTAGACCCATTGAAATTTAGTCATGACCATGAATTTCAATGGGTCTGCTCTGAGTAAAACTTACGTTGATTATTACCCAATGTCTTTTATCATAGTCATTGACACCCAAACCCTATTTCAAAGATAGCTGTACAATATCCAGAGCACAGGTAACATGGGGAAGGTAAACAGCGCATAGGCTATTGCCAGGGGAATATCTGTACAGATGTGGCTTTCTTTAAACACACACATGTTCAAGAGAAATGTGTGTTCCAGCACTGGAAAGATGCTTAGGCCATCACTTAGCTCAATAAATTTTCCTGTTGCTTATCTCCACCAACTCCTTGAACGTTTCTTACACATTTTATCTCATCTATATAGGAAAGAGAATAAAAAGTGATAAATGTGGTAGATGGTTGCTGGTTTTCTAAAGATCAGGTATAGTTCCAGCAGGAAGGATGTACTGAAGACTTGTCTTTTGAGGCCTCAGGTGGTGGGATAAAGGATGTGGCAACCTGCTGTGTGGCATGATCTCCACCAATTTTTGCTTAAGTGCAAGAAATTGAAAAGCAACACTCTTAAGACTGACTCAGCTCTTGTTTTCTAAAAAAAATCCTTACACTGTAGGGTTGCCAACTTCCAGCAAGATGCAAGCTTCTATGTCCTCCTCGTAGTGCCTGCTTGCCATGTGACCCAATACCTCTAGCCTCATAAAGTGGAATTAACTGCACCACACAGGGTAGCCTAACTCAAGGGGGAAGCTCTGTTTTTAGTACCATATGCAGCTGCATAGAGTTTGAGGAAGTGGAGAAGTTAAAATAAAGGAGGGATTAATGACATGCCTGCCACTGATGGCATAGGCACTATCCAATAGGGTCCTGCAACATTGGCACAATCACTGTCCCCAGCAGGTAACAGTAGCTGTATTTTATGGGGCAAACAACAGTGAAACATATTTCACTTATGATACTAGAGGCCTAGGTGGCACCCGCAGCATACAGCACATTCCACCAGATGGTGCTGGTGTGCCAAATGCGACCCCTCCTGGACAGAAGCAGCCTGGTCATAAGTACTGTATCTGGTAACCTTCAGATCAGATTGCTGCAACTGTGCTGTAGGTGGGACTGCCTTTGAAGAGTGCTTGGAAGCTGTTGTTACTCCAAAATGGTGTAACTGCTGGGCTACAAACTGGGACCAGGCAATGGAAACTATCTCCCTGGTTTTAAAACAGCTGCACTGGCTGCCAGTCCATTTCTGAACTCAAATGATGATGAAAGCCCTATAGAGATTGGGACCTGGGTAACAAAAGGACCACATTGCCCCACATAGGTTTGTCCATATGTCAGGTCATCTGCTGGCCTGCATTGCACCTTTACATATGTGGGTTGTAACACACATGTCCAACTCACAGGTGACTCAGCATTCATTTCTCCTGTGCAGGTTAAAAGCTTTCTTTGTTGGGACATCATTGACTTCTATGTCCCAAGCGCACTAAAAATATACATCCTTGGTTTTGAAGCATTAAAAAAACAAAAACCTATGGAAAGTCATTTGCAGAGGGTAGCTGTCTTAATTTGTTGCAGCAAAAACAGTTATTCTGGCACCTTAAAGACACATTTATTGTAGCATGAGTTTTCAAGGTCTACAGTCCACTTCATCTGATGCACTATGTGTTTGTTTATTATTACATTTTTTGGTTGGCACACACAGTTCTCCCCTTCCCCATTTTTATCCTCACAACAGCCATGTGAAGTTAAGCCAACAGAGTATGACTGGCCCAAGGTAACCAGTGAGCTTCATGGCTGAGTGGGTACTGGTATTTGAACCTGGGTCTCTCCAGTCCTAGTCCAGTACTCTAGCCACTATACTATACTACCTTGCCTTGGAATCTGAAGAAGTGTGCATGCACACGAAATTCATACCAATGACAAACTTAGTTGGTCTCTAAAATGCTACTGGAAGTATTTTTTTTTTATTTCATTTTGACTATGCCAGACCAGCACAGCTACCTACCTGTACCTTGCCACAGTTATATAGTTGGTGGAGGGGGTTAAAAATAGCGAGTTCACAGGGAAAGGCAACAAGCATAAATGCAACAACAAAACAGTGTGCAAGCTTTTGAGTTCTTCAGAATGCTTCTTCATCATGCTAGATGATAAACCAAGCAAATGGGGAGAGAAGGGGGTGGGGGAGTTAGCTGGTGGCAAAGCCATGAGTCTGTATCTTGTAATAGTCTTAAGAAGGGGGAATGTAGCAGACATTCAAAGGATGCGCTGTAGGTGATTTGCAGGTCTTTGTCTACACCAAAGCCTTTTGGGAAGGTGGAATCCACATTTTCCCCCATCTCTGGAAATGGAAGAAGCTGCTGTTACTCAAGTCTCTTTCCAACCTTAGGTGAAACACACAGATTCCTTGGTAGGTAAAAAACAAGAATAAAGAAAAACTGCTAGTTTTTATATTAACAAAGGTGCAAGTCAGATTAGGTGGTTTGATAGGTAAATTTCCATAATTATGTGATTAACAGTGGTCATTCACAAAACAGCTATTGTTGCTAATGGAGATATACTGGGATTAGTATGCCAATTAACACTGGTGGTGTAACAAAAACCCTTTTACCCTATTCAGTTCACAGATAACAGCAACAAACCTCTTAATGAATTGTAATTGAGCATTTTCACAGTGGAGTCTCCCTTTGAAGTCCCTTTGTTCAAGTACAGACACTTTAAAGTCCGTAGCAGAATAAGCTGGGAAGTTGAAAACCCTACTAGTTTCTGAATATATTGCCATTTCTGCTGTCAGATCTGTTCCCATTCTTTTGGGTAGAGACTAAACTGTTTGCCCTACGCAGAATGCAAAAGCAATAAATATAGCCTTCAAATGTTCGCCGTCCACTACCCAAATCTTTGCTTAGGAATAACAGCATTTCACAACAACAAGAGTTTTTTTCATGACCTTATTGACTCAACTCTGCCATTAATGATTGTGTGAAGCCCAGCTGGAAATTCACAATAATATTTGATGCCATCAAAAAATGGACCTGCAATCACATGCGCAAGAGTGGTCTACCAGACTGCTTCCTCATAATAATCTAAGCAGCTCTTCATTTGATTGCAGTTCACTTCTGTGTCTCAGTTTTGCTTGGTTAGCAGTGGTGATCAGAAAAATGTCTCACTTCAAGCACACATGGTTTCCTTTTGTGCATATATTTAGCTAGAACCTCCGTGCCCTGTGATTATTATTTTTTTAAAAAAATTGCAAGTCTAGAGTAAATGCCTTGCATAGTTAGGAAATCCTCCCTAACTGTGGGGAGACTTAGACCACAGTCCATCTATTTCTACTATGCATTTCTCAAAGTCTATTTGAAAACCCCACAAATGGAAAATGATGCTGATAGCCCATTCTTTGCTGCTGGTCCCCGGTATCTTGAGGTAAGAAGTATGCTTCCTTTGAATATTATGGTTCCATCTTTGGCTATTATGAGTAAGAGCCATCAACAACCAACTTCCTGCCCTTGAATTTGTCCTATAAAAGGGGGGGGGAATCATAGGGTCAGGGCATAATTTCATTTCCGACTCTCTTCTGCTTCCTAACTCTTAAATGGAAATAAGGGACAGAGTGGTTGCAAAAGAGTGAAAATGTACTGTATCTTCCAGCATCCAATGAAGGTGAATGTTGGAAGATTCCAGACAAATGAAAGGAAGTGCTTCTTGACACAGCACACAGCTAAACTATGGAATTTGCTCCCACATGATGTACGGTAGTAACTGGACCACTAACTAGACTGTTTTTAAAAGAGGATTAGATAAATTCATGGAGGATAAGACTATTATTAGTGGCTAAGTGAACAAAATAACTTCAGTGGGAAGGTTGCATGGTGAAACTGCTCAATTACAGTTCATCAACTGCTTCACTCAAAAACTGAACTAGGAGAAAGGATTTTTATCACATTACATCTGCTAATTGATTTACCAATGTGACCATTGTTAATTAAGTAATTGTCACTGTCTGCCTTTACTGCATTACAGCTCCCACTGTTTACAATCTCACCTCCATCTGCAACTCAGGATAACACTTCATGCATCTGATGGAGTGGACTGTAATCCAGGAACGCTGATGCCATAATATATTTTTTCTCATTAAGATGCAATAAACCTCTTTCTTGTTTTGTTAGGTTAATTGCTACTCTAACCATTTTTTTAAAAAATGGATCAGGAAAAAGTATCCTGATAGACAGTCCTCTTTTGAGTGTTTTGAAGGAGACAACCATCAGAGTCTGAAGAAGGTGAAACATATTTATCTACAAGAAGAGGGAAGGTGTGTGTGTGTGGAAAGTAAGTGAGAGGAAAGTGTAAGGGAAAGAGAGATAAGTTTATCATTTTCAGAAGAGGTGGAGAGATGGAGCCAACTTACAGCTGGGAATTTGATATGGAATAGCAGACGTGATGCCTTGCTTCTTTTCTTATCTTAGTGAATACTCTCTTTGTATATTTGTAAATAAAGGAAATATTACTACCATGTACTAATTCTCCAGTGGTTTCACTTCCAAAGGAAACCATACTTGGGTAGTACTTCCCCTGGAACTTTTAATTGATTGAGGAATTGGGCAATACACAAAAGAAGCCTCAGGTGTTCTCAGGCCGTGGAATGAAAAGATCCCAGCTTCACCATTGGCATTTCCAGGGGTGGTGGAGGGAGCATAGCTTAGTGGTAGAATGTCTGCTTTGTACACAAAGATCCCAGAAGATAGGACGATTGATCAGGACTGCGATAGCTATATGGAATTTGGTTGCATGCATGCCATGTTTTTGGTGAGGTGCAGTTATGTTAATACACAATTTCCACACAATACATTTTTGTGCTATCAGTGAAAACGTACACAAGCTATGCCTTCACCAGGGGTTGTGAACCTCTACAAAAGATGATTTTTAAAGTATTTTCTCATTGGAAGATGCTTGCATCTTTGTTCTACAGCTCCAGTGTAGTAATACATTACTAGCAGAGGGACTTACGGGGAACGTTGCCTGCTGGTACATGATTCTCTATGACTTGAATTGACCCTTTTCTGTATTCCTGCCAACTGCATGGTGTTGCAAGCAATATCACGTTTGGGTAAGGATCTACAGTACCAGCCAGAATGTTAAGGTTGACACATTATTGGCTAAAAATATGCAAGGAATCCATGTGTTCTGGGCTGTAGAACTGCACTATGTTTGAGAATTGGAGAGTGGGAACTTAAGAGGTTTGAGATTTCAACCCCCCCACCACCACCACCACTAGTTTCCTCCTGCTGCCAGATGGAACTCTTTATTCTTATTAAGCCAAGGACCCAGGTTGGCCTGTGAAATACCATTAACAAAGTATCCAATTCATGAATGTAGCTTAGTGATGTGAGATGTGCTTTCCAAGTCTCATCGCAGCTTGGAAAGACACTTGCTTGAAAGACAATACTTGCGATAGAAAGATCATGGTCTGATTCAGTGTGGCCATTTCATAGGTTCATATGAATACCATAGAGAAATCAAATGCTGCATTAGCTGGCTCCTGTTTATTTTAAATGTAATAATTTTTATTAATGGGAAAAGCCATTTGGCCTTAACAGTGGACTGTCAGATCTACAAATACTTAGAGAGATTGCATAGGGTCAGAGCCTGTCAGTGCTGCAAACATATTCTGAATATAACCTAGCCCCTAGTGGAGGAGCCTGATAAATAAAATTAAAAAGCTCTCATTCATTTCAATCTGTTAAGTTATTGTTAAGTCAAAGGAGGGCACTGTAGCCATCCACTTTAACAGATTGGTTGTCTGGGATGGGGGTGGAGGAGGGAGAAATTTCATCACAGAGATGGAGTGATTTCTCAACTGTTGAGGAAAGGAGCAGAGGAACTCTGTGTGTGTGTGTGTGTGTGTGTGTGTGTGTGTGTGTGTGTGTGTGTGGTGATGTCTCAGAATTCTTTATCACCACACTGTGAAATATAATCCTGATGTGTTGCAAACCAATAAAAGACAAGATTACATTACAATTTTAATGTTTGCACTACAAATTATATGTCCACTGCAGATTCCTGTGGGGATTACACGAGGAAATTGTGCTTGCATGTGTGGGAATGACTGAGATCTGGTGCTGGCAAGCCACACCGATCTTCGAGAGTGTGGGTATTAGCACGGCAAGCCGGCTAATGTCAGAATGGGAGACACGTGAAGAAGGACAGGTCAGAGGCTCAGGTCAGCAGGGCAACAGGTCACAACAGAGCTAGAAGGATCAAGGAGGATCTGGATGGAACTGGATGAATCAGGACAAACCAGATGGGTCAAGCCAAGGAGGGTAACACAATGGGAACTAGGAGGGGGTGTTTACAGAGTGACATGTGCTTGGAGCATGGACAGAGGGCATGGCAAAACAACACGTGGGCTATGGAGGATGTCTTAGGGAGTGACCGGGTGTGACGTTACAGGAAACATCACCTTGTATGGGACTGCACTGCTGTAATTGGCTAGAAGTTACACTGTCATTGTAATGATTAACTGTCATCCTGAGCTTTCAATAAAAGGAAGCCCTCGAGCTCTGCTCTTGGTCGCCTTCCCATTGAGTTCAACCTGCCTCGAGTTGTGCCGTCTTTGCCCCAGACAACATCTGGTGACGCCGGACGTGATGCGATTCACCCCATGCTCATAAGAGACTGGACAAGTCTAGGTACCTCAGCGCAGCGCGCTCCCCGTGAGTATGGGTTCATTAGAAGCAGTTCAAAGGAGAGGCCACTCAGAAGAACTGCAGAAGGTTTGTAAACTTTCGGTCAGGCAGGTTCTAGCATAGGAGCGCTAGGGAAATTATCAGAGGATATCAGAAGTTCATGCCCTGGTACCTAGAGGCGGGTTCTCTAAATATTGGGAGAGAATCGGGACAAAATGTCCACGCTTCGGGTACTCATAGTGACTGTGTTGCTGTGGCAAAGACGCAGGGAAGCAATAGAAAAGGTGGAGATTTCATTAGGATCATCAGGATCAAGTATCAAGGGACCATCTCCACCCGATATTCCTCAGCTCCAGGGGGAGGTTTTAATCCCCCCGACATCAGCCCCTAAGGCAACAAGGCTTCCGGAAGTGGATCTGTCTGTCGCTTCTTTACTTCCCCCCAACAAGGCGGTAGAGGAAGCTGTCAGATTAAGATTTATGAAAGGAACCTTAATCAGAGAGGGGGTGGAGGCAGAGTTGCTGCCGCTTCACTGCTTCCTCCTCTTCCTCCTCTTTTCCCTCCTCCTCAGACCTGCGCTCCTCAGAGCGGCCAGAGGGAGTGCTGCCGGCTCCAGATCGCAGCAGCTCCTCTGCCCGTCAAAGCGCGCACACCCCACGCCCAGCCAATTCCAAGTGGGGCAAATTCAGGCCGGCTGTGCCAAGCGCGCAATGCCAGCAAGAGCCGCTGAGCGCCGGCTCTTGGGTGCTTCTGCTGGACGTGGCATCAGGCAGGGACAGGGGCAGGCGCTGCAGCTGCTGCTTCTGCTGCTTCTCCTGCTCCTCCTGGCAACCCCACTCCCGTCAGGGATCGTGGCCGCTACCTTCACGTTCTGGGAATCTGACTTGCAGCGGGAGGGTGTCTCTCATTGCCACCTATTTCCCAGAGCCTTTTACCAGCTCATTGTTAGGTACTCAATGCAGAATTGCATTTCTCCCTCATTCAGGGCTTTTAGCAAACACAGAGCTGGGAACTTGCAAGCTCCGGCTGGAGCTAAGCTCTGGGTTGGCTTCAGGAGTCTGGAGTCAGGAGTCAGGAGGATTTTAGCAACATCCTCTCAGAAATATTCTGTGTGTCACTGAATTTCCTTGATTTTGCCAACACTGTTGTTCCAACAGCATTCCATTAAGCTTTTGGGATTGGCAAACGTTACAGACCACCATTTCCTAAGATATGCCAGCAATTCATGGCACAGGTTTTAAAAAGGGTTTTCATTGGGAGAAAACTTAGCCTAAAAACTGCACTAGCATTTGGAATTTTCTAGTTTTGGAGTCTAGACTTTTCTCTTCAGTTTGTCAGCATTTTTCTTTATTTTCTTCTAGTAACACTGTATCTTATGAAAGGCAACATTATATATTCCTGGTTAGTTACTAGTTTGTGAAACTGAGATTCACACACTCACCTCATATATTTGTAAGGTGCTCACATTACTCCAAGTCTGGAAACAAGTCTAAGTCTTACTGTGTGCATTTCATTTTTATAAAGGTTTCATCTTGCTAATTGATATATTTCTGCCCAAGCACAGCTTCATAGAGCAAGGCTGGGTCACTAGATGCTTATTTTCTATGTTGACTGCTATCCCATCTTGATAGCATTCATTTCTTCCTTATTTTCTGGAAGTAAGGATGCAGCTTAACCAAACAGCTTGTAACATAGTTCTTAGGATTTTTCTTCATTTTAGCATTCTTCGCACACTTTTCTTTAAATGTATCCTCCTAACATTTTGGGCCTTCAGAAAGGCGGGAGATTTCTGTTTCAATTTTTCTTTTGTGTAATTTATTGGGATCCTTTCTATGATAGTGTTTAGATTTTACCTTTCTCTTAAATGTCAGATTTTTGGATTAAATAATAGATTTTCCTGTAATCTTTTGAGCTTTTTGTCAGAATAAATAACTCTGTACTCATTAATAGGCTTAGATTTAGTGTGTTGCTATTTCTTACTTCAGTTTGCATTGTCTTCCCTTTAGCACTTCTTCCTAGGGTTGACTTTCTTGGCTACACATTAGTTTATTTTTATTCCTTTTCAAATGCATAGGTTGCCTTATTCAAGTATTAATAGGTTTAGATTTTGTTATTATTTCTCACAACAGAGTATTCTGCAAGTATCATATTTTTCAGTACATCTGGTGTCAAAACTGACTGATTTTCTAGGTTTTGTATATTCTATTCCTCATTCACAGGTGTGAGCATGGGAGTCTTAACTCTGCTCAATCAGAAGTTATTTTTGATTGCTCTTTACAGGATTTGTTCTTTTCAGATTGCCCAAGCTCTGACTCGAATTTATTTTTCTACAGGAATTCCAGTAATATTGTAACTAATGTTTTTTCCCTCCAGGATTTAATTCTTTCTCTTTTAGCACTGGGTGAGCTGTTCTTAGCTACAGATTTCTCACTCTTAAACCCTAAATTGGCCTAGTTTCTTGTTTTTGGTTTAAATGCATTAATTTTGCAACTACTGTTTTTTCAAAAGTTTCTCTTCACAAATATAAAAAAGAAAGGGGAAACTACCCTGGAAAATTATTATGGCTAAACACAAATTATTATTATATTAAATATTTATTCATATTTTTAAATTTATTAATACCAGTGAGAAATCTCCAGCCCTTGGTTAGACACAGGGCTTTACCTAATTCTCTCTCTGGCAAGGACCCGTCCCCCTTCTGCCTTCTACAGGTAAACCTATCTGGCATCTGGCTCGAAGTGTGAGACTGTGGAGAGATGGCTTGGTGGAAAGGGATTCAGCTTCAGTGCCAGAGACAGCAGAACCCAGTGCCCAATCCGGTGCCCAGCATTCTGGACTAGTCTAACTCATTGCCGGACTTAGCAAAGCTTCAGATACAGGATCCACAGAGGGACCGTGATCGTGTTCGCTTGCTTTTGGCTGCATTCTCATGCCTCACTATCAACTCCGCAAGAGTGTGTGAACATGAGCATACCAAGTCGCAGTAAAGGACAAAGACTGACCACAAGTTTAAAGTTTAAAATTTCCCCTACGTTGAGGGGTGCAGTTTATCTTTCTTGAAGGAACGAACTTAAGCTGTTATACCCTCGCATTCCGAGAGACTGACTACTTTTGCTATTTTCATGGACATTGTTGCAATGTTTCATTTGTGTTATTTATACAAGAGTTTATGCAAAGTTTTATAATATTTGTTATAAGGTTTATAAGGTATTATTTAAAAGGAAACAGTTTCAGGAGTTGACAGGTTAACCGGTACAAGCGGTGACAGCTGACAGTTGCCTCTGTTCCAAGATTGTTTTGCACATGTCAAAGGTTTACAGACCCCTCACTCACTCACTCATCTATTTCATATTTTAGACTCATATTTAAAAAACAAAAAAGGGGAGATGTGGGGATTACACGAGGAAATTGTGCTTGCATGTGTGGGAATGACTGAGATCTGGTGCTGGCAAGCCACACCGATCTTCGAGAGTGTGGGTATTAGCACGGCAAGCCGGCTAATGTCAGAATGGGAGACACGTGAAGAAGGACAGGTCAGAGGCTCAGGTCAGCAGGGCAACAGGTCACAACAGAGCTAGAAGGATCAAGGAGGATCTGGATGGAACTGGATGAATCAGGACAAACCAGATGGGTCAAGCCAAGGAGGGTAACACAATGGGAACTAGGAGGGGGTGTTTACAGAGTGACATGTGCTTGGAGCATGGACAGAGGGCATGGCAAAACAACACGTGGGCTATGGAGGATGTCTTAGGGAGTGACCGGGTGTGACGTTACAGGAAACATCACCTTGTATGGGACTGCACTGCTGTAATTGGCTAGAAGTTTCACTGTCATTGTAATGATTAACTGTCATCCTGAGCTTTCAATAAAAGGAAGCCCTCGAGCTCTGCTCTTGGTCGCCTTCCCATTGAGTTCAACCTGCCTCGAGTTGTGCCGTCTTTGCCCCAGACAACAGATTCCAGTGTACAATACGAAATGTAGATTTACATTTCCTGTTGTAGAATCAGGGTTAAACCATTTGGGGGTGCTGAATACAGGGAGGGGCAGTTGGTTAGGGTCTCAAAGATTTGCATGTGCAGGCACACACTCAAGTATGTACACACATCCTTCCACCCCACTCCACCCCCCACTGAGACATGCACACACAGCCACACAACTTTGCAGGCCCATGTGCAGTGGGCTGCGGGCCACTGGGATGCAGAAGTAGCAAAAATGACATGACAACAGCTTGAGATCGAAATGACCACAATATTATTGATTACAGATGCAATGAGATGCTCCTTCGTAGCTGCAGCTACTCCTTGGGACAAATGCTAGCTCATCCACCTCCCCGAGCTTCGCACTGGCGGGAAATATAGCGACATTCTGGGATAAAATCAGAAGCCAGGATGACTTTCATAATTCCAGGATGGTCTCTGGAAAATAGGGACACTTGGAGGCAATGGGGAGGAACCTTTGTAAAGCATAGTAAATGTTCAAGCCAGTGCTTTGCACCCCTGCCATTAAAACAAATGGGATGCTTACGGTAGCTTAATCCTGTGTTTGCCTATTTGGAAGTAAATCCCACTGTGTTTAAGTTGGGCCTATTTCCAAACAAGCATGCATAAGGTTGCAGTCTTACAAATGCTCCAGCTTGGCTGGACTGGATGTTGCCTATTAGTATTTAAAAGGTTCCCTCCCCAGATACAAAAGGTCGAGGAGAGAGTGTGCCCAGATCCAATAGAAACCAGGGTACCTGCAACTTTAATAGCCGTGTAGAAAAAGAAATTTCAGCAGGTGAGAGT